>NC_141000.1:92175575-92219419 GCF_052327205.1 Somniosus microcephalus
AGGATCGAAGAGGAGAGAGAGGATCGAAGGGGGAGAGAGGATCGAAGGGGAGAGAGAGGATCGAAGGGGAGAGAGAGGATCGAAGGTGGGAGAGGATCGAAGGGGGAGAGAGAGGATCGAAGGGGGAGAGAAAGAGGATCAAAGGGGGAGAGAGAGAGGATCGAAGGGGAGAGAGAGGATCGAAGGGGAGAGAGAGGATCGAAGGGGGAGAGAAAGAGGATCAAAGGGGGAGAGAGAGAGGATCGAAGGGGAGAGAGAGGATCGAAGGGAGAGAGAGGATCGAAGAGGAGAGAGGATTGAAGGGGAGAGAGAGAGGATCGAAGGGGAGAGAGAGGATCGAAAGGGGAGAGAGGATCGAAGGGGGAGAGAGGATCGAAGGGGGAGAGAGGATCGAAGGGGAGAGAGAGGTCGAAGGGGAGAGAGAGGATCGAAGGGGGAGTGAGAGAGGATCAAAGGGGAGAGAGAGAGGATCGAAGGGGGAGAGAGGATCGAAGGGGGAGAGAGGATCGAAGGGGAGAGAGAGGATCGAAGGGGGAGAGAGAGAGGATCGAAGGGGGAGAGAGGATCGAAGGGGAGAGAGAGGATCGAAGGGGGAGAGAGAGAGGATCGAAGGGGAGAGAGAGGATCGAAGGGGGAGAGAGAGAGGATCGAAGGGGGAGAGAGAGGATCGAAGGGGGAGAGAGGATCGAAGGGGAGAGAGGATCGAAGGGGGAGAGAGGATCGAAGGGGAGAGAGGATCGAAGGGAGAGAGAGGATCGAAGGGGGAGAGAGGATCGAAGGGGGAGAGAGGATCGAAGGGGGAGAGAGAGGATCGAAGGGGAGCGAGAGGATCGAAGGGGGAGAGAGGATCGAAGGGGGAGAGAGGATCGAAGGGGGAGGAGAGAGGATCGAAGGGGAGAGAAAGGATCGAAGGGGGAGAGAGAGGATCGAAGGGGGAGAGAGGATCGAAGGGGGAGAGAGGATCAAAGGGGGAGAGAGGATCGAAGGGGAGAGAGATAGGGTCGAAGGGGAGAGAAAGAGGATCGAAGGGGGAGAGAGAGAGGATTAAAGGGAGAGAGAAAGGATCGAAGGGGGAGAGAGTGAGGATCGAAGGGGGAGAGAGGATCGAAGGGGAGAGAGAGGATCGAAAGGGGAGAGAGGTTCGAAGGGCGAGAGAGAGGATCAAAGGGGAGAGAGAGAGGATCAAAGGTGGAGAGAGAGAGGATCAAAGGGGGAGAGAGAGAGGATCGAAGGGGAGAGAGGATCGGAGCGAAGAGGAGAGAGAGGATCGAAGGGGGAGAGAGAGAGGATCAAAGGGGGAGAGAGAGAGGATCGAAGGGGGAGAGAGAGAGGATGGAAGGGGAGAGAGGATCGAAGGGGAGAGAGAGGATCGAAGGGGGAGAGAGGATCTAAGGGGGAGAGCGAGGATCGAAGGGGGAGAGAGGATCGAAGGGGGGGAGAGAGGATCGAAGGGGAGAGAGAGGATCGAAGGGGAGAGAGAGGATCGAAGGGGGAGAGAGAGGATCGAAGGGGGAGAGAGGATTGAAGGGGGAGAGAGAGGATCGAAGGGGAGAGAGAGGATCGAAGGGGAGTGCGGATGGAAGGGGGAGAGAGGATCGAAGGGGGAGAGAGGATCGAAGGGGAGAGAGAGGATCGAAGGGGGAGAGAGGATCGAAGGGGAGAGAGAGGATCGAAGTCGGAGAGAGAGGATCGAAGGGGAAGAGAGAGGATCGAAGGGGGAGAGAGAGGATCGAAGGGGAGAGAGAGGATCGAATGGGAGAGAGAGGATCGAAGAGGAGAGAGAGGATCGAAGGGGGAGAGAGAGGATCGAAGGGGGAGAGAGAGGATCGAAGGGGAGAGAGGATCGAAGGGGGAGAGACAGGATCGAAGGGGGAGAGAAAGAGGATCAAAGGGGGAGAGAGAGAGGATCGAAGGGGGAGAGAGAGGATCGAAGGGGAGAGAGAGGATCGAAGGGGGAGAGAGAGGATCGGGGGAGAGAGAGGATCGAAGGGAGAGAGGATCGAAGGGGAGAGACAGGATCGAAGGGGGAGAGAAAGAGGATCAAAGGAGGAGAGAGAGAGGATCGAAGGGGGAGAGAGAGGATCGAAGGGGGAGAGAGGATCGAAGGGGAGAGAGAGGATCGAAGGGAGAGAGAGGATCGAAGGGGGAGTGCGGATTGAAGGGGGAGAGAGGATCGAAGGGGAGAGAGGATCGAAGGGGAGAGAGAGGAGCGAAGGGGGAGAGAGGTTCGAAGGGGAGAGAGAGGATCGAAGGGGGAGAGAGAGGGGGTCGAAGGGGGAGAGAGAGAGGATCAAAGGGGGAGAGAGAGGGTCGAAGGGGAGAGAGGATCGAAGGGGAGAGAGAGGATCGAAGGGGAGAGAAAGGATCGAAGGGGAGAGAGAGGATCAAAGGGGGAGAGAGACGATCGAAGGGGGAGAGAGAGGATCGAAGGGGAGAGAGAGGATCGAAGGGGGAGAGAGAGGATCAAAGGGGGAGAGAGAGGATCGAAGGGGAGAGAGGATCGAAGGGGAGAGAGAGGATCGAAGGGGGAGAGAAAGAGGATCAAAGGGGGAGAGAGAGAGGATTGAAGGGGGAGAGAGAGGATCGAAGGGGAGAGAGAGGATCGAAGGGGGAGAGAAAGAGGATCGAAGGGGAGAGAGAGGATCGAAGGGGAGAGAGAGGATCGAAGAGGGAGAGAGGATTGAAGGGGGAGAGAGGGAGGATCGAAGGGGAGAGAGCGGATCGAAAGGGGAGAGAGGATCGAAGGGGGAGAGAGGATCGAAGGGGGAGAGAGGTTCGAAGGGGGAGAGAGAGGATCGAAGGGGGAGAGAGAGAGGATCAAAGGGGGAGAGAGAGGATCGAAGGGGGAGAGAGGATCGAAGGGGGAGAGAGAATCGAAGGGGAGAGAGAGGATCGAAGGGGGAGGAGAGAGGATCGAAGGGGGAGAGAGGATCGAAGGGGAGAGAGAGATCGAAGGGGGGAGAGAGAGAGGATCGAAGGGGAGAGAGAGGATCGATGGGGAGAGAGAGGATCGAAGGGGAGAGAGAGAGGATCGAAGGGGGAGAGAGAGGATCGAAGGCGGAGAGAGGATTGAAGGGGAGAGAGGATCGAAGGGGGAGAGAGGATCGAAGGGGAGAGAGGATCGAAGGGAGAGAGAGGATCGAAGGGGGAGAGAGGATCGAAGGGGGAGAGAGGATCGAAGGGGGAGAGGAGGATCGAAGGGGAGCGAGAGGATCGAAGGGGGAGAGAGGATCGAAGGGGGAGAGAGGATCGAAGGGGGAGAGAGGATCGAAGGGGGAGAGAGAGGATCGAAGTGGAGAGAAAGGATCGAAGGGGGAGAGAGAGGATCGAAGGGGAGAGAGGATCGAAGGGGGAGAGAGGATCAAAGGGGGAGAGAGGATCGAAGGGGAGAGAGATAGGGTCGAAGGGGGAGAGAAAGAGGATCGAAGGGGGAGAGAGAGAGGATTAAAGGGGAGAGAGAAAGGATCGAAGGGGGAGAGAGTGAGGATCGAAGGGGGAGAGAGGATCGAAGGGGAGAGAGAGGATCGAAAGGGGAGAGAGGTTCGAAGGGGGAGAGAGAGGATCGAAGGGGGAGAGAGAGAGGATCAAAGGGGGAGAGAGAGAGGATCGAAGGGAGAGAGGATCGAAGGGAGAGAGAGGATCGAAGGGGAGAGAGAGGATCGAAGGGGGAGAGAGAGAGGATCAAAGGGGGAGAGAGAGAGGATCGAAGGGGGAGAGAGAGAGGATGGAAGGGGAGAGAGGATCGAAGGGGAGAGAGAGGATCGAAGGGGGAGAGAGGATCTAAGGGGGAGAGCGAGGATCGAAGGGGAGAGAGGATCGAAGGGGGAGAGAGAGGATCGAAGGGGAGAGAGAGGATCGAAGGGGAGAGAGAGGATCGAAGGGGGAGAGAGAGGATCGAAGGGGGAGAGAGAGGATCGAAGGGAGAGAGAGGATCGAAGAGGGAGAGAGGATTGAAGGGGAGAGAGGGAGGATCGAAGGGGAGAGAGCGGATCGAAAGGGGAGAGAGGATCGAAGGGGGAGAGAGGATCGAAGGGGGAGAGAGGTTCGAAGGGGGAGAGAGAGGATCGAAGGGGAGAGAGAGAGGATCAAAGGGGGAGAGAGAGAGGATCGAAGGGGGAGAGAGGATCGAAGGGGGAGAGAGAATCGAAGGGGAGAGAGAGGATCGAAGGGGGGAGTGAGAGAGGATCGAAGGGGGAGAGAGGATCGAAGGGGAGAGAGAGGATCGAAGGGGGGAGAGAGAGAGGATCGAAGGGGAGAGAGAGGATCGATGGGGGAGAGAGAGGATCGAAGGGGGAGAGAGAGAGGATCGAAGGGGGAGAGAGAGGATCGAAGGGGGAGAGAGGATTGAAGGGGAGAGAGGATCGAAGGGGGAGAGAGGATCGAAGGGGAGAGAGGATCGAAGGGAGAGAGAGGATCGAAGGGGGAGAGAGGATCGAAGGGGGAGAGAGGATCGAAGGGGGAGAGAGAGGATCGAAGGGGAGCGAGAGGATCGAAGGGGGAGAGAGGATCGAAGGGGGAGAGAGGATCGAAGGGGGAGAGAGGATCGAAGGGGGAGAGAGAGGATCGAAGTGGAGAGAAAGGATCGAAGGGGAGAGAGAGGATCGAAGGGGGAGAGAGGATCGAAGGGGGAGAGGATCAAAGGGGGAGAGAGGATCGAAGGGGAGAGAGATAGGGTCGAAGGGGGAGAGAAAGAGGATCGAAGGGGGAGAGAGAGAGGATTAAAGGGGAGAGAGAAAGGATCGAAGGGGAGAGAGTGAGGATCGAAGGGGGAGAGAGGATCGAAGGGAGAGAGAGGATCGAAAGGGGAGAGAGGTTCGAAGGGGGAGAGAGAGGATCGAAGGGGAGAGAGAGAGGATCAAAGGGGGAGAGAGAGAGGATCGAAGGGGAGAGAGGATCGAAGGGAGAGAGAGGATCGAAGGGGAGAGAGAGGATCGAAGGGGGAGAGAGAGAGGATCAAAGGGGGAGAGAGAGAGGATCGAAGGGGGAGAGAGAGAGGATGGAAGGGGAGAGAGGATCGAAGGGGAGAGAGAGGATCGAAGGGGGAGAGAGGATCTAAGGGGGAGAGCGAGGATCGAAGGGGGAGAGAGGATCGAAGGGGGAGAGAGAGGATCGAAGGGAGAGAGAGGATCGAAGGGGAGAGAGAGGATCGAAGGGGAGAGAGAGGATCGAAGGGGGAGAGAGGATTGAAGGGGGAGAGAGAGGATCGAAGGGGAGAGAGAGGATCGAAGGGGGAGTGCGGATGGAAGGGGGAGAGAGGATCGAAGGGGGAGAGAGGATCGAAGGGGAGAGAGAGGATCGAAGGGGGAGAGAGGATCGAAGGGGAGAGAGAGGATCGAAGGGGAGAGAGAGGATCGAAGGGGAGAGAGAGGATCGAAGGGGGAGAGAGAGGATCGAAGGGGAGAGAGAGGATCGAATGGGAGAGAGAGGATCGAAGGGGAGAGAGAGGATCGAAGGGGGAGAGAGAGGATCGAAGGGGGAGAGAGAGGATCGAAGGGGAGAGAGGATCGAAGGGGGAGAGACAGGATCGAAGGGTGAGAGAAGAGGATCAAAGGGGGAGAGAGAGAGGATCGAAGGGGGAGAGAGAGGATCGAAGGGGAGAGAGAGGATCGAAGGGGGAGAGAGAGGATCGAAGGGGAGAGAGAGGATCGAAGGGGAGAGAGGATCGAAGGGGGAGAGACAGGATCGAAGGGGAGAGAAAGAGGATCAAAGGGGAGAGAGAGAGGATCGAAGAGGGGGAGAGAGAAGATCGAAGGGGAGAGAGGATCGAAGGGGGAGAGAGAGGATCGAAGGGGAGAGAGAGGATCGAGGGGGAGAGAGAGGATGGAGGGGAGAGTGCGGATTGAAGGGGGAGAGAGGATCGAAGGGGGAGAGAGGATCGAAGCGGAGAGAGAGGATCGAAGGGGAGAGAGGATCGAAGGGGAGAGAGAGGATCGAAGGGGGAGAGAGAGAGGGTCGAAGGGGGAGAGAGAGAGGATCGAAGGGGGAGAGAGAGGATCGAAGGGGGAGAGAGGATCGAAATGGGAGAGAGAGGAGCGAAGGGGAGAGAGAGGATCGAAGGGGAGAGAGAGGATCGAAGGGGGAGAGAGAGGATCGAAGGGGGAGAGAGAGGATCGAAGTGGGAGAGAGAGGATCGAAGGTGAGAGAGGATCGAAGGGGGAGAGAGAGGATCGAAGGGGAGAGAAAGAGGATCAAAGGGGGAGAGAGAGAGGATCGAAGGGGGAGAGAGAGGATCGAAGGGGAGAGAGAGGATCGAAGGGGGAGAGAAAGAGGATCAAAGGGGGAGAGAGAGAGGATCGAAGGGGGAGAGAGAGGATCGAAGGGGAGAGAGAGGATCGAAGAGGGAGAGAGGATTGAAGGGGAGAGAGAGAGGATCGAAGGGGAGAGAGAGGATCGAAAGGGGAGAGAGGATCGAAGGGGGAGAGAGGATCGAAGGGGGAGAGAGGATCGAAGGGGAGAGAGAGGTTCAAAGGGGGAGAGAGAGGATCGAAGGGGGAGTGAGAGAGGATCAAAGGGGGAGAGAGAGAGGATCGAAGGGGGAGAGAGGATCGAAGGGGAGAGAGGATCGAAGGGGAGAGAGAGGATCGAAGGGGGGAGAGAGAGAGGATCGAAGGGGGAGAGAGGATCGAAGGGGAGAGAGAGGATCGAAGGGGGGAGAGAGAGAGGATCGAAGGGGATAGAGAGAGGATCGAAGGGGAGAGAGAGGATCGAAGGGGAGAGAGAGGATCGAAGGGGGAGAGAGAGAGGATCGAAGGGGGAGAGAGAGGATCGAAGGGGGAGAGAGGATCGAAGGGGAGAGAGGATCGAAGGGGGAGAGAGGATCGAAGGGGAGAGAGGATCGAAGGGAGAGAGAGGATCGAAGGGGGAGAGAGGATCGAAGGGGGAGAGAGAGGATCGAAGGGGAGCGAGAGGATCGAAGGGGGAGAGAGGATCGAAGGGGAGAGAGGTTCGAAGGGGGAGAGAGAGGATCGAAGGGGAGAGAAAGGATCGAAGGGGGAGAGAGAGGATCGAAGGGGGAGAGAGGATCGAAGGGGGAGAGAGGATCAAAGGGGGAGAGAGGATCGAAGGGGAGAGAGATAGGGTCGAAGGGGGAGAGAAAGAGGATCGAAGGGGGAGAGAGAGAGGATTAAAGGGGAGAGAGAAAGGATCGAAGGGGGAGAGAAGTGAGGATCGAAGGGGGAGAGAGGATCGAAGGGAGAGAGAGGATCGAAAGGGAGAGAGGTTCGAAGGGCGAGAGAGAGGATCGAAGGGGGAGAGAGAGAGGATCAAAGGTGGAGAGAGAGAGGATCAAAGGGGGAGAGAGAGAGGATCGAAGGGGAGAGAGGATCGAAGGGGAGAGAGAGGATCGAAGAGGAGAGAGAGGATCGAAGGGGGAGAGAGAGAGGATCAAAGGGGGAGAGAGAGAGGATCGAAGGGGGAGAGAGAGAGGATGGAAGGGGAGAGAGGATCGAAGGGGAGAGAGAGGATCGAAGGGGGAGAGAGGATCTAAGGGGGAGAGCGAGGATCGAAGGGGGAGAGAGGATCGAAGGGGGAGAGAGAGGATCGAAGGGGAGAGAGAGGATCGAAGGGGAGAGAGAGGATCGAAGGGGGAGAGAGAGGATCGAAGGGGGAGAGAGGATTGAAGGGGGACAGAGAGGATCGAAGGAGAGAGAGAGGATCGAAGGGGAGAGAGGATCGAAGGGGAGAGAGAGGATCGAAGGGGAGAGAGAGGATCGAAGAGGGAGAGAGGATTGAATGGGAGAGAGAGAGGATCGAAGGGGAGAGAGAGGATCGAAAGGGGAGAGAGGATCGAAGGGGGAGAGAGGATCGAAGGGGGAGAGAGGATCGAAGGGAGAGAGAGGTTCGAAGGGGGAGAGAGAGGATCGAAGGGGGAGTGAGAGAGGATCAAAGGGGGAGAGAGAGAGGATCGAAGGGGGAGTGCGGATGGAAGGGGGAGAGAGGATCGAAGGGGGAGAGAGGATCGAAGGGGAGAGAGAGGATCGAAGGGGAGAGAGGATCGAAGGGGAGAGAGAGGATCGAAGGCGGAGAGAGAGGTTCGAAGAGGGAGAGAGAGGATCGAAGGGGGAGAGAGAGGATCGAAGGGGAGAGAGAGGATCGAATGGGAGAGAGAGGATCGAAGAGGAGAGAGAGGATCGAAGGGGGAGAGAGAGGATCGAAGGGGGAGAGAGAGGATCGAAGGGAGAGAGGATCGAAGGGGGAGAGACAGGATCGAAGGGGGAGAGAAAGAGGATCAAAGGGGGAGAGAGAGAGGATCGAAGGGGGAGAGAGAGGATCGAAGGGGAGAGAGAGGATCGAAGGGGAGAGAGAGGATCGAAGGGGGAGAGAGAGGATCGAAGGGGGAGAGAGAGGATCGAAGGGGAGAGAGGATCGAAGGGGGAGAGACAGGATCGAAGGGGGAGAGAAAGAGGATCAAAGGAGGAGAGAGAGAGGATCGAAGGGGGAGAGAGAGGATCGAAGGGGGAGAGAGGATCGAAGGGGGAGAGAGAGGATCGAAGGGGAGAGAGAGGATCGAAGGGGGAGTGCGGATTGAAGGGGGAGAGAGGATCGAAGGGGAGAGAGGATCGAAGGGGAGAAAGAGGAGCGAAGGGGGAGAGAGGTTCGAAGGGGAGAGAGAGGATCGAAGGGGGAGAGAGAGAGGGTCGAAGGGGGAGAGAGAGAGGATCGAAGGGGGAGAGAGAGGGTCGAAGGGGGAGAGAGGATCGAAGGGGGAGAGAGAGGATCGAAGGGGAGAGAAAGGATCGAAGGGGAGAGAGAGGATCAAAGGGGGAGAGAGACGATCGAAGGGGGAGAGAGAGGATCGAAGGGGGAGAGAGAGGATCGAAGGGGGAGAGAGAGGATCAAAGGGGGAGAGAGAGGATCGAAGGGGAGAGAGGATCGAAGGGGGAGAGAGAGGATCGAAGGGGGAGAGAAAGAGGATCAAAGGGGGAGAGAGAGAGGATTGAAGGGGGAGAGAGAGGATCGAAGGGGAGAGAGAGGATCGAAGGGGGAGAGAAAGAGGATCGAAGGGGGAGAGAGAGGATCGAAGGGGAGAGAGAGGATCGAAGAGGGAGAGAGGATTGAAGGGGAGAGAGGGAGGATCGAAGGGGAGAGAGCGGATCGAAGGGGGAGAGAGGTTCGAAGGGGGAGAGAGAGGATCGAAGGGGGAGAGAGAGAGGATCAAAGTGGGAGAGAGAGAGGATCGAAGGGGGAGAGAGGATCGAAGGGGGAGAGAGGATCGAAGGGGAGAGAGAGGATCGAAGGGGGGAGTGAGAGAGGATCGAAGGGGGAGAGAGGATCGAAGGGGAGAGAGAGGATCGAAGGGGGGAGAGAGAGAGGATCGAAGGGGAGAGAGGATCGAAGGGGGAGAGAGAGGATCGAAGGGGGAGAGAGAGAGGATCGAAGGGGGAGAGAGAGGATCGAAGGGGAAGAGAGGATCGAAGGGGAGAGAGGATCGAAGGGGGAGAGAGGATCGAAGGGGAGAGAGGATCGAAGGGAGAGAGAGGATCGAAGGGGGAGAGAGGATCGAAGGGGGAGAGAGGATCGAAGGGGGAGAGAGAGGATCGAAGGGGAGCGAGAGGATCGAAGGGGGAGAGAGGATCGAAGGGGGAGAGAGGATCGAAGGGGGAGAGAGGATCGAAGGGGGAGAGAGAGGATCGAAGGGGAGAGAAAGGATCGAAGGGGGAGAGAGAGGATCGAAGGGGAGAGAGAGGATCGAAGGGGAAGTGCGGATGGAAGGGGGAGAGAGGATCGAAGGGGAGAGAGAGGATCGAAGGGGAGAGAGAGGATCGAAGGGGGAGAGAGGATCGAAGGGGGAGAGAGAGGATCGAAGGGGAGAGAGAGGATCGAAGGGGAGAGAGAGGATCGAAGGGGAGAGAGAGGATCGAAGGGGGAGAGAGAGGATCGAAGGGGGAGAGAGAGGATCGAAGGGGAGAGAGGATCGAAGGGGGAGAGACAGGATCGAAGGGGGAGAGAAAGAGGATCAAAGGGGGAGAGAGAGAGGATCGAAGGGGGAGAGAGAGGATCGAAGGGGTGAGAGAGGATCGAAGGGGGAGAGAGAGGATCGAAGGGGGAGAGAGAGGATCGAAGGGGGGAGAGAGAGAGGATCGAAGGGGGAGAGAGGATCGAAGGGGAGAGAGAGGATCGAAGGGGGGAGAGAGAGAGGATCGAAGGGGAGAGAGAGGATCGAAGGGGGAGAGAGAGGATCGAAGGGGGAGAGAGAGAGGATCGAAGGGGGAGAGAGAGGATCGAAGGGGGAGAGAGGATCGAAGGGGAGAGAGGATCGAAGGGGGAGAGAGGATCGAAGGGGAGAGAGGATCGAAGGGAGAGAGAGGATCGAAGGGGGAGAGAGGATCGAAGGGGGAGAGAGGATCGAAGGGGGAGAGAGAGGATCGAAGGGGAGCGAGAGGATCGAAGGGGGAGAGAGGATCGAAGGGGGAGAGAGGATCGAAGGGGGAGAGAGAGGATCGAAGGGGAGAGAAAGGATCGAAGGGGGAGAGAGAGGATCGAAGGGGGAGAGAGGATCGAAGGGGGAGAGAGGATCAAAGGGGGAGAGAGGATCGAAGGGGAGAGAGATAGGGTCGAAGGGGGAGAGAAAGAGGATCGAAGGGGGAGAGAGAGAGGATTAAAGGGGAGAGAGAAAGGATCGAAGGGGGAGAGAGTGAGGATCGAAGGGGGAGAGAGGATCGAAGGGGAGAGAGAGGATCGAAAGGGGAGAGAGGTTCGAAGGGCGAGAGAGAGGATCGAAGGGGGAGAGAGAGAGGATCAAAGGTGGAGAGAGAGAGGATCAAAGGGGGAGAGAGAGAGGATCGAAGGGGAGAGAGGATCGAAGGGGAGAGAGAGGATCGAAGAGGAGAGAGAGGATCGAAGGGGGAGAGAGAGAGGATCAAAGGGGGAGAGAGAGAGGATCGAAGGGGGAGAGAGAGAGGATGGAAGGGGAGAGAGGATCGAAGGGGAGAGAGAGGATCGAAGGGGGAGAGAGGATCTAAGGGGGAGAGCGAGGATCGAAGGGGGAGAGAGGATCGAAGGGGGAGAGAGAGGATCGAAGGGGAGAGAGAGGATCGAAGGGGAGAGTGAGGATCGAAGGGGGAGAGAGAGGATCGAAGGGGGAGAGAGGATTGAAGGGGGAGAGAGAGGATCGAAGGGGGAGTGCGGATGGAAGGGGGAGAGAGGATCGAAGGGGGAGAGAGGATCGAAGGGGAGAGAGAGGATCGAAGGGGGAGAGAGGATCGAAGGGGAGAGAGAGGATCGAAGGCGGAGAGAGAGGATCGAAGGGGGAGAGAGAGGATCGAAGGGGGAGAGAGAGGATCGAAGGGGAGAGAGAGGATCGAATGGGAGAGAGAGGATCGAAGAGGAGAGAGAGGATCGAAGGGGGAGAGAGAGGATCGAAGGGGGAGAGAGAGGATCGAAGGGGAGAGAGGATCGAAGGGGGAGAGACAGGATCGAAGGGGTGAGAAAGAGGATCAAAGGGGGAGAGAGAGAGGATCGAAGGGGGAGAGAGAGGATCGAAGGGGAGAGAGAGGATCGAAGGGGGAGAGAGAGGATCGAAGGGGGAGAGAGAGGATCGAAGGGGAGAGAGGATCGAAGGGGGAGAGACAGGATCGAAGGGGGAGAGAAAGAGGATCAAAGGAGGAGAGAGAGAGGATCGAAGGGGGAGAGAGAGGATCGAAGGGGGAGAGAGGATCGAAGGGGGAGAGAGAGGATCGAAGGGGAGAGAGAGGATCGAAGGGGGAGTGCGGATTGAAGGGGGAGAGAGGATCGAAGGGGAGAGAGGATCGAAGGGGAGAGAGAGGAGCGAAGGGGGAGAGAGGTTCGAAGGGGAGAGAGAGGATCGAAGGGGGAGAGAGAGAGGGTCGAAGGGGGAGAGAGAGAGGATCGAAGGGGGAGAGAGAGGGTCGAAGGGGGAGAGAGGATCGAAGGGGGAGAGAGAGGATCGAAGGGGAGAGAAAGGATCGAAGGGGAGAGAGAGGATCAAAGGGGGAGAGAGACGATCGAAGGGGGAGAGAGAGGATCGAAGGGGGAGAGAGAGGATCGAAGGGGGAGAGAGAGGATCAAAGGGGGAGAGAGAGGATCGAAGGGGAGAGAGGATCGAAGGGGGAGAGAGAGGATCGAAGGGGGAGAGAAAGAGGATCGAAGGGGGAGAGAGAGAGGATTGAAGGGGGAGAGAGAGGATCGAAGGGGAGAGAGAGGATCGAAGGGGGAGAGAAAGAGGATCGAAGGGGGAGAGAGAGGATCGAAGGGGAGAGAGAGGATCGAAGAGGGAGAGAGGATTGAAGGGGAGAGAGGGAGGATCGAAGGGGAGAGAGCGGATCGAAAGGGGAGAGAGGATCGAAGGGGGAGAGAGGATCGAAGGGGGAGAGAGGTTCGAAGGGGGAGAGAGAGGATCGAAGGGGGAGAGAGAGAGGATCAAAGGGGGAGAGAGAGAGGATCGAAGGGGGAGAGAGGATCGAAGGGGGAGAGAGGATCGAAGGGGAGAGAGAGGATCGAAGGGGGGAGTGAGAGAGGATCGAAGGGGGAGAGAGGATCGAAGGGGAGAGAGAGGATCGAAGGGGGGAGAGAGAGAGGATCGAAGGGGAGAGAGGATCGAAGGGGGAGAGAGAGGATCGAAGGGGGAGAGAGAGAGGGAGAGAGAGGGAGAGAGAGACGGAAGGAGACAGCCAGACAGAGTGAATACACATGCTGAAGATGGGCTGCTGAATTTTTAGTGTTTTTAGTGTTTAAAGTGGGGGAAAAAAAGGTTCATTTCAAGTTTAAAAAGGTTTTAAAGTTAAATTTAGTTCTAGTTAAGTTAGTTTAGTTTGTTTAGTTAAGTTTAAGTTTAGTTTAGTCTAGATTAAGTAAGGAAGGAAAAGACCACCAAAGAGACCACCAAAGGAAAAAAAACCAGAGGAAATTAGAAAAAAAAAGCCAAAGAAAAAACAAAAGAAATAAGGGAAAAAAAAAAAAAATATACAAACCAAAGAACAGCGGCCGCACGGGGCCACAGCAGCAGCAGAAGCGAGGTGACTCGGCCGCATCGGGAACCGAGGCGCGAAGGCCGCACGGAAACGCAGCGGCAGCCGGAGCAAGGAGACTCGGGGAGGCCGCTTCGGGAAACGAGGCGAATCGGGGAGGCCGCACGGAGACGCAGCGGCAGCCGGAACGAGGTGACTTGGGGAGCCCGAGCGGCGAACGAGACACGGCCCGATCGGCGGCCGCAGTCCAGCACCCGAGCGACGACCGCAGTCCAGCACCCGAGCGACGGCCGCAGTCCAGCACCCGAGCGACGACCGCAGTCCAGCACCCGAACGGCGAACGAGGCACAGCCCAAGCGGCGGCTGGGATAGAAAGCCCGGGAAAGGCCCGAGGAGCCAGGCCCAGAGACCTCTGAGGCGAAGGGGAGCAACCAGAAGGCTTCCAGAAGCAAACCAAGACTGTGAGTACAGGGCCCAGGGAGGGAGACTGAAGCCAGGGAAAGGCCCGAGGAGCCAGGCCGAGACAGAGGCACAGAGACCTCTGAGGGGGAGGGGAACAGCCCGAAGGCACCGGGAAACAGCGGCTCACAGACCCAGACCTGAGAAGGGTGAACCCAGAAGCCGAGGCCCAGGGACCACGGGGTCGGAGAGGGGGACCGGGAAAGTTCGCGAACAGGGAGAGGGAAACACCAAACCCGGGGCCCCAGAAAAGCTTATTCTAAGATCAACAATACTTTACCAAAAATGAGCGAATCAGAAGATCCACAACAGCCCCGCTTCCAGATTCCCCCCAACACCGCAAAAAAAGCTATAAAAGCGATCAAGCATGAGCAGATGAGAGAAAAACCAGAAACACTTTTTGCTGACTGTTACAACAATGGGACAAAAAGTAACCTCATTTTCTACTCAGATCAGCCAGTGGCTTGGATCACAGCAATAAAATCACACTATACCAATGTTAAGCTAGAAAATACCGCAAATGGGTCCATAATGAAAATTAACACACCAGGAGACAGTTCAACTACGACGGTCAACGCGTACAATACCGGAACAATATTAGTGCAAGGCAACCTCGACAAATTTGCAACAGCCTTCAGGACACTGAAAAAATTAACTAAGGGGGGAAGGAACAGCCCCAGAGTGGCCCGCACTCCCCCCAACATTGACAACTTACCAGGAGAAAATCTGCCTGGTCAGGAGGTGAACGAGCCACACAGTTCAAACCAGACACCAACCCCGGGGAACCACAGCCACATGATACAACTGACAAACCCCAGCATAACTACCAGGGAGGAAGCCACACATAGTCCCCCTACCATTCCCAGCTCACCAAGAGAAGAGCAGCATAGCCAGGAAGTGAGTGAGCCCTCCAGGGCCGACCAGCCTAGCCAGGAAGTGAGTGAGCCTTCCAGGGCCGACCAGGCACATACCCCGGGATCACACAGCCAGATACAACCAAAAGATAAATTTAATCAATTAGAGATAGAGGTGGTTAAACTTAGAGAGGACTTCCTCAAAATGAATGACGATCAAAATCAGGAGAGGGAGAGACACAAGAGAGAGCTGAAGCTACTTGAGAACCAGGTGAATCTACTTAGGAATCAGGTGAAAGAGCTGCAGGAAAAAGAAGAGAGCCATAGAGGAGAGATAACACCATTAGACCAGCAACCAGAGGCTAGAGATAAGACAAGACAGAGCCGGACGGAACGGCTGCACTCCCACACGGAACAAAAGCAACAGACACACAATACAAGGGGTGCCACACAGACCGACCAGCATACTGATTCGCAATCTTCCCCCACCACCGTGGAACCACAAGCGGGCCGCTCACAAGAGGTACGCACACACCAGACACCCCAGCCCAGCACACACACTATGAGTCCAAGCGAAAGCCACCAGACAGTAAACACAAACAAGGCTGACGTCGTAATACTCATGGACTCAAATGGGAAATTTCTATGGGAGAAAAAGCTATTCCCTAGAAGTAAAGTAGAAAAGATCTGGTGCCCAACAACAAACAGAGCCATGGGATGGCTGACCAAAGCCAGATTAGGCTCCCCCCAACACATAATAATACACACGGGCACAAATGACCTAAAGACCCAACAGAAAGAAGTAGCAACATCGCTCAGAGCAATGATTAGGAAGGCAAGCAGTACATTTCCAAACACTAGAATCACTGTTTCCACAATATTGCCGAGAACAGACTTCAACAACAACACAATTCATGAGATAAATGCCAGCATAGCAACAGAATGCGAATCAAACCACAACGTACACCTGGCCCAACACCCCACCCTCGATGAGGAATGTCTTTACGACCACGTCCACATCCAAAGGCAAAGAATATCGATCTTTGCTAAAGCCCTGAAGGACGTCGCTTTTAACCGGGTCCATACCCAGACTCCAAGAGGACCCCCCCCCGACCACCAGAGATCAGCGGGGTACATATCAGGAACACTACAAGGACCACCAACACACCAACCGAGACCAGAGAGGATCCCCATGCAAAACAACAATATCAGACCTGCACCACTCCTATCCCACAGGGGAATAGGACTGCTCCCAGCCAGACAGAGGGAGAGATGCACAGGATGTACGCAATACCTCAGACAGAAACAATCCATTAAGAGACAATAAGCAGATGTGCAGCAGCATCTACTTCCGCCTTATGGATCAAGGACTAATTAATAGAAAGAACTGTAACCAAATTGTATTAACTTTTGTAGACAACTGATGTGATCTTTTTTTCCCCACACTTAGACACGACAAACACGTACCACTCTTTAACCTATCATAGTAAAAGATCAAACTTAACATGAAATCCTTATATATTTCGACCTGGAATATCCAAGGTCTACGCTCTTCACTGCGAGAAGTGAAAAGTAGGACCCCAGAGTTCGTAGATGAAACTAAAGACCTAGATATTATCATTTTACAGGAAACTTGGTATAAAGGAAAAGGACACACTGGCTGTCCCCAAGGGTACACTGAGCTGGTGGTCCCCTCCAATAAATTACCAAGTGTAACCCAAGGCAGAGACTCCAGAGGCATACTGATCTGGTTTAAAACAGAACTTAAGAATTACATCAAATTTATAAAAAAGGGCGAAAACCATATGTGGCTCAAACTTGAGAGGGAGATTATCTCAAACACCCAAGATGTTTACATTTGCGCACTTTATATCCCTCCAATCGATTCCCCGTACTTTAAAGAGGACACCTTCTCCAACATGGAGGGGGAAATTATCCAATACCAGGCCCAGGGGAACGTGTTGATCTGTGGGGACCTCAATTCAAGAACGGGCGAAGAACCAGACTTCACCAATAATCAGGGAAACAATTACGTTTTCGGGAATAACCACTTTGACATCCCTTCCCTTCCATACAGGCATAACTGCGACAAGCAGTCAAATACCAATGGAAAACAGCTACTACAGCTCTGTCGAAACCTGGGTCTGTACATTGTCAATGGTAGGTTCATAGGAGACCTCCTAGGAAGATCGACCTATTGCTCACCTCTTGGCTGCAGCACAGTAGACTATATGATTACAGACTTAGACCCATCCTCTTTCAGAGCATTCACAGTCAAACCACAAACAACACTGTCAGATCACAGTCAAACTACTATGTTCCTCAAAAAGACAGAAACAAACAACATAGAAACACAACCCAGTAAACTGTACAACACCAAAAAATCGTACAGATGGGCCAAAAACGACACGGAAAAATACCAGAAAACAATTAGCAATGCATCAACTCAAGCTCTCTTAGACACCTTTCTGGATAACATATACACTCACAATAAAGAAGGCGTAAACCGGGCAGTTAGTAAACTAAACAATATTTTTGATAATTTGGCAACAAATGCAAACTTGAAAGCTCGCAAGAACAAACCCAAAACAAAAAACTATGAAAAATGGTTTGACCGAGATTGCCATAACATGAGGAAAAAACTTAGAAAAATATCAAACCAAAAACACAGACATCCAGAAAACGAGGAACTACGCCTTACTTATTGTCAGACACTAACACAATACAGAAACACACTCAGAACCAAAAAAGAGCAATATATTAAGAATACACTCAGCTCCATGGAGGAATCCATAGATTCCAATTGTTTCTGGGAAAACTTGAAAACACTACACAAAAAACAACACGACGATTTGGCCATTCAAAATGGGGACACATGGGTAAACCACTTTGAAAAATTATACCAGAAAAACACACTAAGACCAGAGCAACACCAAATATGCAAAAAACTGGAAAAGCTAGAAATGGCCATAAAAGATAACCAAAACCCGCTGGACGCCATAATAACAGAAAAAGAACTTCTTGAAAAACTCAAGGACCTGCGACCAGGAAAAGCCTGCGGGACAGACGGCATACTAAACGAGATGATTAAACACACAGACAACAAAATGAAACTGGCTATCCTAAAACTCTTCAACTTGGTTCTGAGTGTCGGTTATTTCCCTGATATCTGGAACAAAGGACTCATAACGCCCATATACAAAAGTGGGGACAAAATCGACCCAAACAACTATCGAGGCATCTGTGTAAACAGTAACCTGGGGAAGGTATTCTGTAGCATCATAAACAAAAGACTTATAAACTTCCTTGAGGAGCACAATGTCTTGAGTAAAAGCCAAATTGGATTCCTGCCAAACTATAGAACATCCGATCATATCTTCACCCTACAGACCCTAATTGACAAACACGTTCACCATAACAAAAGCAAAATCTACGCATGCTTTGTAGATTTCCAGAAGGCTTTCGACTCCATCTGGCATGACGGTTTATTCCTGAAACTTATCGAAAGTGGGGTAGGAGGGAAAACATATGATGTAATTAAATCAATGTATACAAACAACAAATGTGCAGTTAAAATTGGAGACAAACAAACAAAATACTTCCCACAGGGGCGGGGGGTGACGCAGGGCTCGCCAATCTCACCGACACTCTTTAATATTTACATAAATGGATTGGCAAAACTACTTGAACAATCTACAGCACCCGGCCTCACCCTATATGAATCCAAGGTTAAATTCCTCCTCTATGCAGACGACCTGGTTCTGCTGTCACCTACTAAAGAGGGGCTACAGCAAAACCTGGACCTGCTGGAGTCGTACTGCCAGACTTGGGCCCTGACAATAAATCCCCAAAAAACCAAAGTCCTTGTGTTCCAGCAAAGATCCAAACATCAGGGACCCAAAATAAATTTCACAGTAGGAACAACCAAAATTGAACAAACCACTAACTACACATACTTGGGCTTAAAAATCAGTTCTACGGGAAACTTCAAACTGGCTGTGAATGAACTGAAAGAGAAAGCAAGAAGGGCTTTCTATGCCATCAAAAAATCAATCCAAATAGAAATCCCAATTAGCATTTGGCTCAAAATTTTCAAATCAGTAATTGAACCAATTGCACTCTATGGCAGTGAGGTATGGGGACCGCTAACTCAACAAGAATTTGCAAAATGGGACAAACACCCAATTGAGATCCTACATGCAGAATTCTGTAAAAGTATCCTCCGGACTCAAAGGAAAACAGTAAACAATGCATGCAGGGCGGAACTAGGCCAATATCCATTAATAATCACTATCCAAAAAAGAGCCACCAAATTTTGGAATCACCTACAAATGAGCAATCCCCAATGCTATCACTACGACGCCCTGAAATGCCAAGAGCTGACCATAAAGAAGAATACCCTCAGTCAACTAGTCCTGGGACTCAGTGAAGTAACTACTAACAATACTAACAATAACCAGCCCCAGGACAGTGACAGGGTAACACAAAGAATTCGACCCAACACAATCGTCGCTAAGCAAAAGGAAAAATATCTGACATATTGGGCAGAAACAACAAAAACCCAAAGCAAACTCAATTGCTACTTGGCCCTAAACAGACAATACAACATAGCTGATTACCTGACCATGGTAAAGGATAACAAACTGAGAAGAACCTTGACAAGGTACAGACTTAGCGAACATAGCCTAGCGATCGAAAAAGGCAGACACAGGCAGACCAGGCTGCCAAGAGAGGACAGGATATGCTCGCACTGCAGTCAGGGAGTGGTGGAGACAGAGATGCACTTCCTCACAGCTTGTGGAAAATATCAGGGCATCAGGGAGAATTTCTACCAAAAATTCTCACAAATATGCCCTGATTTCAGAAATCTGAATGACAACCAAAAACTCCCATTCCTACTGGGAGAGGAGAGAAGCTGTATAACACTGGCGGCACACTATGTTACAGCTTGCCATGAACAGAGAGCCAACCAGTAAACTAAGAAAAGAATATATATAAACAATGCGAATGTATATTTATACACTCAAGGATATACCTGTTTATACACTGTATGAATAGAACTGCGTTTATGTGGTAAACCATAAATGTATTTTGATGCTTTGGCAACATTAGATGTAACTTATCATGCCAATAAAGCGATTTGAATTGTGAATTGTGAATTGTGAATTGAGAGGATCGAAGGGGAAGAGAGAATCGAAGGGGAGAGAGGATCGAAGGGGGAGAGAGGATCGAAGGGGAGAGAGGATCGAAGGGAGAGAGAGGATCGAAGGGGGAGAGAGGATCGAAGGGGGAGAGAGGATCGAAGGGGGAGAGAGAGGATCGAAGGGGAGCGAGAGGATCGAAGGGGGAGAGAGGATCGAAGGGGGAGAGAGGATCGAAGGGGGAGAGAGAGGATCGAAGGGGAGAGAAAGGATCGAAGGGGGAGAGAGAGGATCGAAGGGGAGAGAGAGGATCGAAGGGGAAGTGCGGATGGAAGGGGGAGAGAGGATCGAAGGGGAGAGAGAGGATCGAAGGGGAGAGAGAGGATCGAAGGGGGAGAGAGGATCGAAGGGGGAGAGAGAGGATCGAAGGGGAGAGAGAGGATCGAAGGGGAGAGAGAGGATCGAAGGGGAGAGAGAGGATCGAAGGGGGAGAGAGAGGATCGAAGGGGGAGAGAGAGGATCGAAGGGGAGAGAGGATTGAAGGGGGAGAGACAGGATCGAAGGGGGAGAGAAAGAGGATCAAAGGGGGAGAGAGAGAGGATCGAAGGGGGAGAGAGAGGATCGAAGGGGTGAGAGAGGATCGAAGGGGGAGAGAGAGGATCGAAGGGGGAGAGAGAGGATCGAAGGGGAGAGAGGATCGAAGGGGGAGAGACAGGATCGAAGGGGGAGAGAAAGAGGATCAAAGGGGGAGAGAGAGAGGATCGAAGGGGGAGAGAGAGGATCGAAGGGGGAGAGAGGATCGAAGGGGGAGAGAGAGGATCGAAGGGGAGAGAGAGGATCGAAGGGGGAGCGCGGATTGAAGGGGGAGAGAGGATCGAAGGGGGAGAGAGGATCGAAGGGGAGAGAGAGGATCAAAGGGGAGAGAGGATCGAAGGGGAGAGAGAGGATCGAAGGGGGAGACAGAGAGAGTCGAAGGGGGAGAGAGAGAGGATCGAAGGGGGAGAGAGAGGATCGAAGGGGGAGAGAGAGGATCGAAGGGGAGAGAGAGGATCGAAGGGGGAGAGAGAGGATCAAAGGGGGAGAGAGAGGATCGAAGGGGGAGAGAGAGGATCAAAGGTGGAGAGAGAGGATCGAAGGGGAGAGAGGATCGAAGGGGGAGAGAGAGGATCGAAGGGGGAGAGAAAGAGGATCAAAGGGGGAGAGAGAGAGGATTGAAGGGGGAGAGAGAGGATCGAAGGGGAGAGAGAGGATCGAAGGGGGAGAGGAAGAGGATCGAAGGGGGAGAGAGAGGATTGAAGGGGAGAGAGAGGATCGAAGAGGGAGAGTGGATTGAAGGGGAGAGAGAGAGGATCGAAGGGGAGAGAGAGGATCAAAAGGGGAGAGAGGATCGAAGGGGGAGAGAGGATCGAAGGGGGAGAGAGGATCGAAGGGGAGAGAGAGGTTCGAAGGGGGAGAGAGAGGATCAAAGGGGGAGAGAGAGAGGATCAAAGGGGGAGAGAGAGAGGATCGAAGGGGGAGAGAGGATCCAAGGGGGAGAGAGGATCGAAGGGGAGAGAGAGGATCGAAGGGGGGAGAGAGAGAGGATCGAAGGGGGAGAGAGGATCGAAGGGGAGAGAGAGGATCGAAGGGGGAGACAGAGAGAGTCGAAGGGGGAGAGAGAAAGGATCGAAGGGGGAGAGAGAGGATCGAAGGGGGAGAGAGGATCGAAGGGGAGAGAGAGGATCGAAGGGGGAGAGAGAGGATCAAAGGGGGAGAGAGAGGATCGAAGGGGGAGAGAGAGGATCAAAGGTGGAGAGAGAGGATCGAAGGGGAGAGAGGATCGAAGGGGGAGAGAGAGGATCGAAGGGGGAGAGAAAGAGGATCAAAGGGGGAGAGAGAGAGGATTGAAGGGGGAGAGAGAGGATCGAAGGGGAGAGAGAGGATCGAAGGGGGAGAGGAAGAGGATCGAAGGGGGAGAGAGAGGATTGAAGGGGAGAGAGAGGATCGAAGAGGGAGAGTGGATTGAAGGGGAGAGAGAGAGGATCGAAGGGGAGAGAGAGGATCAAAAGGGGAGAGAGGATCGAAGGGGGAGAGAGGATCGAAGGGGGGAGAGAGAGAGGATCGAAGGGGGAGAGAGGATCGAAGGGGAGAGAGAGGATCGAAGGGGGAGACAGAGAGAGTCGAAGGGGGAGAGAGAGAGGATCGAAGGGGGAGAGAGAGGATCGAAGGGGGAGAGAGAGGATCGAAGGGGAGAGAGAGGATCGAAGGGGGAGAGAGAGGATCAAAGGGGGAGAGAGAGGATCGAAGGGGGAGAGAGAGGATCAAAGGTGGAGAGAGAGGATCGAAGGGGAGAGAGGATCGAAGGGGGAGAGAGAGGATCGAAGGGGGAGAGAAAGAGGATCAAAGGGGGAGAGAGAGAGGATTGAAGGGGGAGAGAGAGGATCGAAGGGGAGAGAGAGGATCGAAGGGGGAGAGGAAGAGGATCGAAGGGGGAGAGAGAGGATTGAAGGGGAGAGAGAGGATCGAAGAGGGAGAGTGGATTGAAGGGGAGAGAGAGAGGATCGAAGGGGAGAGAGAGGATCAAAAGGGGAGAGAGGATCGAAGGGGGAGAGAGGATCGAAGGGGGAGAGAGGATCGAAGGGGAGAGAGAGGTTCGAAGGGGGAGAGAGAGGATCAAAGGGGGAGAGAGAGAGGATCAAAGGGGGAGAGAGAGAGGATCGAAGGGGGAGAGAGGATCCAAGGGGGAGAGAGGATCGAAGGGGAGAGAGAGGATCGAAGGGGGGAGAGAGAGAGGATCGAAGGGGGAGAGAGGATCGAAGGGGAGAGAGAGGATCGAAGGGGGGAGAGAGAGAGGATCAAAGGGGAGAGAGGATCGAAGGGGGAGAGAGAGGATCGAAGGGGGAGAGAGAGAGGATCGAAGGGGGAGAGAGAGGATCGAAGGGGGAGAGAGGATCGAAGGGGAGAGAGGATCGAAGGGGGAGAGAGGATCGAAGGGAGAGAGAGGATCGAAGGGGGAGAGGGGATCGAAGGGGGAGAGAGGATCGAAGGGGGAGAGAGAGGATCGAAGGGGAGCGAGAGGATCGAAGGGGGAGAGAGGATCGAAGGGGGAGAGAGGATCGAAGGGGGAGAGAGGATCGAAGGGGGAGAGAGAGGATCGAAGGGGAGAGAAAGGATCAAAGGGGAGAGAGAGGATCGAAGGGGGAGAGAGGATCGAAGGGGGAGAGAGGATCGAAGGGGAGAGAGGATCGAAGGGGGAGAGAGAGGATTGAAGGGGAGAGAGAGGATCGAAGGGGGAGAGAGGATCGAAGGGGAGAGAGAGAGGATCGAAGGGGGAGCGAGAGGATGGAAGGGGAGAGAGAGGCTCGAAGGGGGAGAGAGGATCGAAGGGGGAGAGAGGATCGAAGGGGAGAGAGAGAGGATCGAAGGGGAGAGAGAGGATTGAAGGGTTAGAGAGAGGATCGAAGGGGAGAGAGAGGATCGGAGGGGGAGAGAGGATCGAAGGGGGAGAGAGAGGATCGAAGGGGGAGAGAGAGGATCGAAGGGGGAGAGAGAGGATCGAAGGGGGAGAGAGAGGATCGAAGGGGGGAGAGAGAGGATCGAAGGGGGGGAGAGAGAGGATTGAAGGGGGAGAGAGGATCGAAGGGGGAGAGAGAGGATCGAAGGGTGAGAGAGAGAGGATCAAAGGGGGAGAGAGAGAGGATGGAAGGGGGAGAGAGAGGATCGAAGGGGGAGAGAGAGGATCGAAGGGGGAGAGAGAGGGGATCGAAGGGGGGAGAGAGAGAGGATCGAAGGGGGAGAGAGAGAGCGGATCGATGGGTGAGAGAGAGGATCGAAGGAGAGAGAGAGGATCGAAGGGGGAGCGAGAGAGAGCGGATCGAAGGGGGAGAGAGAGAATCGAAGGGGGGAGAGAGAGAACAGATCGAAGGGGAGAGAGAGAGGATCGAAGGAGAGAGAGAGGATCGAAGGGGGAGAGAGGATCGAAGGGGAGAGAGAGGATCGAAGGGGGAGAGAGAGAATCGAAGGAGAGAGAGGATCGAACGGGGAGAGAGGATCGAAGGGGGAGAGAGAGGATCGAAGGGGAGAGAGAGGATTGAAGGGGGAGAGAGAGAATCGAAGGGGGAGAGAGAGGATCGAAGGGGGAGAGAGGATCAAAGGGAGAGAGAAAGGATCAAAGGGAGCGAGAGAGGATCGACAGAGGGAGAGAGGATTGAAGGGGGAGAGAGTGAGCAGATCGAAGGGGGAGAGAGAGGATCAAAGGGAGCGAGAGAGGATCGACAGAGGGGAGAGAGGATTGAAGGGGGAGAGAGAGAGCAGATCGAAGGGGGAGAGA
The DNA here is from genome assembly GCF_052327205.1 of Somniosus microcephalus. Taxonomy (NCBI): domain Eukaryota; kingdom Metazoa; phylum Chordata; class Chondrichthyes; order Squaliformes; family Somniosidae; genus Somniosus; species Somniosus microcephalus. Next base: position 92,199,265 of record NC_141000.1, read on the forward strand.
GAGGATCGAAGCAGGGGAGAGAGAAGGGATTGGAGGGGGAGAGGGAGAGAGAGGATTTTTTTTTTAATTCATTGATGGGATGTGGGCGTCGCTGGCTAGGCCTGCATTTAGTGCCCATCCCTAATTGCCCTTGAGAAGATGGTGGTGAGCCGCCTTTTTGAACCGCTGCAGTCCATATGGTGTAGGTACACCCACAATGCTGTTAGGAAGGGAGTTCCAGGATTTTGGCCCAGCGACAGTGAAGGAACGGCGACACAGGTCCAAGTCAGGATGGTGTGCATTGGAGGGGAACTTGTAGGTGGTGATGTTCCCATGCGTCTGCTGCCCTTGTCCTTCTAAGTGGTAGAGGTCGCGGGTTTGGAAGGTGCTGTTGAAGGAGCTTTGGCGAGTTGCTGCAGTGCATCTTGTAGATGGTACACACTGCAGCCACAGTGCGCCGGTGGTGGAGGGAGTGAATGTTGAAGGTGGATGGAGTGCCAATCAAGCGGGCTGCTTTATCCTGAATGGTGTCGAGCTTCTTGAGTGTTGTTGGAGCTGCACTGATCCAGGCAAGTGGAGAGTATTCCATCACACTCCTGACTTGTGCCTTGTAGATGGTGGAAAGGCTTTGGGGAGTCAGGAGGTGAGACACTCGCTGCAGAATTCCCAGCCTCTGGCCTGCTCTTGTAGCCACAGTATTTATATGGCTGGTCCAGTTCAGTTTCTGATCAATGGTAACCCCCAGGATGTTGATAGTGGGGGATTCAGCGATGGATGCCATTGAATGTCAAGGGGAGATGGTTAGAGTCTCACTTGTTGGAGATGGTCATTGCCTGGCACTTGTGTGGTGCGAATGTTACTTGCCACTTGTCAGCTCAAGTCTGAATGTTGTCCAGGTCTTGCTGTATATGGACACGGACTGCGTCAGTATCTGACGAGTCTCGAATGGTGCTGAACAGTGTGCAATCATCAGCGAACATCCCCACTTCTGACCTTATGATGGAGGGAAGGTCACTGATGAAACAGCTGAAGATGGTTGGGCCTAGGACACTGCCCTGAGGAACTCCTGCAGTGATGTCATGTGATTGAGATGAATGACCTCCAACAGCCACAGCCAACTTCCTTTGTGATTGAAGGGAGAGAGAGAGGAGAAAGCATAGAAAGATAGGGCTGCTTTTTCACAGCGTAAGAACCCTGTAATGGGGTAATTTATGTTTCCAATGGGCTTCCAGTTTGAAACCAGTTTGCAATTAATGATAATTGTTCTGCATATGCCACATAAAGCAGGGGTTCTCAACCGTTTTGCTTCCGAGGCTCCCTTTCCCATGTTATAAAAATTCCGAGGACCCCCTGTAACACAACGCGAGTATTTTTTCTGTATAAAAATTTGTTATTATTTATTAGTAGCTGTAATGGCCGCGCTAGAAGTGCTCCTATCTAGTTATCCAGCAAGTTAAACACTTATTCAAAGTAATTCCTCGTGAACCTGTTTGCTGTTTTGAAGCTTTATTGAACAAATTTGTGAAACTGTAAACAAAGACAAAGTATGTTTTGTACATAAACTGAGTACTATACATTCGATATTACATAAGATATAAACATATTTACAACAGTAGAATAGACTAATTGTATAACTAACTAACATTTGGACTCACTTCTGTAACTATTAAATATTAACCTTTTATAAACATAGTGTTATCAAAATACTACTCTGACAACGTTGCTATTATGCTAACAAACAAAGATACTCACAGATATTGCGCTTGGCCTAACATATGAAATCAGATTACATTGGATTGTGAAACCCTCATGGAATTCTCCATTACTCAGTTCAGGTTCTTCCTGGAATTCCACTTCCTGGGATTTCACTTCCTGGGTCACACCGGAAGAAAGGTAGAGAGGTCAAATGGCCTCTCACAGGAAGAAAGGCAGAAAGGTCAAATGACCTCTGCTTCATACAAACTGCTAACACAATAATTGTAAAGTCCGCGCCTCAATAATACACGGACTTCAGGAGAACAGTTTAACAGGTACTTTACTGAACAGGAGGCAACGTCAGACTGAAATACAGAAGCCTGCTAGGGCCTTTTATACAGGGGTGGTCACTGCCGGTACTGCAGTCTAAGACCAGTTATTCCCTTAAAGGTACATACACAACAATAACCACCACCAGAGGGTGCTATCTGCATATAAAATAGTTCATCAGTCCAGAACATCACTGCTATACAATAGCCACCACCAGAGGGTGCTATCTGCATGTAAAATGTCCAGAACACTCCCCGTCTGGGGTCGTTAACAACTCCACATAGTCCGGACTCTACTTGTCACTGGAGTCCTCTGGCGACAAAAGAAGAACCACCTCAGAGACGATCCGTCGGTGTCGATGATAGGATGCAGCTTCCGTAGACTGCTGTGAGGGGGTAGGTTGCGTTCTGCTATGCACAGTTCCGATCTGGGTATGGTGAGGTCTGGCTGGGGCGCCAAATTGCCCCTATCAAAGACGAAGCCGATTTTGCTTTGCCCATCTTGAGTGGTGACCTTCAGATAAGCCACACTTGCAATGGCCTTAGCGGATGCATCTGCAAAGACACAAAGCTCTTTGAATTGGGCATTTAAGGGAGAGAAAGACGAATAGCAGCGAGGTATTCGGATCTCCTGTATGTCTTGGAGTGAGTCTCTCCATCTGTCCCACTCTGCTTCCATCTCTTCAGGGAGAGGTGAATCCCACTCTTCAGCACGTGTGGAGAGTTCCCTGAGGAGCAGCCTGCCTTGTATGGTGACAGGGGCTAAGAAGCCGAAAGGGTCGTATAGGCTGTTGACTGTAGAGAGCACTCCTCTACGTGTGAAGGGTTTCCTGGCATCTAAGACTTGGAACGTGAATGTGTCTGCTGCTATGTTCCAAGACACACCTAGGCTACGCTGTAGGGGGAGGTCATCAGTGAAGAGGTCTAGATCCTTGACGTCCTTAGCACGATCTTCAGGGAGGAATGCCTCCATCACTGCTGGTCTGTTAGAGACTATCTTGTGCAGCCTGAGGTAGGATAGTGCAAGTAGTTCCTGAGCTCATCCAAGGGTACTGATGGCCTCTGCTTCGGTCAGGAATGACTTCAGTGCGTCGTCGACATAGAACTCTCGTTCGATGAACCCTCTCACATCACTGCCAAAGTCGTCGTCTTCTTCCTTGGCAGCCCTCCTTAGTCCATATATGGCGACAGCAGGGGATGGGCTATTCCCAAAGACATGGACACGCATTCTGTAGTCCACAATGTCTCTATTGGGGTCATTGTCCCGATACCACAGGAAGCGGAGGAAGTCTCTGTGGTCTTCTCTCACCACGAAGCAATGAAACATGTGCTGGATATCGGCAGTGATGGCGACGGGCTCTTTCCTGAATCTCATGAGCACTCCCAAGAGGCTGTTGTTAAGATCGGGCCCTGTGAGGAGTACGTCGTTGAGAGAGACTCCCTGATATGGTGCACTGGAGTCAAACACCACGCGGATCTGTTTCGGCTTTTTGGGGTGATAGACTCCGAAGGAAGGGAGGTACCAACACTCTTGGCCTTCCTGGAGTGGAGGAGCTATCTCTGCATGATCGTTGACAAGCATTTGCTTGACAAATTCTAGGAAGTGTGCTTTCATCTTTTCAGATTCCTGGCGACATCCTACCGGGTACACATTAACAAGGCATATCTTGGAGCATGCTCTTGCGCTCACTCCTTCTCCACACACCTCGGTGCACTTGGATGTAATCTCCAGACCGGCAGCTCCCTCACTCTCCCCGCCGTGCTCTGAAGCGGGAGGAGGCGACTCTGACTTCGAAGGAGCTGGGCCTGGGTGGAGTGCTGAAATGTGCCGATCACTTTCACATTTTGTGCATTTTGCATCTACCTTGCAGTTCTTGGCGAGATGGCTCGTGGACGAGCAGCACTTGAAACATATAGAGTTCTCTTTAAGATATTGTTTCCAATCTTCCAGGGACATCTCCCTGAAGCCTCTGCACTTCTTTAAAGGATGGGGCTTGTTGTGGATAGGGCATTGTTTGCTCATATCCTCAGGTTTCTTCTGAGTCTTTGTGTGCTCAGTTGAGGACACTTGCATTTTGTGGACAGATATTGGTGTCTTTCCATGTCTGTCGAAGTTGTCTCTTCTGGCAAGTGCTGGGTGGGAGGAGAAGAAGTTGAAGCTGGGGTCGTTCCTGGCTTTGGCTTCTTTACGGATGAATTTAACAAACACAGAGAATGGTGGGAACGCCACGTTGTGCTTTAGCTTGAACTTTGATCCAAACGTTATCCACTTCTCCTGCAGGTTAAATGGAAGCTTCTCAATGATGGGACTTACCCCTCTGGAAGTGTCTAAGTACGATAGACCGGGTAGGTAGCCGTCCTGCTTTGCGGCTTCGAGTTCCGACAGCAGATCTCCAAGGTCGCGGAGCTTCTGGGGTTCCTTACTCGTCAACCTCGGAAAGTTCTCCAACCTGTCAAAGAGAGCCCTTTCAATGGCTTCGGGCGAGCCGTAGCTTTCTTCCAGCCTTGCCCAAGCCTTCTTCAACTCCTCTGGCAGCTGTCCCACATTGGCCGCTTTTATCCTGCAGGCCTGTCCGGCGGACTCTGGGCCGAGCCATTTGATAAGGAGGCCGAGCTCTTCTCCTGCCGACAGGTCTATGCTCGATATGGCATCGTGGAAGCAGGACTTCCAAGCCCGATAATTCTCCAGCCTGTCATCAAACTTGATTAACCCCGAAGTCACCAGCTGGGTGCGTGCAAGGTATTTGGCAAGGTCATAGGTGCTGGGACCTGTGCCAGGGTTGCCTTGGCTCGGGGCTCTGTTGGGGGTCTCAAGGAACCGAGAGGGGATTTGCCTCTGACTTTCTCTCTTCAGTGTCCTATTCCTCTGCACCGTGTCTTCCGTTCTGCTGGGGGAGACTCTGCGGCTTGAGGCACGCCGTCTGCTTTGACCTTGGTTGGCAACTTGTGGCATGTTATACGAAGTGCTTGCGTCTGTAGAGATGTGCGGGCCTTCATCCCTTTCTCCTGTAAACTGTATGTTGGCATGGTCGCTCACGTAATCTATGGTGCGCTGTCGTGGACTCTGCCACGAAACGGGTATTAAAGGTTTGTAAGCTGTCTCGGGATCAGCTCCCTCCAAAATTGCCTCGAGTACTTGTGTCTCGGCTAATGCAGCATCTATCTCTTTTTGTTGCTGCAGAGCGTCTAATGTGGCTTGGAGACAGGCCTGTTCAGCCTGGCGTTTAACTTGGTGATGGGCCTGTTCGGCTTGGAATTCAGCTTGGAGTCGGGCCTGTTCGGCTTGGAGTCGGGCCTGTTCAGCTTGGAGACGGGCCTGTCTTACTTTTATTTCTATTTCATTGTTCGCATGCGCAGCTCTGGCTTGAGCTGCCACTAGCTTAGCCCGTGCTCTGGCGATAGTCACGCTTACTCTAGAACCACCTGATGACCGTGAACCAGCTTGCGATCTGATGTAACCGGAGCTTATAGACCGATTGTCACATTCTACAGTTTCGTCTGCCCGTTTAAGGTCTTCTACTCGCTGCAAAGCACTTTCGTTATTATCTTCTGACATGTTGATGTGAGGTAGATGTGCTCTATGAGGTTAAGGCTTACACTGGGTTCCTCCTGCTCCGCTCTTCACAGCTAGCCGTATTGCTACCTTTTCACTGATGTCTTTTCACTGATATCTTTTCACTGTAATGGCCGCGCTAGACGTGCTCCTATCTAGTTATCCAGCAAGTTAAACACTTATTCAAAGTAATTCCTCGTGAAGCCGTTTGCTGTTTTGAAGCTTTACTTGAGCAAATTTGTGAAACTGTAAACAAAGACAAAGTATGTTTTGTACATAAATTGAGTACTATACATTCGATATTACATAAGATATAAACATATTTACAACAGTAGAATAGACTAATTGTATAACTAACTAACATTTGGACTGTAACTATCAAATATTAACCTTTTATAAACATAGTGTTATCAAAATACTACTCTGACAATGTTGCTATTATGCTAACAAACAAAGATACTCACAGATATTGCGCTTGGCCTAACATATGAAATCAGATTACATTGGATTGTGAAACCCTCATGGAATTCTCCATTACTCAGTTCAGGTTCTTCCTGGAATTCCACTTCCTGGGGTTTCACTTCCTGGGTCACACAGGAAGAAAGGTAGAGAGGTCAAATGACCTCTCACAGGAAGAAAGGTAGAAAGGTCAAATAACCTCTGCTTCATACAAACTGCTAACACGATAACCACCACCAGAGGGTGCTATCTGCATATAAAATGGTTCATCAGTCCAGAACATCACTGCTATACAATAGCTACCACCAGAGGGTGCTATCTGCATGTAAAATGTCCAGAACAGTAGCTCTATTCCACCTTACGTAATGAAGTATTGATTTAAGTCCTAAATTTACAAAAGAAAAATACTGCAGATGCTGGAAATCTGAAATAAATACAGAAAATGCTTGAAATGCTCAGCAGGTCAGGTAGCATCTGTGGAGAGAGAAACAGAGTTAACGTTTCAGGTCTGATAAAAGGTCATCGACCTGGAATGTTAACTCTGTTTCTCTCTCCACTGGGCACCAACTTGGCACAGGGCTTTGTGCAGAGCTTGGAGTCTATCCTTACCAACATGGAAGTGATGGGCAACTCCATTATCGGACTTGTGGACCCAACCATGATGCAGCATCTGATAGCCGATGTCTCGGCTTCCATTACAGCACAAGCAGAAGCCACCCAACATCTGAGTGCTGCAGTGGAAGCTCAGACTGCTGTTATGCAAATGGAGCTTGCTGCCACGCAATCTCATACTGCTGCCATCGTGGCTGTGCTTACCAGTGTTCAAAGGGGCTCGCAGGCTGCCACAACAGTCCAGCTATCTCTCCTCCAACAGATTACTAGGATTGCTGAGGTGCCACCCCGGGTGAGTGGCAGTGGTTCCATGGAGCACGAACCTGCTGTCCTCTCTCCGAATGACAGCATTCGTCCTCCCACCACTGCCACACCTCCAGAGCCCTTACTTGTCAGCCAGCTGGCCCAGACTGCTGCCACCCATGCCAAGGTGGTGCAGTCTGATGCCAGGCCTTCTAGGCCCAGAGCTGCTCGAGGTCATCCTGCAAGGCTTCCCCACTGAAAGCCACAGCTTTCCTCCAGCTATGCTGCAGCCACTGGGGTAGCACAGCCTAGGAACACTAGGACTAGCAAAGGCTCACTGAAGACAAGCACTAAGGGAATGCACAAGGGTGATTAGTTTACATTTGTATGCAATATGGCATGATTTAATTTATAAATTTGGTTTGGAATGTTTATTTTTTGTTGCCTTTTATTTTTGCACTGTGATGGTCATTGCCAGAGGAAAGGTAAGGTGTGGGACTGTTGATGACTGTGGAATTGGTTTTGCTGGTATTGCAGCCGGATGAGTCGGTCACGGGCAGCCCATCCAGAAAGGGGCTGCATGGGTTCCCTCCTCCCTTCCTCTTCCTCCTCCTGTTCCTGCTCCTCAGCTGGTCGCCATGGCAAATGCTGTGACCTCATGATGACGTAGCTGTGCAGCATGCAGCAGGCCACCATGACTCGCAACACCTGCTTTGCCGAGTACTGCAGGGCTCCTCCAGAGCGGTCCAGGCAGTGGAAGCGTTGCTTCAGCACGCCAATGGTGTGCTCGATAATGTTTTGTGTGGCAACACGGCTTTCGTTGTAGGAATGCTGGCCACGTGTGCGTGGGTTGCGCACTGGAGTCATGAGCCATGTTGTTAATGGTTAGCCCTTGTCACCCAGTAGCCACTCTCTGGTTTGTCGTGGTGGCTCAAGTGCAGATGGGACAGCAGACTGCTGCAGAGTGAAGGCATCATGACTGCTGCCAGGATACTGGGTATTGACTAGCATGATTCGCTGCGTGTGGTCGCACACCTGCTGGAGGTTGAGGGAGTTTAATCTCTTTTGGTTGCGATACATCTCAGAGTTGACATGCGGCACCCGCAAAGTGACATGTGTGCAGTTAATGTCATCCTTCATCATGGAGAAGCCTGCAATCCTCGCAAAGCCATGTGCTCGCTCTGCCTGCTGCTCTCTAGCCAGAGAGAGTGAAATGTATTCAGCTCTCTTGGAATACAGAGCTCCAGTTACCTCCCTTATGCAACAGTGGAAAGCAAACTGGGAGATGTTGCAAATATCTCCTTCTCCAGCCTAGAAGGAGCCCGACGCAGAAAAGTTCATGGCCACTGTCACCTTCACAGGCACTGGCCATGTGGTCCTCGCCCTGCTCTGAGGTTGCAGTTGTGAATTCCAGAGGTGAGGTGAGAGCGACTGCCCTTGACATCAAGGCAGCATTTGACCAAGTCTGGCATCAAGGAGCCCTAGTTAAACTGAAGTCAATGGGAATCAGGGGGAAAATGCTCCACTGGCTGGAGTCATACCTAGCACAAAGGAAGATAGTTGTGGTGGGTGAAGGTCAATCATCACAGCCCCAGGACATCGCTGCAGGAGTTCCTCAGGGCAGTGTCCTAGGCCCAACCATCTTCAGCTACTTCATCAATTACCTTCCCTCCAACATAAGGTCAGAAATGGGGATGTTTGCTGATGACTGCAGTGTTCAGCGCCATTCACAACTCCACAGATATTGAAGCAGTCCATGCCCGCATGCACCAAGACCTGGACGACATTCAGGCTTGGGCTGATAAGTGGCAGGTAACATTCGTGCCACAGAAGTGCCAGGCAATGACTATCTCCAACAAGCGAGAGTCTAACCACCTCCCCTTGACATTCAATGGCATTACCATCGCCGAATCCCCCACTATCAACATCCTGGGTGTTACCATTGACCAGTAACTTAACTGGACCAGCCACATAAATACTGTGGCAACAAGAGCAGGTCAGGGGCTAGATATTCTGTGGTGAGTGTCTCACCTCCTGACTCCCCAAAGCCTTTCTACCATCTTACAAGGCACAAGTAAGGAGTGTGATGGAATACTCTCCACTTGCCTGGATGAGTGCAACACAACACTCAAGAAGTTCAACACCATCCAGGACAAAGCAGCCCGCTTGATTGGCACCCCATCCACCACCTTAATCATTCACTCCCTTCACCACCGGCGTACCGTGGCTGCAGTGTGTACCATCTACAAGATGCACTGCAGCAACTCGCCAAGGCTTCTTTGGCAGCACCTCCCAAACCCGCGACCTCTACCACCTAGAAGGACAAGAGCAGCAGACACATGGGAACACCACCACCTCCACGTTCCCCTCCAAGCCATACACCATCCTGACTTAGAAGTATATCGCCGTTCCTTCATCGTCGCTGGGTCAAAATCCTGGAACTCCATACCTACCAGCACTGTGGGAGTATCTTCACCACACGGACTGCAGCGGTTCAAGAATGCAGCTCACCACCACCTTCTCAAGGGCAACTAGGGATGGGCAATAAACACTGGCATTGCCAGCGACGCCCTGATCCCATGAAAGAATTTTTTTAAAGTTGTGGCTGCAGCAAGTGGCAGATTTCAGCGTGGTTGTTGTTGGTGAAGTGCAGATGTCTGACGCACTGTCCCTCGCTGAGGTTCAGGTCGGAGTATTACTCCTGAACACCCTGGGAGAATATGGTTTCCTGCTGAGAGCCCTTCTCCCCCTCCTCCTCCTCCCTTTTCCCGCAGCTTGTCCTGCTCTGTGTCGCCTCTGTTCATTCTCCCTGCCATGCTGTAGGCCAAGTGGAATGCCTACTAGTGCACCCATATCTTGGAGCAAGTGGTCTTTGCAGAATGCTTGAAGTCAGGACATAGGTCTTCAGCACCTGCCACTCCACCCCCGTAGCCTTTAGCAACTTCAAATAACTGTAAAACCAGCAAACGCTTCTACAAACTCAGCAACAGCCAGTAGATAACAATCAGCAACTAACCTGTAAGTTGGTGATCATCCCTTTAAATAGCACTGGTGGGGATGTCCTTCCTGCTGCTGAACGCGTACTCAGCTGTGCGTGTTTAAGAGAGGGCGTTAGCTGGTGTCAAATCAGCGTTGCACGCTACGGAGCCGAACTTAGCAGCCATAGATTATTGGTCCTGTCATTCACCAAGGTCCCAAATGCCCCGTTGGCCTCGCTGTGCTGTCATCAATTCACACTTGGAAAAAAATCCAACTGACGTCACTCCAGCAAATTCTGCGCCATTGTTTCAGCAGCACATTCATAGCAACACCAATAAAGATAACCAGAGCTGACACACTGGACACACGATAATGCTGCTGTAGCTCTGGATAAAGTGCATTCCCCAGCTTGCTTGGTGGTGTTTCTCTGTTGCGTAGTGGTGTGAAAGTGGGCCACAAAAATATTCACATTTTACTGTTTATCCAGAAACACTAAAATCCACTTCACTTTTGCGTAATGCACATCTTTAGCATTGAATCATTATGAATTGCTAATTAAATTGGCTCTAAATAAAAATACCGCCCCATATTTCAGTCTCAAAGCCCTGACTCATTTCCAAAGTGGCTACCCAAAAAAACTCTTGTCTTGAATGATATCAGTTCCATTGAAGTTTCTTTTTTCCCCAATTGTCTCCCCTTCTCTCCTGAAGCTGTTGACTCTTGCTGGAGAAATGTTCCAGGAAGCAACAACAACCCTGCATTACTCAATGAAGATGGTGTGTTAGCAGGTTACAGGAAACTCTTGTTTAAACGGCACCTAAATATCCAGAATTCTCTATTAACCGGCAAAATTCATACTCCGAAAACACCTCAATAACCAGAAATGTTGCCAAGTCTGAGTCTGAGTCTCCCGCAGTGGCCAAGTTTGTCAATGGGGGTAGTTTTCCAAACTGCCACTACTCGGCTTCTTGGCGCTGTCAGAAGTCCGAACACCTCAATAACAGGAGTCTGACTCTTTGTTTGTTAAAAATAGCCTTGGTAGATAACCCTCTCTGTCACCCGGAATTTTTAATTAACCGGCACCATCCCGGTCCCGTCGGTGCCAGATACCAGAGAGTTTCCTGTATTTTCCATAGAGGGCAGCACAGCCAAGTTCAATCCCATGCTCATCCGATGACCATACGTCCGCGCTTTCCCACATGGGTCACTGGTCAGTGATCAAAAGCAGGAGCTCTGGCTGGTTTTTTTTTGGTGTAGCCCAGGGATGCTCAGGTCTCTAACTCCTGAAATTAGCTACTCAGTGCAGGGATCAAACCAGGGACCCTCTAGTCTCTTTGCTTTCAGGCTACACCATGCAGTGTAGTTCCTCATTTAGGTGATGGGGAAGCTCTAGTCTTGTCTTACCCAATTTCTTTGTTTTCCCCCCCTCCAATTTCCTCTCCTTCTCCCTTGAAAGCAGTTATTCATGTTTGGTTGGGTTGCATGGGGAGTCAGACGCTTTTCACGACCTCATCCAAATAGTTGTACTGCAGGTGTAAATCTAGAGTGTTATTCAACAGTGGACGGCATCATCCCAGAGCTTCATTTTGTGCTCACTTGATGCCCATGCACACCACATATACTTCCCAGCAGGATCCCGGATAGGCATCAGGAACAAGAAATTTGGCTGATTTCCTCTCCCCCTTTAGCACCAAGGCACTGAAGCCATTTTCAGTGCTGCCATTACTCAAGTTGAACTAAACCACCTCAGCACAGACCAGAGATCAAACCTAAGGCCTTCTTGGCCTATGTAGTTTAGTTCCACTGAGAGCAATGCCCTTATTAATTGAACAGTCTGGGAAGATAGACTTATCTCATTTCTATAGAACTTGGTTTAAGTTTTATTTGAAGTAGCTTCAGCCTGCAGTGATATAACACCAGAAATCATTATACATGACTTGCATGGTACACACAACTCTTGGTATACATTTCTCAAATGGAACCCACTTTATGTTTCCAAATTCTACTATAGAATTCTGTAAGACAAATAAAAGATATGGGCCTAGAAATTCAGTGGGCTGCGCCACCCGTTAGCGCCTTAAGAGGGCACTTAATGGGTTGGACGCCACTGGCCACGCCTCCCACTAAATTTAGCGGTACGCTAATGGCGGTGCTAGCTGTTAGCGCTGCGCCACCACCGATGATGTCATCGGTGTGCGCAGCGCCCTGCTACCGCCCCGATCGCGAAATTTAGTTGTGCCCCCTGCTTTAACGCCGGTCGCTATTTGCGACCGGTTCAGGGGGGCCTACCTGCGGCGGTAGAGGCGCTGATGTGCGGGGCGGCCATTTTTTTTGCTGGCCGCCTGCCAGCACCTCTCCGCGCAGTCGTCCCCGGCCTCATGAGCACCCCCCCCGACCCCGCGGAGTGCCGGCTGTGTTCCAAGAGCCCGGCACTTCTCCTCGGTGCCGGGCTCTTTTGCCGGCACTCGCAATCTTTGATTGCGCTCCAGCAGGCCCCTCCCCTTTAAGAAGCGGAGGAAGGCCTGCAGTACCGCAGCGCGCCATGCCGCAGCGTGTGGCGCTACGGCACGTTGCGCAGCGATATTGAGTTGCAGCGCCCCAAGAGGGATGCGGGGCGCCTCGAGTAGCGCCGCGCTTCCCTCTGGGGCGCGCAAAGTCAATTTCCGGCGGGCGGCCGCGACTACTTCCGGGGCGCTACTTTTAGCGCCCTGGCGAGGCTGGCATAGGCCATGAACTTATTTTCCAAATTTACAGATTAAACTTAACCACTGGTTTTCTGTTTCGAAGATGATACCTTCTTTCTTGATCAGAACTCTCAGATCTTGTTGTAGGACTTTGACTCATTCTAGGTTGAGCCTGAGGAGAATTTTTCTCCAAGGGCTGACCTTGATCTACATTTGAACTCTCTACACTTTCAGACTGTTTGTCTGCCTGACTCGGGCTCAGGTTTAAATTGTGACATTGTCTTGGGCTTGTTTCTGGTACGTGTGATGTAAGAATTGCTACTGGTACTCTACTTGTAACAAGACTATCTGACTCATCAAAATAAATTGAATCATTCCAGCTTTCAACTCCTTCCATATCTGTAGGTAAGATATGGGCCCAGAAATTCAGCTCTCCACGGGTGAGTACGCACAGGGTACTCGCCCGTAGGCCGAATGGAAGTGCGGGTTTTCTGCATGCACTGCGCATGCGCGGGAAACCGGCACTTCCGATCCTCTGAACAAAGGGGTTCAGAGGTCGAACGTGCGCGCAGGGGAGGCTGCGCGTGCGCTTTGAACTTAGTTTTTTTTGCAGGTTTTCACGCGAGGTTACGCCTGCAGGATTTACACATTTAAAAAGCAGGCGTAAGGCCTGCTTTTTACACGGTAAGTGGTCAATTAATTAAAATTAAAACATTTTTTCCACAGGTTTATTATTTTTAAATACTTTAAAGCAAGGTAAGTTTATTTTTAGCCCCGTTTTTTTATTTAAAATTTTTTTTCAAAAATTTAAATTATTGTTTAAAATAGTTATTTAATGTAATTTATAGTTTATTTAAAAAGTGTGATTTAAAAAAAAAATTATTTGAAGGTTTACTGCTATTTTGGGGCCCGTAGTATTCATAAGTTTTGACAGGTCTTCCCTCCTCCGATTGGCTGCCCATGGCTCACGTGATCCCAGGGGACGCATCGCACTAACTACGCCCCTGGGACACACAAGCACAGCGTGCTGGCAGCTGGGCCAGGCCCCGGAGCGGAATTCCACGGGGCCCTACAGCTCAACTGCCGGCACGCAAGGTAAGTGCAGGTCGGGGGCTTGCACCCGCGGGAAGCCCCCGACCCGAATTTCTGGGCCATGATCAATGTGAACAAACCCAACCTTTCCATGATCAAATATCTTGACCAAATATGTGTGAGGGCCACATATCTTCACAACTCTTCCTGGTAACAACTTTAACCATTTATGGTGATGGTTCTTCACTCTAACCTTCTGGTTCAACTTCACACTTCTCTCTCTAACTCTACCTTTATCATGACGCTCTCTCTGCCTTGATTATTTCCCTCCTACGGGCTGCGCCAAGTTTGGCTTTAACAATGAGAACCTGGTTCGTGGATGTTATTTGAGAAACAACTCTGCTGGTTTTCTACCAGTCGTGTTATGATGAGTATTCCAATAGGTAATCAGAAAATTTGCCAGTTCGTGGTCCAACGACAACTGACATTTCTTTGGATTTGGATCCAACATTTGCTTGATGAGGGCATGTTTGACAATTTGTACTGTGCGCTCTGCTGTACCATTTGAAGCAGGGTGGTATGGTGGAACTTTGGTATGTTTCACACACTTTCTGCTCATGAACTGTGTGAACTCTTCTGAACAAAATTGTGACCCATTATCAGACACAATTTCTTCTGGGAGGCCGTATGAAGAAAACAATCTTCGCAAATTGTCTAGTGTTTTGCTTGTTATTATCCGCATCGAAAACACTTCTACCCACTTTGAGTGACTATCTATCACTATGAACAACTGCTGCCCCTCTAGCTCAGCAAAGTCTACATGTAACCTTTGCCACACTCTGGGAGGCCATTTCCATGGCTGTAATGGTACTGATGGTGGTTTCTTACTCACCGATTGACATGTTGTACACTGACTGACTATCTCTTCTCTCTTCCCTTAGGCAGTCCCTCGGAACTGAGGATGACTTGCTTCCACATTAAAAATGAGCTCGCATGTGACTGATTAGTCCAATGCGGGACCTACAGTCTCTGTCACAGGTGGGGCAGATGGTGGTTGAAGGGGCAGGTGGGTGGGGTGCTTGGGTTGACGTGCACTCCTTATGCTGCCTGCGCTTGGCTTCCGCTTGCTCCCGGCAAAGAGACTCGAGGTGTTCGGTGCCTTCCCGGATGCTTCTCCTCCATTTTGTGCGGTCTTGGGCCAGGGATTCCCAGGTGTCGGTGGGGATGTTACACTTTTTCAAGGAGGCTTTGAGGGTGTCCTTGAAGCATCTCCTCTGCCCACCTGGGGCTCTCTTGCCATGCCGGAGCTCCGAGTAGCGCGCTTGTTTTGGGAGTCTCGTATCACAGTTGTACACTGGCTCGAGTTGTACACTGACTGACTATGTACTCTATCTCTTTATCTAAGCCTGGCCACCATAAGTAACTGCGTGCAAAGCTCTTGGTCAGGCACATTCCCAGGTTCTGGTCATGAAGATCTCCTAACAATTTAGACCTGAACTTATTTGGGAAAACCACTCTTGCTCCCCACATGATACAATCTTTAACCACTGACAATTCATTCCTACGAACGAAGTATGGATGGATATCTTCCTCTGATACCTGGTTTGACCATCCATTTGCTATGTAATCATACACCTTTGACATAATTGGGTCAGGTTTAATTGTCCTACCAATCACTTCAGCTGTGACTGGCCGCTCATCAATGTATGAGAAATAGAACTCTTCTTCCTTATTGGGTGTAACTTGTGATGGGGATGGCAACCTGGACATAGCATCAGCATTACTGTGATCAGCTGATCGTCTGTACTCAATGTCATACGTATACGCTGACAAAATCAAAGCCCATCTCTGCATTCGGGCTGCAGCTAAGGTTGGAACTGGGGACTTTGGATGGAGGATTGCTATCAGGGTCTTATGGTTAATAACTATGGTAAACTTACGACCAAATAAGTATCTGTGAAACTTCTTGACCCCAAAAATCAATGACAAAGCTTTCCTTTTGATCTGCGCATAATTCCGCCCACTGGCACTGAGAATACGTGAAGCAAAAGAAATTGGTCTGTCCTCCCCACTATCTAGTACATGAGAGATCACTGCCCCAACTCCATACGGAGAGGCGTCACACATTAGCTTGATCTCCTTAGATACATCATAGTGAACTAACATGGTAATCTCTACTAACTGGCTTTTACACTCTTTGAGTACTGTGTCACATTCTTTTGACCACTTCCAAGGGACCTATTTTCTCAACAGGTCATTCAGTGGATGTAACAATGTAGCCAAGTTTGGGAGGAACTTTCCGTAATAATTCAAAAGACTCAAAAATGATCGAAGCTCAGAGATATTCTTGGGAGTGGGTGCATTTCTGATTGCATCCAGCTTTCCCTTGGTTGGTTTTAAACCATCTTTGTCTACTCTGTGCCCTAAGTACTCCACTGAGTTTTGAAACAACTCACACTTGTGTGCTGTCACTCGTACTCCGTGCTTCTCTAGCCGTTTGAGCACCTCATTTAACACCTCATCGTGGATTTGCCTGTTTGGTGCTGAAATGAGTATGTCATCCAAATAACACACTACCCCTTCAATCCCTTGCAAAATGTGGTTCATCACCCCTTGTAATATGTCGGGGGCAGAAGACACTCCAAATGGTAGCCTATTAACTGATATAGGACTCGGTGAGTATTTATAGTCAAGCATGACTTGGACTCTTCATCTAACTCAAGTTGTAGGTAGGCGTTTGTTAGATGAAACTTCGAAAAGATCTGGCCACCTGTCAGCGTTGTGAACAAATCTTCCACATTTGGCAACGTATTGGGTAGATTACACTCTAGAATCTGGTTTATGGTTACCTTATAATCACCACACAGCCTTACCTTACCATTTGACTTAGGTACAGCAACAATGAGTGTAGCCCAATTACTCAGATCTACCTTAGAGATATTGTTCTCAGTTTCTAGTCTTTTGAGTTCTTGCTCAACTTTCTCCTTGAATGCGTATGGTACGGGACGAGGCTTGCAATAAACTGGCCTTGCGTCCTTCTGCACTCTGACACTCGCTTTGAAGTCTTGGATCGGACTGCCCGTTTCACTGAACACCTTCAGATACTGCTTGATGACATCATCTTTCAATGCAAATTTCGCTTCCACACGAAAAATCTCATTCCAATCCAGCTTCAGTGATCCCAACCAATTTCTACCTATCAAGACAGGCTTGTCTCCTGCCATTACTAAGAGAGGCATTGATCCTTGTATCTCACTGATATGATGACACTTCCTACTACAGGGATTTGCTCTCTTGCGTAGCCTCACAGCTCTACCTTTGATTTCTCTAGTCGATAATCACGCAGCTTGTTGCGATATAGTGATTCCGTCATTCCGGTACTTCGCTCATGGATGCACCAGTGTCGATTTCCATGGGTATCCTGGTTCCTGCAACATCGACTTGGATGATGATACCTAACGAATCGCTATTAGATACCTTCATGCTCCTGATGACCTGAATCTCCAGAAACTCCTCGTCCTGCTGCTTCTCTTCAACTGTATGTAGTGTCTGGCAATTTCCACTTCTAGCATTGCCAGTCGGTTTACTCTTCTGTCAGCATGCACTCACAAGTTGCCCAGTTTTCTTGCAGTTGAAACACTCTGCCTTCACATATGGACAGCTTTGAGCGATGTGTTGTCCCAGGCACCGATAGCACGACTTCAATGCACTGTTACCTTGGCCAGTTGCTGAGGCCTTGGGGCCCAACTGTCTTTTACTTTTAGCCTGCAGCTGATTAACCTCAGTTTCTGACAACTGGAACTGGCACGGAACTCTCGGAAGTGTCGGTCGGCCGTATCCATCAACATAGCTGTCTGACAACCTAAGTCAAAATTCAAGTTAGGGGTTGTCAACAATTCACTTCTGATACGTTTATTTTTCAACCCACAAACAAAGCGGTCACGCAAAGCTCGGTCCTGAAAGTTTCCGAAATGACAGTGAATGGATAACCTTTTTAAAGCTACAATGTACTCACTGATACCCTCGTCATTTAATTGATCATGTGTTCCAAAACGATAACTTTCAGCAATTTCCAGGGGCTTAGTACTGTAGTGCTGTTCTAACTTGGTTAGGATCTCCTTCAGTGGTGTGTCCTTCGGCTTGGTGGGAACAAACAAATTTTTCAGGGTTTCATACACTGCTCAGGCCTGCTTCAGTCAAAAAAATAGCCCGTTTCATTTCTAAAACCCCCCGGTTACGGTTTATATCATTGGGGACTTCGACGATACTATTCGCGGTGAAAAACATTTCTAGCCGCTCCACATACGCTCCGAAGGTCTCTCGGTCATGATGGAACTCACCAAAGCACCCTATTATTCCTATAGGCGCTTCCATCTGGACTCTAGCAACGTCGACAGTTCAGCCACGTGTGCTCGAAATTTACCTTGGATTTTTTAAGTTTTTCTGCAAAATGAAGAACCTCTAACAGATTGGCAGGATTATCCTCCAACAAAAATTTCAGCTAGGAAATCCGCAATCGCATCCTCATCACCAATTCTGCGATACCTTGAGACACAGCATATATATACAACAGCACAAAATGTCTTCCGGTAAGAACTGTACTGCATATGGCTTTATATCTACATATATAAAAGGATAGTGGTGTCTGTCTGTCTGTCTGTCTGTCTGTGTGTATGTCCGCTATACACTCAAAAGTTATAGAGTGTACCTACACATATGTTATCTCAAAGAAACCTTACGATCAGGGAGTGTCATAGGCTTATTTACTTTTTGGTCAGACAAAAATTGTTCGGCTAGTATACAAAAAACGTTCAAAAGTCTGCTCATTAGCGGTTGACCAATCATACGGGGGACATCCACTCATTAGCCTTGAGTGACGTGATGGTTTACCAATCACGGGGGGCGTTTCATGGCGTTTGTGGGTGGGGCCTAATCCTTCAAACTGCCATTGCTGAGGTGAGTGGCGGCCATTAAAGACCCCAGAAAATGCTGGAAAAACTCTGCAGGTCAGGCAACATCCGTGACCTGCTGAGTTTTTCCAGCATTTTCTGTTGTTATTTCAGTTTTCCAGCATCTCCAGTATTTTGCTCTCGTGCGGCCGTTCTTAGTTTGGCCGTGTTGCTAACAGGTGAGGAGGGTGTTTGTTCTTCACGTTCGGCGGCCGGCCGGAGCGGCAGCTCAGCTCGGGTGACTCGGGCTGGGCCTCAGGCGCTACGTTGCCCACGGTGTCTCCGGGGCGGCGGGCTGCAGCGTGAATTCAGCTTGGGTGACTCCGGCCGGGCCTCAGGTGCTACGCCGCCCACGGTGTCTCCGGGGCGGTGGCCCGCAGCGGGAGCTCATCAGCAGGAGCTCAGCTCAGGTGAGTCGGGCTGGGTCTGAGGCACTAGGGAGGGAGAGGGGAGGGAGTAGAGAGAGGAAAGGAGGGAGAGACGGGGGAGGGTGGGAGGGGGAGGGAGAGGAGAGAGGGGGAGGGAGGGAGAGAGGGAGGGAGAGGAGAGGGGGAGAGGGAGAGAGAGGGAGAGGGGAGGGAGAGAGAGGGAGGGAGAGAGAGCGGGGAGGGAGAGGGAGGGAGAGGAGAGGGGGAGAGGGAGCGAGGGGGAGAGGGGAGGGAGCGAGAGAGAGGGAGGAGAGAGAGCGGGGAGGGAGTGAGAGGGGAGAGAGAGAGGGGTAGGGAGAGAGAGAGGGGAGAGAGAGAGGGGCAGGGAGAGAGAGGGGGAGGGAGAGAGAGAGGGTGAGGGAGGGAAAGAGTGAAGGGGTGGGAGAGGGAGGGAGAGCTCGCCTTTTTCCTCCAGGCTAATCCTGAACTAAATCCACCAGTCTCTCTCTCTCTCTCCCCCCCAGTCTCTCTCTCTCTCTCCCCCAGTCTCTCTCTCCCCCCGAGTTTCTCTCTCCCCCACATCTCTCTCTTCTCCCCCAGTCTCTCTCTCTCTCTCTCTTCCCCCCAGTCTCTCTCTCTCTCCCCCGTCTCTCTCTTCTCCCCCAGTCTCTCTCTCTCTCTCGCTCTTCCCCCCATCTCTTTCTTCTCCCCCAGTCTCTCTCTCTCTCTCTCCCCCAGTCTCTCTCTCTCTGTCTTCCCCCCAGTCTCTCTCTCCCTCGCTCCCCTGTCTCTCTCTCTCTTCCCGCCAGTCTCTCTCTCTCCCTCCCCCAGTCCCTCTCTCTCTCTCTCTCCCCCAGTCTCTCTCTCTCGCTCTCCCCCGTCTCTCTCTCTCTCTCTCCCCCAGTCTCTCTCTCCCTCTCCCCCCAGTCTCTCTCTCTCTCTCCCCCCAGTCTCTCTCTCTCTCTCCCCGTCTCTCTCTCTCTCCCCCGTCTCTCTCTCTCTCCTTCCACCTCTCCCTCTCTCCTTCCCCCTCTCTCTCTCTCCTTCCCCCTCTCTCTCCTTCCCCCTTTCTCTCTCTCTCCTTCCCACTCTCTCTCTCTCTCTCTCTCTCTCCTTACCCCCTCTCTCTCCTCCCCCCTCTCTCTCTCTCCTTCCCCCTTTCTCTCTCTCTCCTTCCCCCTTTCTCTCTCTCTCCTTCCCCTCTCTCTTTCCCTCTCTCTTTCCTCTCTCTCTCTCTCTCCTTCCCACACAGACAGACAGACAGACAGACAAA
>NC_141000.1:92219919-92490205 GCF_052327205.1 Somniosus microcephalus
CGTCTCTCTCTCTCTCTCTCCCCCAGTCTCTCTCTCCCTCTCCCCCAGTCTCTCTCTCTCTCTCCCCCCAGTCTCTCTCTCTCTCTCCCCGTCTCTCTCTCTCTCTCCCCGTCTCTCTCTCTCTCCTTCCACCTCTCCCTCTCTCCTTCCCCCTCTCTCTCTCTCCTTCCCCCTCTCTCTCCTTCCCCCTTTCTCTCTCTCTCCTTCCCACTCTCTCTCTCTCTCTCTCTCTCTCCTTACCCCCTCTCTCTCCTCCCCCCTCTCTCTCTCTCCTTCCCCCTTTCTCTCTCTCTCCTTCCCCCTTTCTCTCTCTCTCCTTCCCCCTCTCTCTTTCCCTCTCTCTTTCCCTCTCTCTCTCTCTCTCCTTCCCACACAGACAGACAGACAGACAGACAAACTCTTTTATATATATATATAAAAATTATTTGTACTTTTTTCATAACAACATGCCCTCAAAAAACCCTCGGCACCGCCGGGCACTCCAGCTAGTTATTATATACATCAGTAGTCCACCAGGTGGCTCTATTACAATTACACCTGACTTCCACCCTATCACAGGCCTTCCCTTTTGTTCTTCCCCCCTCCCCCCTTTCCCTGTCTCTGTACTTGCTTAAAATCTGTTACATCGCTAACCTTTTCCAGTTCTGATGAAAGGTCATCAACCTGAAATATTAACTCTTTTTCTCTCTTCACAGACACTGCCTGACCTGCAGAGTATTTCCAGCATTTTGTTTTTTATTGTGGTAAGTTATTCTTTCTTTAAAGCTAGTCAGTCCAGTGTGACAGTTGTTTCCATGCACTTACCAGCACAATCAACAAGTTTCAAGTCATAATTCTGCATGTCATGCTGTGTGCTTAGAACTATCTTAAAGCACAAGAAGACAAGTAAATACTAACTTATTGATAGTATGGTAGTGTAATAAGAACTTATTGATAGCAGAATAATGTTTATTTGAAAAGCAAAGCTATCACTGGACATCACACCTTGCCCTAACCACATGGTGTTGCTAGAAATATTAGAACTGTTTGTTTAAAGGATTAAAAAGGAAATAAGTAATTCCAAGTTGAGAAGGCCATTAAAGTTGCATACGGGATCCTTGGCTTTATAAATAGACAAATGTAAGAAGTCACACAACACCAGGTTATAGTCCAACAGCTTTATTTGAAATCACAAGCTTTCGGAGCGCTGCTCCTTCGTCAGGTGAAGTGGAGAGATGCATATAGACACAGCTTATATAGTCAGAGAATAATGAATTCATTATTCTCTGACTATATAAGCTGTGTCTATATGCATCTCTCCACTTCACCTGATGAAGGAGCAGTGCTCTGAAAGCTTGTGATTTCAAATAAGGCTGTTGGACTATAACCTGGTGTTGTGTGACTTCTTACATTTGTCTACCCCAGTCCAACACCGGCATCTCCACACCATTTATAAATAGAGGCATAGAGTACAAAAGCAAGGTTGTTATGCTAAACCTTTATAAATCACTGGTGAGGCCTCAGCTAGAGTATTGGCCCCGATATTAATGGGGCGGTGGGAGGGTACCGGGGAACCCAATAGCACGGGGAAAACCTGGCAAGGCCAGGGACATCGAGGCCCTGCCGATCTTAATGGCAGAGCCTCATTTGAGTAATCTACTGCAGACTCCTGCCTGACAGCCGGGCAAATGAATAGCCTGGCCAGCGTGCAGGAGTGCAGACAAGTGGCAGGAGGCCGCGGCCGTGGACCTGTAGGAACAGTCCCCGGTAGTGAGTACAGGCTGGAAGCTCTGGGCTGCCATTGAGGTGGGGAGCGGGTCATCTGGAGGGCAGAGAGAGGACAATGCGGCCGAAGGGTGAGGGGGGCGGGTAAGAGTAAAATTCAATTCCAGGCACCGTGCTTTGCGAAGATGTCAAGGCCTTGGAGAGGATGCAGCAGAGATTTTTTAGAATGGTACCAGGGATGAGGGTCTTCTATTATGTGGAGAGAATGGAGAAGCTGGGATTGTTCTCCTTAGAACAGAGAAGGTTAAGGGGAAACTTAATAGAGGTGTTGAAAATCATGAGGGGTTTTGATAGAGTACATAGGGAGAAATGTTTTCCACAGGCAGGAGTGTGCCTTCAGTAACCATTGAAGATAATTGGCAAAAGAAACAGAGTGGGAATGAGGAGAATTTTTTTATGCAGCGAGTTGTTATGATCTGGAATGCACTCCCTGAAACAGTGGTGGAAGAAAATTAAAAAGTAAATTTCAAAAGGGTATCAGATAAATACTTGAAAAGGAAAAATTTGCAGGGTGATGGGGCAAGGGGATGGAAGTGGGACTAATTGAATCGCTCTTTCAAAGAGCCTGCACAGGCACAATGGACTGAATGGCTTCCTTCTGTGCTGTATGATTCTATGATTCTATGGCCTCGATATTAAAACCCCATGACAGATGGGACACCTCATTAACATATTTAAATCAGGCTCCCACAATGCAACTGGATACCCGGCAGCAAAAGGGAGGCGGGAGCTGTCACCTCAAGAAGGTGCGTGCCATTTACAAAATACCTTGTGGGCCACGTAGGGGGTGGCGTGTGCCCAGTCAGCTTCACCTCTGACTGTCTTTGAGCGGTTCGAATCGCTCCCACACCCCTGGGTTCTAGACACCCGACTTAGGTACAGGCGGTGATACAGAAAATCGAGTAGACAAGTGGTTTGGTGCAAGAAAACCAAAATTTTATTACAAGCAGAATAAAACACAATCTTATGAGAATTACTGATATGAATACAGGCATAAACAATTACACTTATATGGGAATGGGGAACACACGGCACATCGAGGGAAACAAATACATTAAAATCCCCTTATCCTTGTCCCACCCACTATACCTAACTAGATTAAGCTATGAGGGGCCAGGAATTCATGCTCACCAATCCGAAACCTGTTGCTTTAACTGGGTTGGTTTTGAGGTCCACTCTTTCTGTCCTTTGGGGTATCTCGTCACCACGTGGTCACAGGGCGCAGCGCTGAAGTTGTTTTTGCGAATCACCCTCCTTTTCCTCAGCTAATGTCATCATCGAGTCGCGTCTTCGTCTTCTTCTTCTTCCTCAAGTGGTTTATTCGCTGACGGGTTTTTAAAACGGTTGTGGCTCGGTTGGCAGTTTACACTGTTAAACTGATTTTACTACCCATCCTTCGAACGCCAGTTTATTCGTCATGGACGCTGCTATCCATGCTTTGAACGCCAGCTTATAACCAGGCGTTTGGCCCCCAACGCGTCTTTCCGCTGCCCTTCTCTGCCCTTATCGGTTTACCGTATTCTTTGTCTCGTCTCGTCTCGTCTTGTCTGCCCGTTTGTGGCCTGAGTGTTTTCGAATCGGATCCGCTCTCCTCCCGCGTTTGGCCCCCGGGGTAATGGGCGTCCTTGGTGTTGAGCGGCGCAGGGAGCGAAAAGAGGGCCTGCCACGAGGCCAGGGCACAAGAACGAGAGGCAGGAGCCCAAGAATCATGAGCCAGAGATAAGAGAGTGACCACCACTGATGGGCCTACAATTATACCCGTTCTTCACCCCCTCATCTGCGTGCCAAATCAGGTCAGTCCTTTGTCTAACTTTTGGCGGGCTCGTTTAAAATGATTACAGCCATTTACTTTAATGACTTCTGGAGTGGTTGTCTCTGGGTCTAATGGCCTCGATGTCCTGGTTGTTTGTCATTTATGAAACTTAATTGTCCCATCCCGACTTGATGGCTACTGTGAGCTGTTACCGATTAAATATGCAGAAACCTAATGGCCTTGATTTAGGCCCATTCTAACTTGATCTGTTTCAAGGCGAATGAATGCATATTCTGTGTTTGCTTTAGCTGTCTGGCTCCATAGAGTCTTTTCACAGATTCCTGCATTTTAAGTTTCGGTTCAGGGCCTGCCTGTTTGCAGGGCCTTGCTTTTAAAATCCCGTCGGTTTTGGTCACGAGGTTACAGAAGCCATTTTGGGTACCCTGTTTTTAATAACTTGTCCAAACAGGGCCCCTTTATCCATAACTTTGGGGAATGTGGGAATTTTGAGAACCCTACTGCCGAGGAGAGCAGGAGTGCTCCCCCCGATCCCTCAAAGAAGCCTTTGGGTGCCCCGCTGCTGATCATGGCCTCTCTCTTCCCCCACCGCGATCACAGAGCTCCCCTCCTCCAGCCTCGATCTCTTCTTCCCTCCCTCCGTAATGGCCTCTCTTTCCCCCTAAGCCCCGATAGCCTCTTCACCCCCCCCCACCTCCCCCAACTCCCTGATTGCTCGCTCTGTCCCCCCTCCCGATTGCCGGAGACTGTCCCCAAGGGTCCCCGGCTTCGGCCTCCTGCCATTGGTTTTCCCGCCCGGCAGTCCGCCAGCCTGTTAATTTGGCCGCTGACAGACGGCAAACAGAAGAAAAAAATTATAATGAGGTCCTGCCGGTAAATTCGGCAGGGCTTCCACCTCCCCGGCCTTGCCGAGTTTCCCGGCGCTACCGCGTTCTCCTGTACCCTCCCTGCCTCCCCCGAAATAGCAGGGCTTATGATTCTATCAATTATGAAACTGCCTGTAAGGAGATGCTCTGCATCACAACATCATCTGTTGTGTATGTACCTTTAAGAGAAGAACTGATTCTATACTGCAGTACTGGCAGTGGCCACCCCTGTATATAAAGCCATAGCAGGGTTCTGTACTTCAGTCTTAAGTTACCCTCTGTTCAGTAAATACCTGTTATTATTGTTCTCCTGCAGTCCGTGTATTATTGATACTCGGACACTACACTGGCGACAAACAGGTTCGAACTCACCTGCAGTACTGCATCACCTCACGGGGATCTTTCCCTGAGAAGAAGCTTCTTGGAGGTCGAAGTCAGAGCAACGGGCGTCGACCGCAGACAACCGCCCAAGGATCCATCAGAGTTCGGAGAGTTGCAGGAGAGGCTGTGGAGAGCTGGGCTTGGCTCCCCAGTCAAGGTGTTCCAGCAAATCGTGCTGGTAGCAGGTAGTGTGCTGACCCTTCCGGACTGCAGCGGGCTCGAGCTCGATCAAGTGGCTCTGCAAAGGAGCCGTGCAGCGTCGTCGGGAGGAAAAGAGAGAGAAAGAGGGTGGAGCGCACAGGGCGCGGTCGGTGCTCAAGAACCGGGCAGCGTAGCGAAAATAAACGAGGGGAAGGAAAAGTGAGACGCGCCAAAGCCGCGGGTTACCACCATTACCCTGTAGAATGCTAGGAGCAGCGTGGCAGCAAGGGGAAGAAGGAAAAGCGCGGGAGGCGCCATTTTATTCCATTGGGGAAGAAGGAAAAGCGCGGGAGGCGCCATTTTAATCCATTGGGGAAGAAGAAAAAGCGCGGGAGGCGCCATTTTAAATCACCCAAGATGCCGAAAAGTGGCAGTATCACTGCTTTCGACAACGAGGTAGAAGACTGGACCACGTATGTGGAAAGAAGTGAAGTGTTTTGCAAGGCAAATGAAGGTGGCCGATGGAAAGAAGGCGTCGGTATTATTAAATTTGATGGGCCCGAGAACGTACGGCCTATTGCGGAATTTAATTACCCCAGCTAAACCAATGGAGAAAAGTTTTGAAGAGATTGTCAATATCTTACAGGAACATCTAAACCCTACACCACTGCTGATAGCAGAAAGATTCAAGTTCCATAAAAGAAACCAGCACAAAGATGAGAGCAATGCTGACTATCTTACGGAACGACGCAAGTTATCGAAGCACTGCCAGTTCGGAGCAGGACTGGCAGACACCTTACGGCATAAGTTTGTCTGCGGGCTCCAGAGTGAAGGAACCCAGAAACGACTACTTTCGGAAAAGGACCTGACGCTAGAACAGGCTTTCAGCGTGGCAGTATCCTACGAAGCAGCAGCACGGGGAGCTGCGGAAATACAACAGAAACCACAAGAATACAGCGCTAACGAAATGGCGTATGGAGCAGAAAAGTGCTATCGCTGCGGCAGAACAACCCATGATCAGAAGGACTGCTGGTTTAAGCACAAAGTATGCAGGCAATGTGGGAAAATGGGACACATAGCAAGAGTCTGCAGGTCGGGAAAGAAAACCAACACTACAAAAACTACTAAAGAAAAGTACAAGAAAGTAAAGAAATTGACAGACAGTGGTTCGGAAGATCAGGAGAGTGATAATGGCTCCGGGAGCAGGAGACTAAGTTGTCTAAAGATACACAACGTGATCACAAAGGAGGATCACCGAACCATTTGGGTCACCCTCATGATAGCAGGGTCCCCAGTAAAGATGGAATTGGACACAGGATCAGCCCTAACTGTCATGAATCGACGAGACTATGAGCGGCTATTCTCACACATACCCTTGAAGGACACGTCCATTGTATTGAAGACATACACGGGGCAAAAAGTCTACCCCAGAGGAAAAATAAGGATGCCAGTTAAATACAACGGCAAGGAAACACAGAAACTGTATCTATATATACTACAAGATGGAGGACCACCATTATTGGGACGTGAATGGATCCGAAAAATACAATTGGATTGGCATTCCATTCAGGCGCTAACTGTGACTGACAAAAAGGATGATGACGTCACACCTGGACGACTGTCAAAAATTCTAACTGACGCGAAAGAGGTGTTCCAACAAGGACTTGGGACGCTAAAAGGAGTAACGACAACGATAAAAATCGAAGATAACGCAAACCCAAAATGTTTTAAGGCCAGACCGGTACCTTACGCGATCCGCCCAGCCGTTGAAGCGGAGCTGGAGAGTCTGGAGCATTCGGGTGTGCTGTCCAAGGTGGACTGGAGCGAGTGGGCCACACCCAACGTTCCTGTAATGAAGAAATCATTGAGCAGCACGCCTGGGGAGCCGAAGAAGGTTCGCATCTGTGGGGACTTCAAGGTAACTGTGAACCCAGTCCTGCACACAGTACAATATCCACTTCCACGGATAGAAGATATTTTCGCCTCACTATCTGGAGGGAAACGCTTTACAAAGATTGATTTGGCCCAAGCGTGTCTACAAATGGAGGTGGAAGAAGCATCTAGGAAATACGTCACGATAAACACTCACAAAGGCCTTTACCAGTACAATCGACTGGTATTCGGGGTAGCATCAGCCCTGGCTACTTGGCAGAGGGCGATGGAACAAGTCCTGCAAGGGATCCCGGGGACCCAGTGTTATTTGGACGACATCCTGGTTACGGGCGAAAATTACAGTGAACACCTTGCCAACCTGGAGCAGGTGCTCACTAGATTACAGGAATATGGGCTACGAGCCAACCGCCCCAAATGCGAGTTCTTCAGGAGACAAAATCTCGTATTGTGGCCACATGATTGATGAGGAAGGGTTGCATAAGTCGCCGGACAAGATTGAGGCTGTAGCCAAGGCTCCAGCACCGGAAAATGTGTCGCAACTGCGGTCGTTCCTCGGGTTGGTGAACTACTACCATAAGTTCTTGCCGAATTTATCTACAATTCTGCACCCACTGAATGCCCTGCTGCAAACTGGAGTAACATGGAAATGGAGTGATGAGTGTAAGCGTGCCTTTCAGAAATGTAAATGCCTAATCACTTCAAAAGAAGTATTGGCCCAGTACAATCCAACACTACCGATTCGGTTAGCATGTGATGCGTCTCCCTACGGCATCGGAGTGGTGCTGTCACACAAATTCCTTGACAGTTCAGAGAGGCCCATAGCCTTTGCGTCGCGCTCGTTAACCTCAGCCGAGCGTAACTATGCCCAGATTGACAGGGAGGCCCTCAGCCTGGTGTGGGGGGTGAAGAAGTTCAATCACTATCTGCACGGGCAGAAATTCACCCTACTGACTGATCATCAGCCCCTGGTCTCCATTTTTAACCCAAAGAAGGGCGTTCCGGTGATGACGGCGCAACGGCTGCAAAGATGGTCACTTTTTCTAGGGGCACATCAGTACGACATAGAGTACAAGAGTACAAAACAGCATGGAAACGCTGATGGGCTGTTGCGCCTACCGTTGCCTACGGTAGAGGAAGCACCTGCAGTGGACCCTGTTGAGATATTCCATGCGACCATAGTCGAATGTCTACCTGTTACAAACTCAAGTATAGAGAAGGAAACCCGAAATGACCCGACACTCTCTCAGGTCTATGATTTGATGGTGAAGGGATGGCCAGCACATGGCGACTCACTGTTGCCAGCATTCTCGCCAAAGAGAGAACAGCTGTCAGTGTGGCCGGGGACCTTGATGTGTGGATCCCGAGTGTTAATTCCACCCAAGTTGAGAGATAGAGTGCTCAATGAGCTTCATGAGGGTCATCTGGGAGGGGTAAAAATGAAGAGCCTAGCCAGGGCGCTTGTGTGGTGGCCGGGAATCGATAAAGAAATCGAGGGTATGACCAAGAGATGCACAGGATGCCAGAAGGTCCAAAACGCCCCACCACAGGCCCCACTACATCCATGGGAGTGGCCCTCATCTCCATGGCAACGGGTACACATTGATTTTGCTGGTCCATTTATGGACTCCATGTTCCTAATCGCCGTGGATGCCCATTCGAAATGGCCAGAGGTCATCAAAATGTCCTCCACCACCACGGAGAAAACTATTGCAGTCCTACGGACCATCTTCGCCAGGAATGGCTTGCCAGAACAGATTTGCTCCGACAATGGGCCACAGTTTGTGTCCGAGGATTTCCGGAGGTTTCTGAGGAATAGTGGGGTGAAACATTACACATCTGCCCCATATCATCCAGCCACAAATGGATTGTCTGAGAGGTTTGTTCAGACCTTTAAAAAGGCAATAAAGGCGATGTATAACGACGACATACCACTACAACACAAGGTGGATAATTTCTTGTTTGCTTACCGGAATGCGACACATGCAGTCACCAACCAAGCTCCAGCCATAATGTTCTTCAACCGAAGGCTAAGATGTCGCCTGGATTTGCTCAAACCAAACATAAGATGAGATGTTGAGGATAAGCAATTCCAGCACATAAATGAGAAGCCAACCAGGAGCTTCAAGATAGGGCAACCAGTCTTGGTCCGCGACTACCGAACAGAAAAATGGCAGCCAGGAACGATATGCACACAGCAGGGACCACTAATGTACACAGTGGATGTTGGAGAGAGCATCGTGAGACGCCATGCTGACCAGATTCTAGAGTCACAGGAACAAGCCAAACCCATACCACGAGCAGGTGCACCTGATAATAAACCCGAAGGACAGATTGCGTCTGCCTCAGAAGCAGTGGTATTGGAAGCTGACGAACCAACCAATGACAATGAGCCAGAATCAACTCCGCCGCAAGAACAGGATACTCAAGAAAGGCGCTATCCAGTCAGGATCAGGACGCCTCCTCAAAGACTGAACTTATAAATGATTATTTCAGTTGATGTATATAGCACAGCAAAAATTGTAATTATAATTAGTTATTATTTAGTTGTTAAATGAATGTTATGTACTACTTATCTAAAAGGGGAGGAATTGTTGTGTATGTACCTTTAAGAGAAGAACTGATTCTATACTGCAGTACCGGCCGTGACCACCCCTGTATATAAAGCCATAGCAGGCTTCTGTACTTCAGTTTTAAGTTCCCCTCTGTTCAGTACCTCATTCACAGCATTGCTGGCTGTGCAGCAGCAAGCAGAAGGAGAAGGAGCAGCCAGACTAGGAGAGTGGACTAATAGTGGTGGTCCCCTGACCAGGAAGAGGAAGAGAACGCTGGACCACCACCACCACCAACTCCACCATCATCATAACATCAACTGAGGTGCCTGGAGAGAGAGGACGGAGGAGGAGAAGGAGAAAGGAGGCCAGCAACAACACCAACCAGGGGAGAGGCCTTTCCCATTACTGCCTCCCTAAATTGGCCTCCATTCCAGGAGAGAGGGGAGAGAAACAACCAACAACCACCAACTGTTTGGAAGGAGGGAAGAACAACATCATCTTTCAGGTGGGTGTTATTTGGTGCACTCTCCCAAAGACTTTGTATTTTAGGTGGGGGGAGAATAGAAGAAAAAAAGGGCCGGATCATCAAGGGGTGTGTGTGTGGCTCTTGTAAAACACTAGGCCACACACACCACTAATTAAGCACCCCTTCCTATTGCCTGACCTGGGATAGCTGGAGCTGCCTAGGTGAACAGCCCAATTAATACATCGTTAAGACCTGGTGTGGGACTGAGCCTGGGGCATCTCCAGCTTTCCCAGGTGAAGACATCGTCTCCCCCTGCTAGAAGACCACCTTCAAAGACTTTAATTTTTCATCGGAGAGTGCAACCCTGCCGACACCCACCCACCCACCATCCTGAGTGGCGACCCTGCCTTTGCGGCCTCCCTCCTTCCCACCCCCCTCTCTCTCTCTCTTTGTCTTTCTCTGCCTCTCTCTGAGGCACCTCATTTCATCTTTATTTATTAATTGCCTATTGAGCAGAGGGGAGAAGGCCCCTCTCCCAATTTCAATCAATAAGGGGGAGAGGTGTGCATTCAATTTAAACAGCTCCCTCTGCTCAATTGAGGACCAAAAAATACCTGAGGCCACAATTAACACCTTCAGGCCTGTGACTTGGGGTGAGTGTAGCCCTTTTTAGAAAACACCCCAGAATGGTGACTGCATCTTCGCCGGTGGCGGGACCAGCCAGGACTTATGCAGGAGTGGCAGCCACAGCCACAGCTGCTCCCGCTGCTTCTGCTGCCCCGTCACCTTTCAGATTGATAACAAAAAAGTTTGGGGAAAGAGCTACACTCACCCCACTATGACCATTGAGGCCTGCATTAAAGCCATGGCTGGGGTTGTCGGCCCCTCAGCCATCGTCGCGGCCTCAAAAATGTATGGGAAGGCTGTGTTCTTCCTGGGGTCGGAGCAGGCGGTGTCCCTGGCCGTCGCCAAGGGGCTCACCATGGGCAGGACCTCCCTGCCGGTGGATCCTCTCGAGGCCACCGCGCAGAGGATCGTCATTTCCAACGTCCCGCCCTATGTTCCTCGTGAGCTCCTCCTTCCCCATTTACGCCAGCTTGGGGAGGTGAGGTCGGGAATCATACCCATCCCGCTCGGCTTCCGGGAGGCCAGCCTTCGCCATGTCTTCTCCTTCCGGCGCCAGCTGTTTATCCAGCTGGCGCGGGAGGAGGACACCGACGGGGCGTTCGTCGTCCTCCACGAGGGGACCGCCTATCACGTCTTCTGGACGTCGGATGGTGTGCAGTGCCACGCCTGCAAGGAGGTGGGGCACATTCGGAAAAACTGCCCTGCCTCCAAGGCCGCCAGATCATCTAGAGCGGCCGAGGCTGGCGCTGCCGCTGCATCTCCCCCCGGATCTGCCCGCGCGTCGGGAACCGCTGATGCACGGTCGACGTCGGAGGCCGATGCCACCAAGGCCTCCGGCAGGGGGGAGGGAGCGCGTCCGGCCGGAAAGAAGGCGCGGAATAAATCTAAACACCTTAGGGCGGGTCCCCCCGTGGGGGGCCAGGCCTTGCCCCTTGAGCCCCTTATACCCGCGCTCCTCGCGGAGTTAATCGGGACAGACGCGAGTGGGAGGGGCCTCGTGCCTGAGCCTGTGGCCGCAATTGCCGTAGCGGAAACGCCAATACCTGCAGCCGGGCTCGGGCCCGAGGAACTCGACAAACCTGCTCCGTCGGAGGGAGTTGAGGAGGAGGCCTCTGCAGGCATGGAGGTCTCCCTCGCTCCCTCCGTGCTAAAAAGAAGGCGCGGCCCCCTGGAAGAGGAGGAGGACCGGGAGGAGGAAGGTCCCTCCGGGCAGGGGGAGTCGTCGCCCGCCGCGGGTACTGCGCCCCCCCCCGCCACTGTCGTCATCACCAGCGATCGACAGGGGTCGCCTGTCCCTCGGGAGGCTGAGGCAGATGTGTCTGTCCGGCGCATGCCTCCCGGGGATGGGGATGAGACCCTGCCCATGGGGGGGGGGGCGCAGAACAACCCGCGGCCGAAATTGACATTTTATCGGTGCCGTTACCCCTTGCCGGGTCGGGCGGCCTGGGGTCTGGGGTCTGGGTCGGGCGAGCTCGAGGAAAATGAGCTCGCCCAATGCGACCCGGACATCTCCCAGGGCCTGCTCGACCTGGTAGAGGTTTTAATTCAAAACACCCCATCCGCTGGGTCGGAGGTTGGTGGCGGGGAGGAGGATGGCCCCCTGGCTGCGTCTCTGGTGCCGGACGTACTGGAGGAGCTGGGAATTGTTCTCTCGCGGTTTCTCCGGTCGTTCCGGTGTCTGGGGCGGAGGGGAGCTCTGAACCGCCGCCGTCTTCTGGCCCAGCACCCCTAGAGGAGCCCAGGGAGGAATCCTCTGCTGCCAATCCTGGGGGTGGGGTCCAGGCGGAGGCGGGGCTGGCTGGTGCGGCCGAGCCGTTCGCTGCGCACTGCTCAGTGGACGGGTCGGCCGCTGGTGACGACCCCCTGGAGGAGGATGGGGACTCGGTGATGGGCACGGAGGACGATTCGGACTCCAGCGCCGACGAGGCGATGGATGACCTCGTGCCCCTTGCCGAGTCTCCCCTCATTCCCGTAAGGGAACGCCGGGATTTTATGGCCACGTGCCTGGGTCAGCGCAATAAGGTCCGGCTGGCCCTCGACAGGTGGTCGGAGCTGGCGCTGCTCATCGTGTCCGTCCGCGCCGCCGTTAAAATCATGGGCACGGACGATGGCGTGAGCCCGCTCAAGCTGCGTCAGCTCAGAACGTTCCTCACTGGGCTGCTTAGGAGGTGGCGGCTGACCAGCGGCTGCGCTCCCTCCCCCCGTTAGGTGTAGGTAGAGGTTGCACTATGCTTCTGACATGAAGATAACCATAGCCAGCCTCAACATCAACGGCAGCAGGGAGTTACGTCGCAGATTCAATAACTTCTTGGTCCTTCGGGACGGGAAGTATGCGGTGTGCTTCCTGCAAGAAACCCACACCGTTCCGGGAGACGAAGCCACGTGGCTCCTGGAGTGGCAAAGAGGGGTCAGCATGAGTCACCTCTCCAACAATTCCAGCGGGGTGGCTATCTTGCTGGCCCCGCATTTTCAGCCGGAGATCTTGGGGGTCAAGGAGCACGTGCCGGGCCGCTTGCTCCAGGTCATTGTTCGCCTGGGGGGCGTGCCGCTCCATCTAGTGAACGTGTACACCCCTCAGACCGGTGCGCAGCAAGTGCGCTTCTTCGAAGAAGTGTCCGCTCTTTTGGGCTCCGTCGACGTGGGCGAGTGCGTCATCCTCAGGGGGGATTTTAACTGCACCCTCGAGGCGAGGGACCGTTCGGGTCCCCCGCGAAGCCCGGTCGCGATGGAGAAGTTGAGGGACCTGGTCGGGTCCTTCGACTTGGTGGACGTCTGGCGAAATCTCCACCCCGACTCCAGCGCCTTCACTAGCGTGAGGTCTGGGGGAGGAAGGTCCAGAATCGACCGCCTTTACATTTCCCGGGCGTACGTCTCCTGCGTTCCGGCGGCTTCCATGCGGCCGGTGCCGTGCACGGACCACCACCTGGTGTGGGCGGAGCTCGCTCCGCTGCGCGCGCGGGGGTGGTCCGCGTACTGGCATTTTAACAACCTGCTGCTGGAGGACGCGCGGTTCCGGGATTCGTTTCGTCGGTTCTGGGCCGACTGGAGAAGGAAGCAGGGGGGCTTCCCCTCCTTGAGGCTATGGTGGGACGTGGGCAAGGCTCACGTCCGTCTCTTCTGTCAGGAGTACGCGAAGGGGTCGACCAAGAGGCGGGAGGCCTGGGTCGGGCGGTTGGAGAAGGAGGTGCTCGACCTGGAGTCCCATCTCGGTCAGGTCGTCGAGGACCCGGCCCTGCGGAAGGTGTACGAAGAGAAGAAGGGCGCGCTGAAGGACCTGCAGCTCGTCGGGTCCCGAGGCGCGTACGTGAGGTCGCAGATCCAGCTCCTGCGGGACCTGGACCCCGGCTCCCCCTTCTTCTACTCACTGGAAAGAAGACGGGGGGTCCGTAAGCAGCTCTTGGGGCTGCTGGCCGATGACGGATCTCTGGTCTCAGATCCGGAGGGAATCAGCGCGGAGGCCCGCGCCTACTATGGGGCTCTGTTCTCTCCAGATCCGTCCAGCGAGGATGCGCGCAGAGTTTTGTGGGAGGACCTGCCGAAGGTCAGCCCGGAGGGCGCCAAAAAATTGGACGCTCCGCTAAGCCTGGTGGAGCTGACCGGCGCCCTCTGCCAGCTCTCTAGGGGAAAGTCCCCGGGGCTGGACGGGCTGACCGTGGAGTTCCACAGGGCGTTCTGGGACTTCTTGGGGGGTGACTACGCGCGGGTCCTGGGGGAAAGTTTGGCGACCGGGGAGATGCCCCTCTCTTGGTGCAGGGCGGTCATTGTCCTGCTGCCTAAGAAGGGCGATCTCCGCCTCCTTAAGAACTGGCGCCCGGTCTCCCTCCTCAGCACGGACTATAAAATCTTTGCCAGGTGTAAGGGGTCATTTTAATGAGCTTGTGGTGTGTGAGATCGGTTTTTGATTTCACACTGCTCGTGAGCGGTTCCAAAGCGCTCCCCCCTCACCGGTTCTAGACACTGGGCTTATTGCCAGACCACCTTGATGTTTTGGCCCAACTTGTGACTCGGAAGACAAATGGATCAGGTGAGACAAGGTGATGTAACAAAAGAGTCTCACACATCAAGGAACTTTAAAGTAAGCTTTAAGCAACTTATAATTAAACTATATACAAGAGCGGTCTTCACCATGCCTCTAGGTGAAGCCCTTTTACCATACTGAGCAGTACAGTATTTATACTAGTCCAAACACAGGAAGTGACGTATGCACAGGAAGTGATGTATGCACAGAGTTCACAGTTCACAGTTCACAGGAAGTGATGTGCACATAACTTCCCGGAAGTTATTATTATTATCACATTCTTCCCTCCTGCGAGATTAGAAGGCTGTGGTCTTCCTTTTATTCCGCAGCCGCCGAACGAGGAAGAGTCGCACCCGTTTGGGTTCCCGTCGTAGAGGATCGCTGGTCCGCTTACATGCTGTTGGCCATTGGTCAGAGTCTGTGTGGCCTGGATTACCCTGTGAAGGATCGGGGAGATCATGGCTTCGTGTACGAGTCCCAATAGGTGCAGAGTCGGTCTGTCTCTGTTCAGAGGGAGGTGCAGAGCTGGTCAGTGGCGGATCAGTACTTTGGTGCGCGGTACTGGGAGGGTCGCAACTTTGAGTACGGGGTTCTACCGGCACCAAGCTAGTTGGTGTCAGATCAGGATCCTGGAGAGGGGTACCCGGTAGGTTCCAAGAGGCTCCTGGTAAAATACCATCACTCGATGTCCCACTAGGTCCTGGTGGGCAGGGAGCCAGATCCCGTAATGATATGGTAGATTCTCGGCCGTCGGGATATCGTATGTATGCATAGGTGGGGTTGGCATCGGTTAGTTCGACCTCGTCTACGAGAGGGTCATTTTTAGACGTCCGAAAGTATCTTTGGAGTAGTACAGGTCCAGGAGTAGTTAGCCATGACGGGAGGGATGTCCCATAAGATGAGCGATGCTGGAATCCAAAGAACCGCTCATGAGGTGTAATATTTGTGGCTGTAGAAAGAAGGGACCGTATAGAGTGCAATGCATCCGGAAGCACTGTTTCCCATTGCTGGTTTGGTAGGCCCCGAGATCTTAAAGCAAGATGTACGGAATTCCAGATGATACTGTTATACCTCTCTACCTGCCCATTTCCGATGGGATGATATGGCGTCGTTTTGCTTGTAGCAATTCCCCATTCTGAGAGGTAGTCCTTGAGTTCCCTTGACATAAAGGATGGACCCCGATCCGAGTGAACGTAAGCCGCCATGCCACAGAGAGAAAATACCTGCTCAAGGCAGCAGATCACTGTGGATGCCAGTGTAAAGTCTGTGGGTTGTTTAGTTAATTAATACACAGACTACCAGAGTAACTTAAAACAGGACTTTACTATTCGAAGGTCAGGGCAAATCTGCCCAATAAATCCTGACACAACACTTATATACTGGTGTGGTCACCGTCGGTATTACAGTATACAGAAGCCAAACAAAGCAGTGCCACACCTAAAATAGTTCTCTTAAAGGTGAACAGTTACATACAATAGTTCTCTTAAAGGTAGATGGGTACATACACTACAATCCTCCCTTTTTAGCTTACAACATACTTATTCCCCATTAAACATAACATATAATCAACTTCATGTAAAACAATTCACAGATATAGTCTCTGCGGGAAACAGTTCACAGATTCAGTCTCTGCGGGAACAGTTCACAGATTCAGTCTCTGGTCTTGACTCGGTCCGAACAACATCTCTGTGGTGTAGCCGGTTCACATTTCTAGCGTGACTCATCCAATAGTCTTTCCCTTGGCTTAACAGCTTGAACTTCCGTCCTGCTGAACCAGCAGTGCTGACTTTTACAAACAGCTGGACTGCCTTGTTAATTTTTCCTACTTTCCAACTGATTTGGCCTCCTTCGTAGGGCCCACGTGCATGATCTGATAGAAGTGATAATGATTTAGATGGTTATTGTCTTCTGCTTCGTCTTTTTCTTTTCTGCTTCTTGGAGACTCTCGGGGCTCCCTTATCCGCTGCCAGCTGTAGCGCCACCATCTCCCTATGTTCCTTAGACTTTAAGTGCTTCATCCTGATTTCTGCACTTTGGGAGTTTTCATCACAAGCTGGGCAGACCAAGTCATTGTAATATTCCGTGTCACTCAACAGGTCATGGTAATATTCGGTGTCGTCCTGAGCTAGTCTAGCGAGAGGGCCTGCTACTTCTTCCTTACCCAACTGGACGTTAGCCGACTGTTGTTCCCTCCCTAGACATCTTTCCTGAAGAGACTTCTTCATGCGTTCGTATTCATCCCGCTCTTCCTGGGTTTCCTGCCAATCCTTCACTAATGACCTCATTTGTGATTCCAATACTTCCCCTTCCATCGGGGATTGATTGATCGGGCTATTCAATCCTTCTACTGGAGCAGCTGTTTCAACATTCTGTAGTTCACATTGACGTGATTCAGCGTACTTTCGGCAGCCCCGTAAAATCTGTGTTGCAACCTCAACTATTCCCCAAACTTTTGAGAGCTCCGAACCCCTTCCCTTTGAAGATTGAAGCTCGTGTTCAAATGGTTCCCATTGCAGAGTCTTGTCTCTCAGCAAATGAAGGAGTTGGCTGACCGTTAACTCTTCCACGGGGACCCTGTGGATCAGAGTCTTCTCCATTTCATCCACCTTTTCCTCCAATGCTTTCACCTTTTTTTCCTCTTGTACTTTGGCTTTAAGCGCTCGGAGAAGTTGCGCCTTGATGCTCTCTAGCTCATGTTCAGGGGCCATTCTTACAGTCTCTGTGTTTCTTACAGTTGCCTTTTCTTTCACTGAAAGAATTCCCAGTTGAATCTGTTCTTCAAGTTGTTGAACCTCGGTCATTGCCGCCTCATATTTGTCTTGGGTTTCCTTCAATATTTTTATGAGTCCTTGGACATCTTGACTTTCATGTTCTGCCATGTCTTTCACCTCTAATTTCTCATCTATGGATGGAACTTCTACCGATGAGTCTGTCTTGGCCTTGAGCTCATCAAGAATTTCCTGCAGCCTTTGGACTTCTTGCT
Organism: Somniosus microcephalus; assembly: GCF_052327205.1. Taxonomy (NCBI): domain Eukaryota; kingdom Metazoa; phylum Chordata; class Chondrichthyes; order Squaliformes; family Somniosidae; genus Somniosus; species Somniosus microcephalus. Next base: position 92,237,382 of record NC_141000.1, read on the forward strand.
CATGTTCAACCTTTAGTTGCTCATATGCTTCCACTGAAACTAGCTTTTCGGAGGTTGCCGAGTTAACCCCCTCCAGGATTGTAGCCTGGGCCTGTTCATACTGTTCCTTCAACTTCTCAAACTCTGCTTGTAAGGAGTCGTAGAGAAGAACTGGAATAAAATCCTGGCTTCCTGAAGATTCCTCTTCATTTGCTTCTTTCTGCAAATATTCTAACTCCTGAACATCATAAGGGAGATGTGACCGGTGATTGGTCACGATGGCTCTATGGTCGCTCTCTGCTTGAGCTAGCTGCTTCTGTTGTCTTTCCAGATTCTCCCATTCGGTGTCATAGAACTTTTTCATTGTTTTCATCTCCTGTACGAGACGGTAACTCAATTGTTCTAATTGTTGTCGTAATTTGAAATAAAGTTGAGTCCGAGCTCGGTGTTCTTCCGTCATGGATATGTCCTTAAACTGAACAGACTCAGAATTCTCTGTCAAACTATGTTGCCGTTGTTCGGTGGAGATCTGTTCTGAAACTTTGTTCTTCTCTGGAGCATAAGCCTTTCTGCATGCCTTCGTTTTTCCAACCTTAGTCGGCAAGTCCATTTTAGCCTTGTCTTTCACATTTGGGTTGGTCTTATCGTCATCCGATTCAGAATCTGAGCTGATTGTCTGCACCGAGTCCTCACTCGTTATGGCTTTTAGATAGTGCCATTCCATGTCTATTTTCTTGATCCACTCCCGTCCTAGAAGTGGTGGTCCTCCCTCAGGTAGTACGTATAAGTTCATTCTTGGGTGTTCTTTACCCCTATCTCTCACCTTGACTCTTATCTTTCCCATGGGGTATACTTTATGCCCCGTGTATGTCTGCAATACGAACTTGGTATCTCTTAAGGGTATATGTGAGAATAGCTGGTGGTAATCCCTTCGATTTATGACTGATAGAGCTGATCCAGTGTCCAACTCCATTTTCACTTGGACTCCAGCTATTTTTAGCATGACCCAGATAGTTTGTAGGTCAGCTTCCTTACTCACATTGTGAATTCTCAGACTACCCAGCTCCTGGCCGTTTGGGTCTGAGTCCGAATTCTGTTCGTCTGAACTCTTCTCAGCCACCTTGTGTACCTTGTTGTACTTTTCCTGTGATGGCTTCCTTCGGTTGTTGGTCCTTTGGTTGTTGGTCTTCTTCCCTGACCGGCATACCTTAGCTATGTGACCCAGTTTGCCACATTTCCTACATTCCTGGTTCTTAAACCAGCATTGGTTCTGGTCGTGTGTTGTCTTCCCACAACGATAGCATTTTGTTGTTGTCGAGGTAATTTGATCCACACTGAGTGCCGCTGTCTTTAGCTGCATTTCCGCAGTTCCCTTCGCTGCGGCTTCGTGCGATGCTGCAATAAGGACAGCCCTGTCAAGTGTAAGGTCGTTCTCTTCGAGTAGTCGCTTTTGCGTTCCTTCCTTTGCCAATCCGCACACGAACTTGTCTCGCAATGCCTCTGTCAGATTCCCTCCAAACTGGCAGTATTTCGCTAGTCTACGCAGTTCGACCAAGTAATCTGCGTTGCTTTCGTCTTTCCGTTGCGTTCTCGCATAGAATTTGAATCGTTCCGCCAACATCAACGGTGTGGGGTTCAAGTGATCCTTCAGAACAGCCACAATATCATCGAAAGTCTGATCCGCCGGTTTAGCTGGTGATAGTAGATGCTTCAAGAGCCCGTATGTCTTCGCGCCCATCGAGTTTAGCAAGGTTATAGCTTTGTCATCTTCTTCTATTTTATTGGCCTCACAATAGATCTCAATGCGTTCCACATACGTGGCCCAGTCTTCTACCTCGGAATTAAAATCGTTGATGTTACCACGCTTAGGCATCTTCCTCTCTTCCTGATAAACACCACGAATTATTTCTTTAAAATTTTTTATTTTTTTTCTTCAAGATGGCGGTTCCCGCGAAAATGGCGGTTTCCCGCGCTTATCTTCTCTCCCCGCCCACTTCAATGGCGGTTTCCCGCTTCTGTCTTCTTCCCCGCCTAATGGCGGCTTCCCGCGTTTCTTCCCTGGCGGGAGGGGTACACTTTCCCCACGGGCGACGGCCGCTGGCTTTCAGGTTCACAGCCTGCGCGTCGGCTTCAGTGCTTTCCCTTTTCTCGGCAGGGCAACCGGCGCTGGGTACACCCCGTTGACGGAGAACAGTTTCAGCCGCTGGACTGGCTCTCGCTCAGTCTCCCTTGGTCGGCTCTGCCTCTCCCGCTCGCTCGGCTCCCAATCGCGCCTCCCAGCCCTCTCACAGTCCGGTGCTTCCCTCCCCGGCTGCGGCTGAGTTTATCTCTTCCCGCGCCTACGTTCCCGGTCGCAGCGCTTCGTGGCTTCAGTCACTGCCCGGCCTTTTTCCGCCGGTCGCGGTCTAGCTGTCTCACAATGCCGTTGCGTCCCCCAGCCTGTCTGTACCACGGCTTCCTTGCTCCACGCTGCCCCAGTCTCAGCGCCTCTGGACCCGACTTCTGTCCGGCTCCTTTCCCCCTCAACCGTGGTCGAGTGCACCGCCCTTATCCTCCGGTTATTCTTTTTACTTTCCCTTACTCACAGTCACCGTGGCCGCCTTGCTTCTCGTGCAGATCGGCTCACTCCTCACCGTGGCAGAAGGGACAGTCAGTGCCTGTTGCTGATGGAAGTCTTTGTCTCTAAATTCTTCCTCCTTTCTAGTTCTGCAGCCTCGAGTTTTCTCCCAGCAGAACGACGAGGGCGGTTGCCTCTTCTCGACGCTCGTTAACTGCTTCGGAAGTATTGTTGCCGCAGGGTACGATCGGACTCGTCGCCACTGTAAAGTCTGTGGGTTGTTTAGTTAATTAATACACAGACTACCAGAGTAACTTAAAACAGGACTTTACTATTCGAAGGTCAGGGCGAATCTGCCCAATAAATCCTGACACAACACTTATATACTGGTGTGGTCACCGTCAGTATTACAGTATACAGAAGCCAAACAAAGTAGTGCCACACCTAAAATAGTTCTCTTAAAGGTGAACGGTTACATACAATAGTTCTCTTAAAGGTAGACGGGTACATACACTACAGCCAGCATATTGGAGCAGGGGAAGGCAAACGGAAAACGTGAATATTCATCAATCATGGTGAGCAAATATGTGTTCCGAGTTGAAGAGGGTACTGGGCCTTTAAAATCGATGCTAAGTCGTTGCATCGGTTGGGTTGCGTGTATGAGCATACCATCTGAGGGGCGGAAGAACTGAGGTTTTAATTCTGCACAAAGCCGGCATTCTGAGCACATTTTCTTTACATCTCCAGTAGAAAAAGGGAGATTCCGTGATCGTACGAAATGTAGCATGCGCGTAATGCCAGGATGACACAATCCATTATGGACATCTATGAGAGTAGAGGACGACATAGTGGAGCAGAATGCTCGTGTGAGGGTATCCGGGGCCATATTCTCCTTGCCAGGTCGATAGTGAATCGTGTAACCAAAAGAGGCCAGTTCCATCCTCCAAAGCTATATTTTATTATTCTTAATTTTGGTTCGTTTTCGATTATCGAGCATGAAGGCGACTGATCGCTGCTCCGTGATTAATGTAAAGTGCTGGTGAGCTAGGAAATGGTTCCACTTCCGTACCGCCTCTATGATGGCTGTGGCTTCCTTCTCAACCGGAGGATAATGTAGCTCGGCACCTTGCAAGGTCCTGGACATAAATGCTACAGGACGACCTTCCTGATTTAGAGTAGCCGAGATCGCCACCTCCGAGGCATCACATTCGACTATGAAAGGGAGATTCTCATCGATGGAGTGAAGAGCCGCTTTCTCCAACTGTTTTTTGAGAAGGTTAAAGGCTGCAACAGCCGCTGTTTCCAATGGAAATGATCGAGCATGCAGCAAGGGTTGGATTTTGTCTGAAAAATGAGGAATCCATTTAGCGTAGTATGCAAACAGACCGAGAGCCCGACGTAAAGAAGCCGGATTCTTAGGTGACGGGAGCTCTTGGAGCGGGCGAAGTCTTTCTGGGTCTGGCTTAATGATACCATTGCCTACACAGTAGCCAAGGATGTTGATGGTCGGTTGCGACTCAACAGATTTCGATTCATTCAAAGTTAAGTTACGGTGATGGAGGGCATCCCGAAATTTTTGGAGGTTGGCGTCGTGTTCCTGTTGATCGTGACCTGCAATAGTAATGTTATCAAGATAGGGAAAAGTGTCCCTTAAGTTTTCCTGCTTAACCAGGCCATCCATTGCCCGTTGGAAGACAGCCACTCCATTAGTAACCCCGAATGGGAGGCGACGAAATTGGTACAGCCGTCCATTAGCCTCAAAGGCCGTGTACTGCTTATCTGAGACGTTCAAGGGTACCTGATGATAGGCACTTTTTAAATCGTAAGTTGAGAACACTTTGTATTCGGCCAGTTTATTAACCATATCATCAATGCGTGGCAATGGGTAGGCGTCCAAGTCAGTATATTGATTGATGGTTTGCGAATAATCAATGCATAGTCGTTGTTTGTGAGGTTTTAGAGGGTTCTTGACGATGACGATTTGAGCCCACCAGGGCGACGAACATGGTTCGATGATATCCTCTGCTAAAAGTCGAGAGATTTCAGCCTCAATAAAAGATTGGTCTTCCTGACTAAAGCGCCGCGATTTCGTTATTATTGGTTTGCATCGAGGAGGAATACTGGCAAATAATGAGGGTTCATCAAGTGAAGCTGCTGATAATACACAAAATGGTAATTTAGACAGTATATTAGAAATAGTAAGTCCAGGTTTGGATCCACCGAACTCAATGGTGAGTTTCTTATGCTGTTTTTGAAAATCCAGCCCTAAGATGAGATCACTACATAAGTCCTTGAGCACCGAAAGTCAGGTGGAGGGATACATGCGACCATTAAGTGTCATATCAATAACACAAAAGCCAGAGATTCTGGTATTAAGTGATGACTGAGCCATCGCAATTGCCTGGTCCGATGGGAAGATATGTAGTTTCAATTTCGCAACAATCTGTTCTCTAATGAAACTATCAGTACTTCCTGAGTCAATTAAGGCATCTAAGGTATGCCCATTAATTGAAACTTTTGTAGCTGCATGAAACAGGTTTTGTGGGCAAGCAGCTGTAATTGGTGTGGTTGCACAGAGAGTGGCTGAAACTCCAGGTGTGCTTCTTCGGGAGAGAGCTCGAGAGGAAGCTTGATAGGTCCTAGCCGGAGCATCTTGATAGGCCCTAATTGGGGCAGTTCGGTAGGCCTTAGCTGGATAGGCCCTCGTAGAGGCTCTTGATTGGCAAACTTTTGCAAAGTGTCCCTTTTTATCGCAATGACTGCAGATCGCATTGCGAGCAGGGCAGAATTTCCTAGGGTGAAAAGAATCTCCACAAAAGAAGCATTCCTTCCTAGATTGCCAAGAGGCTGCTAAAGTGGGGTCATACTCCTCTTCTTCATCAGAAGTATCATCAGGATTAGATTCCTCCATGATAGGGCTCACCTGAGGCCACTTGAATCGTCTGGTTGCAGTTACAGCAGCAGATCGAGATCTGAGCAGCTGATAGAGGTCTGCATTTTTCTTTGCCAAATCCAGAGAAAAAGCCAGGTCAAAAGCCTTTTGTAGCTCAAGTGTTTTACTTTCTAGTAGACGCTGGCGTATAAATGGAGAGGCAATCCCGCAGATGAAAGCATCATGAATCATTTCTTCGCGGTACAGCTCAGCCGAGGCTGCCTGAAAGTTACAATCTACACTGAGCCTGCGAAGTTCTTGAAGGAATTCGTTAATCGATTCCCCTGGCCCTTGTCGGGCTGTGGCCAGTAGATGCCTAGCATAGACCTCATTTGCGGTCTTGGCATATAGTTTTTTAAGTGCCCGGATCACCTCATCGTAATTATCCCATTCATCAACATATTCAAACACTGTTGGGGTCACATAGTTGATAAGTATCCTCAGTTTAGTAGAAGCATTCGCTTTACATTCATCAAGAAAATTCTCAAAAGTACGTTACCAATGCTTCCATACCCTGCCAGCTGCTGGTGCGTTTGGGTCCAAGTCCAGACGAGTAGGTTTAAGGATGTTTTCCATGATGGGTGGTTCCCTGGATCCTTAACTCCGAGTTTGTCCAAAGGTCTAGTATTTGTGAGTGTAAATACTAAGTTGCTTAAATTGATGTAACAAAAGAGTCTCACACATCAAGGAACTTTAAAGTAAGCTTTAAGCAACTTATAATTAAACTATATACAAGAGCGGTCTTCACCATGCCTCTAGGTGAAGCCCTTTTACCATACTGAGCAGTACAGTATTTATACTAGTCCAAACACAGGAAGTGACGTATGCACAGGAAGTGATGTATGCACAGAGTTCACAGCTCACAGTTCACAGGAAGTGATGTGCACATAACTTCCCGGAAGTTATTATTATTATCACACAAGGTAAGTTTTAAATCAAAGGCATCTTTATTTTTAAGGAGAATAAAACATAGAGAATGAAGAAACAATGCAGACAAAAATCATGAACACGCCTCTCAATGGGAACTAAAATTTAACACACAAGAGTTACCTTGACTATCATAATACATCAATTCTAGATCAGCGATATAATAAAACAGGGGTGGAGAAAGCGCACGGCACAACGAAGGATGAATAACACTCCTGAATTACAAAGCCCTTAATATTAAAAACCCTCCCGTCTAAAGTATACCTCAACTAGATCAGCTAGGTGGAGTGGGCCTTTATGCTCACCAGGGTTTAAAAAAACTGTCCTTGACCTTGGTGCTCCTGTATCGTCCAGGATCTCCAATCTTCCTTATGGGACCGGCGCCTGAACCTGCTCTCCTGCTCGAACTTGTAGGCCCTCCGTGCTCCTCGAACCATAATCGAACCTCTCCACTCGCTCTGCCTTTTGACCTCGTGTCTGTGTGAAACTGTGTTTTGTCCCTTTTCCCCCAACAGTTATACTGTTTTCTTGCTCTTATCTTGGCGCCAAATCAGGGGTTTTCTTTTGTTAAAGTAATGGGCAGGCTGCTTTGACAAAAGCGGGTACTTTATTTTAATGTCTTGTAAATGAAACTAATGGGATCTGTCCTGTGTCCCTCTGAGTTTGGTACAGATAATAGGTTTTGTCTGTGCTCTGCGATTTCAGAGATGGGTTTGCGTTTTGCTAGCAATTAACACACCTTGAAGTGTAAATACTTTTGTTTTGACTTCGTTACTACTGTAACCATTTTACCATATCAATTGCAGTCAGTTCTGGAATCTTCTAATCGGTGGCGACTCAGGTTTCTTTAAGATACTGCAGTGGTATGTCCTTCTGAAATGAGTCATGTGATCTGCCAACTCCATCTTGTGTTCATAAAATGTGGCCATTTCAGGGGTTTTCCAATGTAGACTGTATTTTCCTGGATTTTTGCAAATCCTACAGTCCCCCCTGTGATACAATGGACATCTCAAATCGACTTTTGTGTCATGAATGTTTTAGGGTGAGCATAAATCCGTTCCCCCCCCCAACTGACCTTCCCCGTAGTTTACCTGACTATGGAGTGTACCTCGCACACGTACTTTCCTCATCCCAAAAACGGAGTTGAGTAGATATCCCCTACCGGAGAAACATTTATGCTATGTACAGACTCACCTTAGAGTCATAACCCGACGCAACACAAGCTTTGTTATAATACACCAAAAACAGATGGAATACTACACGGGCGAGTGCCCGTTTATGCTGACATAGTGGCCCCGCCAATTCCGCTGACTAGGGAACTCCCTGTCGTGTCCCTTCCTCCTACACTGGACACAGACCAGGTACAGAACGATCCCTACCTGGCACACCACTAAGACGTGGGAAGCCAGTCTGACCCATGATGGGATCTCTATATTATCAAAAAGGTCCCACCATAGTGGAACCACTATGTCTTGGATTTTTGCCCCTATGTCGGTGGTTTTCTGCTCTAAAGTAAAGAAGTGCTTCTGAGAGACAGTAACTGCTTTCAGCAGTTCGGTTAAATGTTCTAGGAGAGGAGGAATTGTGCTTTGTCTCCCCACTTGCTCCCATTCCTTGTGGCCCTCGGTGTAGAGTTCGGTTCTATTGACCCCCGCAAAGTCAAACTCGTAAAACTTCTGCAGGGTCTCTTTCAGCAGGGCCTGATACAGCCTTGCCGTCTCTACGGGGCACCATTCCGGCAGGTGCACCTCGGTCAGGTTGAGGATGACCGAGGCCACCGCGTAATGGACCCCCTGATAGGCCATTTGGTCAGTGGGAACTAATACTAACCCATTCCCTGGTCCCTTGGTGGTGGTGGGGCATCCCTCTGCTACCGTCTGTGGTGTCTGGGTCGTGGGCAGGGGCTGTCGGGGGCGGGTCACTAGCTCAGTGGCATTAACCGCGATTGAGGAGTAGGGGACCGCGCATGCGTCCAAGCGCGATTCCCAGTCCATCCCCCTCCCGTTATCTTGCTACTGGCTGTGGAAAATGATGGAAACACCTGTGGGGCAGACTTTCTCTGAACCCCACATACACACATAAATCCCCTGATCAGGTTCCCACCATTTATCCCAGCACACTGTCAACCCTCCCTGGGTCCCTGTAATAGTCCGGTGAGTGTTGTTCCCTAACCTTTCCCACTTTCCTCTGGGGTTCCCCATGTCCCTGCTCAGTTTCCTGAGCCACCACCACCTATCCAGGGGGACGTACCCCCTGCAGGTTAGGCAAATACATTTCCCCACAGTCACACTGATCCGCGTGGCCTGGATTTTGATCCGAGGACACAACAAAGAGACCTCCCCGTATGTGAAGCCAGTTTCGCTAGAATATTTCGTGGCGTTCGAGCCCAGCCATCCGGGCCAGTTGCCCTCATGGGTGTACCCAGCGACTTCCTCTGCTTCGCGCAGGCCCTGCCCGTCGTGGGCCAGAGGCGCAGTTTCCCCGGAGCATCCAAAGATACGGTGATCCTCCGTTTCTCCTCTCCAGGCGACGTTGAGGCCCACCAGGGCCGCGAGGATCATGCCTCCGACTGGCATCATCTTGTTATGATCTGGCGGGGAGATTAAAAAAAAAGGTTTTGAGCCGGGCTCCCTGGGCTCCTCGGCTTGGGTGCGGGGTGAGTGGGTCCCGCGACCCTAGCTCACTTAAAACTTGCCACATTCTACCGCTCCAAAGTGCTACCATACTTCCAGAAGACCACATTACTTATTTTCTAAAATTACAATAAACTAAACCTTATTACCCAAAACTATATAAATATATACATCTGCCGCCTGTCTCCGGACGGCCAGCTTATAATCTGCGGGGACCGTCGCAGGCCTCCCCCTGCTGCGTTCCCACATCGGTCTCAGCTGCTGGTCCCTGGCAGCCCGTGGCTGCTGGCTGTGGACCGTTTAAACTTCTCGCAGCTTTCTTCCGGGGGGTCCCTCTTGTGGAAACCGTCGACCAAACCTTCTTCGGTTGCGGTTTTCTATTTGACCGTCTAAGGGTCACCACATATGAGGCTTCCTTGTAGGTCGGACCCTTGGCTGGAGTTTTGGCCCTGGCTGCAGTCCGTGGCTTCCCCACGACTGCCGGCTGTGGGCTTCCTCCCGCAGGCTCCGCCTCCCTAGGCTCTGGGTCAGCGGCAGGCACCTCTCCGCTACCTGGGACTCCAGGTTGAGAGTCTCTGCCCCCAGACGCCACCTCTCTAATGCTGCACTCAGGGGCAAGACCTAAAACCTCCGGCTCCTCCCCTTCACCGCAGCCGGGGGCGGGACCTTCGTCCTCCGACTCGGCTTCCTTGGGACCAGGGACAGGACCTAGGACCTCCGGCTCCTCCCCTTCTGGGTGATCAGGGACAATGGGGGAGTCTCCCGTGTGGACGGGACAACTCCTCCCCTCACGCAGGCTGCTCGTCCAGCCTGTGTGACCTGCGGCTGCAACTCCCCTGCAGTTTTTAATTCTTTGCTGCCTTTTTCAGCCCCCGCTGCCTGCTTCCCTGCCTCCGGCTTAAACAGCTTACATTGATTGATGTGAAACCATTTTGTGCGCCGGGGCAGTTTCACAGCATACACCATGGGGCTGGCCTGATCTACGATGCTGTAGGGACCCATGTAAAGTGGCTCAAAACTCCCCACACGGGCGAAGTTCCTTACCATCACTAGATCCCCTACCTCCCAGCGATGGGTTTTACTGGGCTCGAGCAGCATCCTATTTCCCTGGTGCTGCCTCCCCATGTTACCTGCGGCCCCCTCATAGATCCTTTGGAGGCGTTCAAGGAGCGTGCGGGCGAATTTGTCCTGATTCACCTCCCTTAGCTGCCCCTCCGTTAGGACTGGGGCCAGGACATGGGTGGGGGTTCTCATGACCCTCCCGGTCATGAGCTCATGCGGAGAGTACCCCGTACTCTTCGACTGGCTGGAGCGGATCCCCATGAGGACAAGAGGCAGGACATCTGCCCACCTTTGGGGCGAACCCATTATCTCTTTCCTCATTTTTTCTTTTAAGGTGCGGTTCATCCGCTCCACAATCCCCGGTGACTGTGGATTGTAGGCTACGTGCCATTTCCCCTGAATGCCCAGCAGCATCAGGGTGTTCTGCATTACTTGGCCGGTAAACTGGCTTCCCTGATCGCATTCCATGAACTGGGGCAGTCCCCATCTCGAGAACACCTCCCGCACCAAGATTCTCGCAGTCCCTAACGCTGTGGCTGTTCGGCAGGGGAAGGCTTCAACCCATTTAGAGAACACGTCCACCAGAACGAGGCAGTACTTATAGCCTCCCTGGGTGGCAGGTAAGGGTCCGATATAGTCAATTTGGATTGACTGCCATGGTCCCTCTACCCTCCTAACGTGTCCCATCGGCACCTTCCTCCTGTGAGGATCGGGGTTATTTGCCGCGCACACAAGACAGTTCGCGCAAAACTCCCGGACGTCCTCCCGGAGTCCTGGTCACCATCCTGCTTGTTCCACCCGCTGCCAGGTGACCTCAGGCCTGGGGTGCCCTGCTCCTGGTCCCTCATGGGCCAGTTGAAGGAATTCCCTCTGGTGCTGCTGAGGCACCACCCACTGCTCTTCTTTAAACAGCATCCCCTCTCTTATGGACAGGGATACTGCACCATACGGGCCTTCCATTTTCTTCCCCTCGCTAACCGCGTTAAATACCCCTCTCAGGGCAGGGTCCTGAGATTGGACCAATTTTAGGTCCGGGGCTAGCGCTACCCCTACACTCTTCTGGATCCCATCCCTACCTTTTACAGCTGCCACTGGTCCGGACCCGTAGGGGTCCCAGAAAATGCCGGTCTGGGCACCCTCTCTCGCCAGTGCGTCAGCTCGCTGGTTCCCCTGACCGCGAGGTTCTGTGGAGGAGTGAGCCTTCACCTTGTGGATGAAGACCTCACCCTTCTCCCCCATGGCTGCCAGGATCTTCTCCAGCAGGGGCTTTTCCACCAAGGGTCTCCCATCCGCGGAAGTGAATCCGCGACAGGACCAGATGGCCAGGTATTCGGTACACGAATTGCATGTAAACATGCTGTCTGAGCAAATCGTGTACGGGGTAGGGAAAACGTCGGGATGGGTAACCACATACGCCACAGCAGACAGTTCTGCCTGCTGGGCGCTCATGGTGCTGGGGAGTTTAATCGCCAATGCAATGTCAGCCGTTGGGTCATACACTCCGAACTCCGTGAGCCGCTTTCCAGCGGATACTGTGCTGGAACCATCCACGTAAATCTCACGGCCGGTGGGATGTATCCCAGCCCGGAGACCGGTGGTGGCTGCTATCTTTCCCTTAGTGAGGACTCACTGAAGCCAGCAGCACGTCCAGCAGCTCTGGAGGGACAGTTGGCTCCGTCTCTCTCTCTGGGGCAGAGGTCGGGGGTGCGGCCGGGGCTTGGGCTGGGGCTGTGGGGACCTTTTCCCTTGTGTTCTTCCAGGGATTCTTACAGTCCCTGCGCCAATGCCCCTCCTTCCCGCAACCGTAGCACGTTTGTCAGCTTTGCTTGGGACGGCTCCCTTCCTGGCGCCACTCTTTACGGGGCTGGTCACCAGGCCTGACCTCACAAACCTTCCTGTTTTGCTGGGGTGTCTCACTATCTCTCCCGTTTCTAAAGGTGACGGTGAGTTGGCGGATCACCGTCGCCTCCGTGGTCAGAGGGTTTCGGGGGTCGAACCAGGCCATTGCCTGCGTTCGAACGTGGGGCAGGGAGTTATTCATCAGGCACCTGAGCCAGTGGACTAACTGGTCCCCGTCCAGGTTCGCTCGCGCCAGCATTCCCGGGCACGCACCCTGGTAGACTGGCCACAGCCTGTCCGCGAACGCCTGCGGGAATTCCCCGGGGAGCTGGACTGTTTTCTCCACCCGGGTGAACGGACTCCCCTCGTTCATCCCCATGGCCTCCAGGATCTCGTCCTTCAGCCTGCCATAATTTTCCTGACCCCTCTTACACCCATTGGGTAGCGTCTGGAGGAGATCGCTACCCAGGGAGAACAACATCATCTTGGCCTTCTCTGCCTCGTCGCAGTCGTTAACACAGGCCGCCTGCTCTATCTCCCTAAAGTGAAGAGAAGGGTCCCCCTTCATGGTGAGCTTGGGGATGTAGCTCACCATGGAGCGCAATTGTTGCGCACCGTGTGGCACCAGGAATTGGTTCTGGAGGTCCCCAGGTTCCCCGTCATCACCGGGTGGTCCGTACCTCCGTTGTGTCACGGGGTACACCGGTCCCGGTCCCTGATTCTCTCTCGGGCTACCCTGGTCTACCTTGGATTCTTCATCCTCCACCCCCTCCTGATCCCAGACCTCTGGAAAACTAGGGGTTAGGGGTGGTGGCTGTGAAATCTAGGGTTCCCTAACCAGTTTTGTTCTGGGGGCTGCCTGCGGGACTTCACTGCTTGGGTTACCGTTGAACTCAGCCTGGCCGACCTTGGGGCTAATGAGGCATATCATCCCCTTTGCCCTGGCCAATGCCAGATTCAGGCTTTCTATTTCCTGCCTACAGGGGTCGTGGTCTGCCTCCTCAAACCCTTGAGCGCAGGCCAGCTTATAGACTGCTTTTACTTCGCCTACCTTTTCCTCCTGTGCCTTCAGTTCCCCTGTAAGGCGGCTAATCTCCGTTTTTAATCTCCTCTCTTTCTCCCTGGATTCTCTTGCCTGATACTCTACGTGTTCTACCCTGAACCTAGCGCTCCCCTCCAGCTCAGCTATCTTGCCCTCCAGCCTTTCTACCTTCCCCCGATGGTCCCGGACCATCGCTGCCCTCTCTTGGCTTATGGCCTCCAGAGCCACTAGCACCTTCCCTTCCGCTGCAACCTTTTCCTGCAGCTCCCGGGACAAATGCTTAATTTTGGTTTCCTTACTGGCCACCGCGTGGTCCAGTACCAGAACCTGCTTTTTATAGCACATAAGCCACACCGCTTTTTCAATGCCCTTGCGGTGCTCTTTACTAGCCGTCCACTGGGCGGCTGCCTTTAGGGGACGCTCGGCTCCTAACAGGTCATATACCCATTTTTTTGCTACATTTACTTTGTCACACACGTAGGAGGATAACCTGTCCTCCATAACATCTGTCTCACCCGAGTCTTTGTCCACCACACAAGGGTTCTGTAGCCAGTGTCCCATCTGGGTCGCCATTCTGTAAGGGGTCGTTTTAACGAGCTTGTGGTGTGCGAGATCGGTTTTTGATTTCACACTGCTCGTGAGCGGTTCCGAAGTGCTCCCCCGTCACCGGTTCTAGACACTGGGCTTATTGCCAGACCACCTTGATGTGTTGGCCCAACTTGTGACTCGGAAGACAAATGGATCAGGTGAGACAAGGGAAGTTTTAAATCAAAGGTATCTTTATTTTTAAGGAGAATAAAACATAGAGAATGAAGAAACAATGCAGACAAAAATCATGAACACGCCTCTCAATGGGAACTAAAATTTAACACACAAGAGTTACCTTGACTATCATAATACATCAATTCTAGATCAGCGATATAATAAAACGGGGGTGGAGAACGCGCACGGCACAACGAAGGATGAATAACGCTCCCAAATTACAAAGCCCTTAATATTAAAAACCCTCCCGTCTAAAGTATACCTCAACTAGATCAGCTAGGTGGAGTGGGCCTTTATGCTCACCAGGGTTTAAAAAAACTGTCCTTGACCTTGGTGCTCCTGTATCGTCCGGGATCTCCAATCTTCCTTATGGGACCGGCTCCTGAACCTGCTCTCCTGCTCGAACTTGTAGGCCCTCTGTGCTCCTCGAACCGTAATCGAACCTCTCCACTCGCTCTGCCTTTGACCTCGTGTCTGTGTGACACTGTGTTTTGTCCCTTTTCGCCCAACAGTTATACTGTTTTCTTGCTCTTATCTTGGCGCCAAATCAGGGGTTTTCTTTTGTTAAAGTAATGGGCAGGCTGCTTTGACAAAAGCGGGTACTTTATTTTAATGTCTTGTAAATGAAACTAATGGGATCTGTCCTGTGTCCCTCTGAGTTTGGTACAGATAATAGGTTTTGCCTGTGCTCTGCGATTTCAGAGATGGGTTTGCGTTTTGCTAGCAATTAACACACCTTGAGGTGTAAATACTTTTGTTTTGACTTCGTTACTACTGTAACCATTTTACCATATCAATTGCAGTCAGTTCGGGAATCTTCTAACCGGTGGCGACTCAGGTTTCTTTAAGATACTGCAGTGGTATGTCCTTCTGAAATGAGTCATGTGATCTGCCAACTCCATCTTGTGTTCATAAAATGTGGCCATTTCAGGGGTTTTCCAATGTAGACTGTATTTTCCTGGATTTTTGCGAATCCTACACAGGGCCATGTCTGCTCGCCTTGGCACCGTGCTGGCCCACATGATCCATCCCGACCAGTCCTACACGGTCCCGGGCTGGACCATCCACGATAACATCCATCTGGTCCGGGACCTGGTCCACCACTCCCAGAGGGCTGGTCTGTCAGTCGCCTTCCTTTCCCTGGATCAGGAGAAGGCGTTCGACAGGGTGGATCACGAGTATCTCTTCGAGACTCTGCGCGCATTCGGGTTCGGGACGCATTTCGTCGCCCGAATCCGACTTCTGTACGCCACCGCGGAGTGGCGGGTGGACTCCCTGCCGGAGGAGTTCAGGCCTTTCGCCTGGAGCACCACGCACCTCCTCTGTTTGGGAGTCTACCTTAGCCCTGCCGAGGACGCCTGGCCGGCGAACTGGCAAGAGCTGGAGGCCAAAGTCACCGCTCGCCGAGGACGCTGGACAGGACTGCTCCGAGTGTTGTCCTACAGGGGTCGAGCGCTGGTCATAAACCAGCTGGTGGCCGCCATGTTGTGGTACCGGTTGGTCACTTTGATCCCTCCCCCTGCGTTTGTCGCCAAGATGCAGAAGAAGCTCATCGACTTCTTCTGGGACAAAAGGAGGCACTGGGTCTCTGCTGCGGTTCTGTGTCTCCCGCTTAGGGAGGGCGGTCAGGCGCTGGTGTGCCTTCGCACCCAGGCTGCGACTTTCCATCTTCAGACGCTGCAGAGATACCTGTACATCGAGAATCCTCTGAGATGGTGTGCGCTGGCGACGTTTTTCTTCCGCCAGCTGCACGGCCTCAATTACGACACGCAGCTCCTGTTTGCGAAAGTGGGCGGCAGGCGTGCCGGCTTACGGTAGCTGCCTGTCTTCTACCAGGAACTACAATGGATTTGGAACTACGTCGCTTCCAGGCGGAGCTCTCCCCCGTCAGGTGCGGCGGCTATCCTTCGGGGGCCGCTGCTCAGGAATCCGCACCTCCACGAACGCGGGTTCGGGAGGCTGGTTGAGGGCAGGGCTGTGCCTGGCAAGGTAACTAGAGTCGGGGACCTGCTCGATGGTGGAGGAGCGGGCTGGATGGCGCCGGAGGAGCTGGCGCGGCGCCTGTCCTGGGCCAACGTCCGGCTCGCGGTCGAAGCCATCGAATCGGTGAAAGCGGCACTGGGCCCCGACTCCACTAGGTGTATCGAGGTGGCTCAAGCACGTGGGGCGATCCCGTCCGAGCTTACCCCCGTTCGGACGGAATTCCTCATCGGTGCCCGGCCCCGAAACTCCCCTCGGGAACTGGCGCCTCACAACTTGAGCCGTCTCGAGGAAATACCCTCCGTGCCTTTTCATTCCGCGCGGAGGATTTCCTGTACGGGCTGCTCCTGCACACTCTCCACTTTGCCATCTTCGTCTACCGTCCGGACACGCCTTGGCGTGGCATCTTGCCGACTGGCGGTGGCAGAGGTCCCCAATGGAGGGCTCTCTACGCGGGAGTCCTCCCTTGTTCCATCAGGGACTTGGCCTGGAGGATGTTGCATGGAGTGGTCCCGTGCAATAAGGTTTTAAGTAGGTTCACGGACTCCCAGGCCGCCTGCATTTTTTGCAGCCTGGAGGAGTCCGTGTTTCACGTTTATATGGAGTGTGAGAGGTTGCAGCCCCTCTTTCACTACTTGAAGGGGCTGCTCCTCGATTTTTGGTTGCACTTCAGTCCCACGCTCTCTCTCTCTCTCTGTCTCTCTCTGCCTATTTCTCTAAGGCACCTCAATTTCATCTTTTTTTATTAATTGCCTATTGAGCAGAGGGGACTGGAGTGCATTATCAACCTGGAAAACCAAATTTTAATCTGATTTGTTAAGTTTTAGTTGAACTTTTGTTTATTTACAGTCCAAACAAAAAGAGTACCCTCTGTTCCAGCATTTCTGGCTGTGCAGCTGCCTCAGACAGCAGGAGGAGAAGAAACAGCCAAACCAGGGGAGTGGAGAGTGTAAAGTGGTGGTCTCCTGACCAGGAAGAGGAGGATAACGATAGACCACCACCTCCACCTCCTCCACCATCATCACAGCAACTGAGGTGCCTGGAGAGAGAGGACAGAGGAGGAGAAGGAGAAAGGAGGCCAGCAACAACACCAACCAGGGGAGAGGCATTTCCATTACTGCCTCCCCAAATTGGCCTCCACTTCAGGAGAGGGAGAGGGGGGAGAGAAACAACCAACAACCACCAACTGTTTGGAAGGAGGGAAGAACAAAATCATCTTTTCTGAACATCTACAGGTGGGTGTTATTTGGGGCACTCTCCCAAAGACTTTGTATTTTAGGTGGGGGGAGAAAAGAAGAAACAAGGCCGGATCATCAAGGGGTGTCTGTGTGTGTGTGTGGCTCTTGTTAAAAGCTAGGCCACACACACCACTAATAAGCACCCCTTCTATTGCCTGACCTGGGACAGCTGGAGCTGCCTAGGTGAAGTCCAATTTCATTAATTACATTGTTAAGACCTGGTGTAGGACTGAGCCTGGGGCATCTCCAGCTTTCCCAGGTGAAGACATCTTCTCCCCCTGCCAGAAGACCACCACCATCAAAGACTTTAAATTCCCATCAGAGAGTGCACCCCTACCAACACCCACCCACCCACCATCCTGAGTGGCAACCCTGCCCTTGCAGCCTCCCTCCTTCCCACCCCCCTCTCTCTCTCTCTCTGTCTCTCTCTGCCTATTTCTCTAAGGCACCTCAATTTCATCTTTTTTTATTAATTGCCTATTGAGCAGAGGGGAGAAGGCCCCTCTCCCAATTTCAATCAATAAGGGGAGAGGTGTGTCTTCATCTTAAACAACTCCCTCTGCTCAATAGAGGACCAAAAAATACCTGAGGCCATTAACACCTTCAGGCCTGTGACTTGGGGTGAGTGTAGCCCTTATAAAAACACCCCATAATGGCGACTGCATCTTCGCTGGTGGCGGGGCCAGCCAGGACTTATGTGGGAGTGGCAGCCACAGCCACAGCTGCTCCTGCTGCTTCTGCTGCCCCATCACCTTTTAAACTTATGACAAAAAAGCTTGGGGTGAAGAGCTATACTCACCCCACTATGACCATTGAGGCCTGCGTTAAAGCCATGGCTGGGGTTGTCGGCCCCTCAGCCATCGTCGCGGCCTCAAAAATGTACGGGAAGGCTGTGTTCTTCCAGGGGTCGGAGCGGGCGGTGTCCCTGGCCGTCGCCAAGGGGCTCACCGTGGGCGGGACCTTCCTGCCGGCGGATCCTCTCGAGGCCACCGCGCAGAGGATCGTCATCTCGAACGTCCCGCCCTATGTTCCTGGTGAGCTCCTCCTCCCCCATTTATGCCAACTTGGGGAGGTGAGGTCGGGGATCACGCCCATCCCGCTCGGCTTCCTGGAGGCCAGCCTTCGCCACGTCTTCTCCTTCCGGCGCCAGCTGTTTATCCAGCTGGCGCGGGAGGAGGACACCGACGGGGCGTTCATCGTCCACCACGAGGGGACCGCCTATCGCGTCTTCTGGACGTCGGACGGTGTGTGGTGCCATGCCTGCAAGGAGGTGAGGCACATTCGGAAAAACTGCCCCGCCTCCAAGGCCGCCGGATCATCTCGTGCGGCTGAGGCTGGCGCCGCCGTCGCTCCTCCCCCAGGATCTGCCTGCGCGTTGGGAACGTCTGATGCACGGTCGACGTCGGGGACCAATGCCACCAAGGCCTCCGGCGAGGGGGAGGGAGCGCGTCCGGCCGGAAAGAAGGCGCGGCGAAAAAATAAACACCTTAGGGCCGGTCCCCCCGTGGATGGCCAGCCCTTGCCCCTTGCGCCCCTTACACCCGCGCTCCTCGTGGAGTTAATCGGGGCAGATGCGAGTGGGAGGGGCCTCGTGCCCGAGCCTGTGGCCGCAACCGCCGTAGCGGAAACGCCAATACCTGCGGCCAGGCTCGGGCCCGAGGAACCTGACAAACCTGCTCCGCCGGAGGGAGCGGACGAGGAGGCCCCTGCAGACATGGAGGTCTCCCTCACTCCCTCCGCGTTAAAAAGAAGGCGCGACCCCCTGGAAGAGGAGGAGGACCGGGAGGAGGAAGGTCCCTCCGAGCAGGGGGAGTCGTCGCCCGCCGCAGCTACTGCGCCCCCCCCACCGCTGTCATTACCACCGGCGATCGGCAGGGGTCGCCTGTCCCTCGGGAGGCTGAGGCAGATGGGTCTGTCCGGCACGTGCCTCCCGGGGATGGGGACGAGACCCTGCCCGTGGGGGTGGGCGCGGGACAACCTGCGGTGGCGATTGACATTGTATCGGTGCCGTTACCCCTCGCCGGGTCGGGCGGGCTGGGGTCTGGGTCAGGCGAGCTCGAGGAAAATGAGCTCGCCCAATGCGACCCGGACATCTCCCAGGGGCTGCTCGTCCCAGTGGAGGTTTTAATTGAAAACACCCCATCCGCTGGGTCGGAGGCTGGTGGCGGGGAGGAGGATGGCCCCCTGGCTGCGTCTCTGGTGCCGGACGTACTGGAGGAGCTGGGAATTGTTCTCTCCCCGGTTTCTCCGGTCATTCTGGCGTCTGAGGCGGGGGGGGACTCCGAACCGCCGCTGTCTTCTGGCCCGGCGCCCCTAGAGGAGCCCAGGGAGGAATCCTCTGCCGCCGATCCTGGGGGTGGGATCCGGGCGGAGGCGGGGCTGGCTGGTGCGGCCGAGCCGTTTGCTGCGCACTGCGCGACGGATGGGTCGGCCGCTGGTGACGACCCCCTGGAGGAGGATGGGGACTCGGTGATGGGCACGGAGGACGATTTGAACTCCACCGTCAACGAGGCGCTGGATGACCTCGTGCCCCTCGCCAAGACTCTCCTCATTCCCGTAAGGGAACTCCGGGACTTTATGGCCACATGCCAGGGCCAGCAAAATAAGATCTGGCTGGCCCTCAACAGGTGGTCGGAGCTGGAACTGCTCATCGTGTCCGTCCGCGCCGCCGTTAAAATCATGGGCGCGGACGAGGGCGTAGACCCGCTTGAGCTGCGTCGGCTCAGAACGTTTCTCACTGGGCTGCTGAGGAAGTGGCGGCTGACCAGCGGCTGCACTCCCTCCCCCCGTTAGGTGTAGGTAGAGGTTGCACTATGCTTCTGACATGAAGATTACCATAGCCAGCCTCAACATCAACGGCAGCAGGGAGTCGCGCCGCAGATTCAATAACATCTCGGTCCTTTGGGACGGGAAGTATGCGGTGTGTTTCCTGCAAGAAACCCACACCGTTCTGGGAGACGAAGCCACATGGCTCCTGGAGTGGCAAGGAGGGGTCAGCATGAGTCACCTCTCCAACAATTCCAGCGGGGTGGCTATCTTGCTGGCCCCGCATTTTCAGCCGGAGATCTTGGGGGTCAAGGAGCACGTGCCGGGCCACTTGCTCCAGGTCACTGTTCGCCTGGGGGGCGTGCCGCTCCATCTAGTGAACGTGTACGCCCCTCAGACCGGTGCGCAGCAAGTGCGCTTCTTCGAAGAAGTGTCCGCTCTTTTGGGCTCCGTCGACGCGGGCGAGTGCGTCATCCTCTGGGGGGATTTTAACTGCACCCTCGAGGCGAGGGACCATTCGGGTCCCCCGCGAAGCCCGGCGGCGATGGAGAAGTTGAGGGACCTGGTCGGGTCCTTCAACTTGGTGGACGTCTGGCGAAATCTCCACCCCGACTCCAGCGCCTTCACTAGCGTGAGGTCTGGGGGAGGAAGGTCCAGAATCGACCGCCTCTGCATTTCCCGGGCGTACGTCTCCTGCGTTCCGGCGGCTTCCATGCGGCCGGTGCCGTGCACGGACCACCACCTGGTGTGGGCGGAGCTCACTCCACTGCGCGCGTGGGGGGGGTCCGCGTACTGGCATTTTAACAACCTGCTGCTGGAGGACGCGCGGTTCCGGGATTCGTTTCGTCGGTTCTGGGCCGACTGGAGAAGGAAGCGGGGGGGCTTCCCCTCCTTGAGTCTATGGTGGGACGTGGGCAAGGCTCACATCTGTCTCTTCTGTCAGGAGTGCGCGAAGGGGTCGACCAAGAGGCGGGAGGCCCGGGTCGGGCGGTTGGAGAAGGAGGTGCTCGACCTGGAGTCCCGTCTCGGTCAGGTCGTCGAGGACCCAGCCCTGCGGAAGGTGTACGAAGAGAAGAAGGGTGCGCTGAAGGACCTGCAGCTCGTCGGGTCCCGAGGCGCGTACGTGAGGTCGCGGATCCAGCTCCTGCGGGACCTGGACCGCGGCTCCCCCTTCTTCTACTCGCTGGAAAAAAGACGGGGGGTCCGTAAGCAGCTCTTGGGGCTGCTGGCCGACGACGGATCGCTGGTCTCGGATCCGGAGGGAATCAGCGCGGAGACCCGCGCCTATTACGGGGCTCTGTTCTCTCCGGATCCATCCAGCGAGGATGTGCGCAGAGTTTTGTTGGAGGACCTGCCGAAGGTCAGCCCGGAGGGTGCCGAAAAATTGGACGCTCCGCTACGCCTGGCGGAGCTGACCGACGCCCTCCACCAGCTCTTTAGGGGAAAGACCCCGGGGCTGGACGGGCTGACCGTGGAGTTCCACAGGGTGTTCTAGGACGTCTTGGGGGGCGACTACGCGCGGGTTCTGGGGGAAAATTTGGCGACCGGGGAGATGCCCCTCTCTTGGCGCAGGGCGGTCATTGTCCTGCTGCCTAAGAAGGGCGATCTCCGCCTCCTTAAGCACTGGCGCCCGGTCTCCCTCCTCAGCACGGACTATAAAATCTTTGCCAGGGCCATGTCTGCTCACCTTGGCACTGTGCTGGCCCACATGATCCACCCCGACCAGTCCTACATGGTCCCGGGCCGGACCATCCACGATAACATCCATCTGGTCCGGGACCTGGTCCACCACTCCCAGAGGGCTGGTCTGTCGGTCGCCTTCCTTTCCCTGGATCAGGAGAAGGCGTTCAACAGGGTGGATCATGAGTATCTCTTCGGGACTCTGCGCGCATTCGGGTTCGGGACGCAAAGAGTACCCTCTGTTCAGTAAATACCTGTTATTATTGTTCTCCTGCAGTCCGTGTATTATTGACACTCGGACACTACATCATCGTAGCTAACTACAGTTCTGTTTTCCCTTACCATATCTGCTCGGCTTTTCTTTCCATTTCATCACAAAACTCTGCCCTATCTATTTATATGTACTTGTGACCATGGTGGAAGCCCAATATCCTCGCTTTATAGATGACATATTGTAATGTGTTCAAATATTACAAAATTTAGTTTGATATTAAACCCAAGGCTCCAGCAAATAAGGCCAAAACATAATGATCAAACCTGATTTTGTAAATGCATTAAGCATTGTGCCGTAGGTGGTACCCAAGAAACAGGTGGTATATACAAACGGCCCGGAATTTGCGGTTGTAATGATGGCAAAGCTGTCAGCGCTCGCCGTCATTACTGTGTAAAATTGACAGCAACTTCTGGCGTCCGCACATGTGCAGTTAAACGCGGAAATCCGGAGGTTGTTGTCAGTGGTACCCTGTTCCCCACCAGGGCTGTTGCAGTTTTCGCAGATGTAATTAACACAGAATCAGTGAATTTTTACACCCTATTCTCGCTGTAAAAACCATTGAAAATATTAAGCCTTGTTGAATGAGGTGTAACTGAGTTCCTAACGGTGTACCAGGTCATAGGGCTGGTTTTTCTGATCGGAGGTGGGTTGGCGTTGGGAATGTTAGTTGGCGGGTTCCGGACCCGCTCCCGGCTCCAGTCAGCTTGATAACTCAATTTTCTGTTAATTTGACTCATTAAGCCCACCGTGCACGTTACCCGCCCTGATCGCAAGGAGCGGGTCTACTGAGCTGCTCTGCTGACGGGTTTGCAGCGGGTGTGTCTAAGGGGGCCATTTCCCCATTAGATCTCATGTCGTTTCTGCTGCTCCTGAGTGCTGGTGCTCTCCACGATGCCTGCAGAGAAACAAAAGGCAGCTCCCCACTTCAACGATGATTCCCTCCATGTTTTTGTGGAGGGAGTCAGAGGACGTCGGGAGGTCCTATACCCAGGTGATGGAAGAAGGAAACCTCCTCAGCAGACAAAGGCAGCCTGGCTGCGAATAGCTGAGGCGGTTAATGCCAGGTCTGTGTTCAGATGCACCTGGGTCCAATGCAGGAAAAGGTTCAATGATCTCCTGCGCTCTGGAAAAGTGAGTATAAAGGCAGACTTACCTTAATGCTGCTGTGCCTGTCATCACATCCCCATCACTTTGCATTGCCAACCCTACTCCTGCACATCCTAACTCACCCCAACATCCATTGCACCATCACCCATCCCTCTCTCCCTATGTGTAGAATCAGTTCTCCATCTCACTAAGCACCCCTCACACCCACCCTCAAGGGTATGCAAGGACAACAACTAACAACTCAAAAGGAGGGAACTTGGTAATGGGAACCAACTCCATCATAGTCTCCCTCTAAACATCTATCCTATCCATTCTTTACACTCATTCCATCACTCTCACTGAAACTGCTCCTCTTTCCCTCATTGCAGGAAAAGAGAGCCCACAAAAAGAAGGAGAGGGAGAGAACAGGAGGAGGACCACCGTCGTTCTCACAGCTCACCCACGCTGAGGAGGCCGCTCTCGACATTGCGGGATCAGTGGAACAGCTCAAAGTGGGGGACGGAAAGAGGGGATCAGTGAAACAACCTGGTGACACAGAATGCTTCTCCATCCATCTTATTTGGCTTTCATGAGTGACACATATGGGATCTGATGTCAATAGAAATTGAATGCTCATCATGTGCACAATGGGATGTGTCTGCAATCTACATATCATATGTCTAACTCATGTCTTTACTCTCCCACAGGACCATCAAGAGCCCCCCTCCCTACTGTCCAGGAGGAAGAGCAGGAGGACTCCTCAGAGGATGTTGCATCCTCTGAGGGAGCAGCATCAGCAGAAATGAGCGCACCCAGCGCCAGCGTAGAGACGCACACCTCGGTGGGTCGTTTGCGAGATAGAGTAGTGTTGTCATCTGGTGTATCACAACTCATGAGTGAGCAAGAGCAGATGGTGGAGGCAGGGACAGCAGTGGAGAGCCCTTGTCGGAGGCCGCAGGATGTTCCTAGCTCTGCTCAGCAACGCTGAGCCTCGGGGGCCATCCAGAAAGAGAGTGGTGCTGGAGCTTCAGGAACAAGTGCAGGAGGCTCTGACTGGGTTTGCAATCACGGTGACTGCAAGTGTGCAGAGAATGGAGGAGTCCATGTCAAACATGAGCAATGCCGTGGCGCACGCATTGGCAAATATAGATGCCGCCATGGAAAGGATGGCAACCTCCATGGAGGACATAAATCGCCAGACACAAACCAACATGGTCACTCTTCTAAATAGATGGTCAGCTATGGAGGATAGATGGGCATCTATCATGGAGAGGAACCAAAGGTTCATGGACGTCCCGGTTACGAGGACTGTCAGTACAGTGATGGATCCACATGGCTCCACTGGTGTGCAGCAAGGTGCTCTCCAGCTACTTGCTAGCAGAGAAGTGTGGGTGGCCCATGAGAGGGATGATGGTGGGGGGCAACATGCAAGTGGGGGCTCCTCTCCAAGCGCTCAAACTTCCATTCCCTTGCCAACCCATCGGTCAGAGCCCCAGATGACTCCTTGAGCAGTGATGGCCGAGTCTGCCCCTGTGCAGCCGCAGGAGGAGCAGGCTTTGGCAGAGCCTTCACAGGCTCCAAAACCCAGAGGATGACCACCAAAGGTGTCTAAGCAGGTGCAGTAGGGAAGTGTGCAGGCTGCCTCTCTGCTGAAGCCACAGGAGTAGCACCACATAGGAGCATGCGTAAGAGAAAGCTGACGCATAAATAATCACAAGGGTACTCACTTGGGTGTTCTGCCAGAAATCAATGTTAAGTTTCTGTTCTTTTATTCTGCTGGAATAAATTAATGTTGTATGAATGTTTGATATCGTTGCCATATGTGTGGTCACAATTTGAGTTGGTACAGTGAAGGGTGAGGGTGCCTTTTATGTCCAGCAATGGAGGTGACAGTGGATATAGAGTTAACACCACACACTTACAGCCTCAAGACAGAATGGGCTGCATTTTCTCAACCCCGAGGAGGCGGGAGTCATAGAGTCATAGAGTTATACAGCACAGAAAGAGGCCCTTCGGCCCATCGTGTCCGCACCGGCCATCAAGCCCTGTCTATTCTCATCCCATTTTCCAGCACTTGGTCCATAGCCTTGTATGCTATGGCGTTTCAAGTGCTCATCTAAATGCTTCTTGAATGTTATGAGGGTTCTTGCCTCTACCACCCTTTCAGGCAGTGAGTTTCAGATTCCAACCACCCTCTGGGTGAAAAGGTTTTTCCTCAAATCCCCTCTAAACCTTCTGCCCCTTACCTTGAAACTATGCCCCCTGGTTATTGACCCCTCTACTAAGGGGAAAAGTTCCTTTCTATCTACCCTATCTATACCCCTCATAATTTTGAACACCTCAATCAGGTCCCCCCTCAGCCTTCTCTGCTCTAAGGAAAACAACCCCAGCCTGTCCAGTCTCTCTTCATAGCTGAAGCGCTCCAGCCCAGGTAACATCCTGGTGAATTTCCTCTGCACCCTCTCCAAAGCAATCACATTCTTCCTATAGTGTGGCGACCAGAACTGCACACCGTATTCCAGCTGTGGCCTAATTAGTGTTTTGCACAGCTCCATCATAACCTCCCTGCTCTTATATTCTATGCCTCGGCTAATGAAGGCAAGTATCCCGTATGCCTTCTTAACCACCATATCTACCTGTCCTGCTGCCTTCAGGGATCTATGTACATGCACACCAAGGTCCCTCTTATCCTCTGTCCTTCCTAGGGTCCTACCATTCATTGTGTATTCCCTTGCCTTGTTAGTCCTCCCAAAAACGGATCAGCCAGGAAAGTTGCAGAATTTGGAGGTGGGTGGCAAACCCGCCCCAACCCGCCTCCATGCCCTCTTGCCAGGAGGTGGGAAGCCGTCCTGCCCCGGGTCCCATCTCCTCAAGGCAGGAAAGGGAATAAAGCCTATTAACTGCCTGTTAACAGGCAGAAAATAGGGTTATCCCCATTTTTCGTTCTGAAATGCAGGCTTCCCAACCTCGGGGAACCCTGCCAGGGTGTAGAAACCGAGTAGGAGGTCTGCGGGGGTCGGAAGTGTCTGAAAGTGCGAGGTAGAGGTGAGCGTTGGGTGCAAGTGTGGAGTGGTAAGTATGTGAGCTGAGTGTAAAGTGTTAGAAAATGTTCACTTACCTTTGTTTCTGCCTATAGCCTTTAGCCGCTGTGGAGCTGGAGTCCTGACATCTCCATTGTAGAGATCACAGACTGGCTGTTGGATCCTCCGAACCAACACTCATCTGATTTCTACAAAGTAGAAAGGTTTGATGAGTCCTGAACACAAGTACTCATCAAACTACACAGAATGTCAGTGTTTGACAGCTTCACAGAACTGTCAAACAATGACATTTCTTCTTTCAAAAATTCTTGACAGATGACACGTCATACGTTGACGTGCTCTGTCACTGACTTCCACCTAATTGGCCTGCTGAGCCCGCTGGGCGGGCTTAACAAGGTCAATCAGGGGAAGATCCCGCTGGTTGGCCAGAGGCTGATGGGGGCAGGATTGAAACCAGGCAAGCAGCAGTCCCGCCTCCAACACGTCTCCATTGAGAAAATCCAGCCCACCGTGTTTCCCAAATCGTGAAATCAGCAACCTCTGACATTTGAAATTGAACAGATGTGAGAGTGTAGCTTTTAAACTGCAGTTGTAGCTGTGAACTATCCAGCTCATTGGTCCTCCCGACATACTTACCTGGCGTGATCTCCGAACGTCGTGTAACCCATTCAAAATGTGGGAAAATAGGAAAAGGCTGTCAAAGTAGCAGTTAACAAGGAGTTAAGTGTCTTAAATCCCTCACCCGCCGCTTGGTGTCGGGTCTGTTGTGAAATTGCAGACCCGACAATCTTGAAACTCACACGGATGCGGGATCGCAGCGGGTATCCAACCCACCGTCAATCATTGCAAATTTAACAGCTGACGCACCTCCGAACCCGCCATCTGAGCTCTGGCAAAATCAAGCTCCTCAACATATATTTATCTGTCCTTTCACCAACTGTAAAGGTGTACAGAACTAAGAATTTGTGTGTCTTTTGAATCCATTTCAAATTGACATTGCAATTTTTACCTTAAAGAAATAATGATCCAGCAATCCCGAATAACACAAAATAAAAGACAAGCTCAAAAATCTTTTGCTGGGTGACGTATTTTAGGCAAAAAAGTAAACTTATCCTGGTCAGAAATCTCAACTGTTCATTTTCTTTATTAAATGCTCTGCTTCTGACCTTTTCAATAAATCACTAGCAAAATTGATGTGCTTGTTACAAGTTTGATATTAATACCACATTGGGCTGACCATAAATTAGTTTCTGATGCACAAGACTCTGAATACATTAAGCAGTAAAGCTTTCCAGCTGTGGTATGCTTAGGAGTAATGACAGCTGAAGTCATACATATCAATTACTCTATTCATTAGTCTAATTTCACTGTAATATGTTAGCAGAAGTGAAAATGGAGTAACAGCAGTGAAGCTATCTGGCACTGCTGATGGTGGTTTATGGCATTATTCCTGTGCGAGTGTGAAAGGCTCACAATTACTACCACTGCAGGTGGCAATGTTACTCTGTAATTGCTGTTTGGAGATGTATGATATCAGCCGAGCTCAAGTCATTTCTTTATATTTTTGTTTATTTATTTATTCCCTTCCTTTAGGCAAGTGCCTTGGTTTTGCTCATCATTGCTTTTTCCAGCTATCTCACTGAAAGGCTCCTTAAAGAGAGATTTCTTCCTTCAGGATAGCTTCCAAAAGTCAAATGGTGAAAAGGTATTTTGACAAGTTTATTAACATTTTGTTTTAACTTTTATTAATCCCTCACCCCCCAAATGTCATTTATGAGTGACTGTCCATGACATAGAAATTGGCTTTGAAGAGATGCTGAACCTGAGATTACAAGAATGCTCAACTAAGTACATGGAAATTATCCTGGCTGATTCTCAATCTGCTCACTGAATTCTCTAAGTCAATTCCCAGGTGATTCTATCAGTCCTTATCATTTACTGGAACCTAGCTGAAACAAATAGAACAAAACAATAGATGCTAAAACTAATCATGATGGCATTTTTCAACTGTTTATTTTGTACAAGAGTATGTAAAATCTGTTTATAGTAAAGAAAATTTCCAATAGGGAATTCAGGAGAAACTTCTCAAACCTAGAGAGTAGTTAGAATGTGGAACTCGCTACCACAAAAAGTAGTTGATGCGAATAGCAAAGATGCATTTAAGGATAAGCATGTGAAGGAGAAAGGAATATATAAGGATATATTGATGGGGTTATATGAAGAAGGGAGAGAGGAGGCATGGATCTGTTGGGCTGAATGGCCTACTTCTGTGCTGTAAATACTTTGTAATGCTTCGTAACTTTGTAAAAGGAAAATACTGCCAATGCCAAACCTCTGTGCTGCATACAAAACAACCCTTTCAATGTCGCTGAAGGTAAGCATGCAGGTGCAGCAGGCGGTTAAGAAGGCAAATGGTATGTTGGCCTTCATAGCGATAGGGTTCGAGTACAGGAACAAGGATGTCTTGCTGCAGTTGTACAGGGCCTTGGTGAGACCACACCTTGAGTATTGTGTGCAGTTTTGGTCGCCTTATCTGAGGAAGGATGTTCTTGCCATGGAGGGAGTGCAGCGAAGATACACCAGACTGATACCTGGGATTGCAAGAATGACGTATGAAGAGAGATTGGGTCGATTGGGTTTATACTCGCTGGAGTTTAGAATAATGAGAGGGGATCTCATTGAAACTTATAAAATTCTAACAGGACTAGACAGACTAGATGCAGGAAGGATGTTCCCAATGGCGGGGGAGTCCTGAACCAGGGGTCACAGTCTAAGGATAAGGGGTAAGCCATTTAGGACAGAGATGAGGAGGAATTTCTTCACCCAGAGAGTGGTGAACCTGTGGAATTCTCTACCACAGAAGGCAGTTGTGAAATTCTCTACCAAATGTGGTAAACCACTTTTATCGTTCACTATCGTTACACTATAGTTATCACTGTTATATCGTTACTCTATGGTTATCACTGTTCACACTGTTGTATCACTATACGAGGTCGCCTCTTGTCACGCTGTTATACCTGGGCTGACCACTGCTGACTCCGCCCATGGCTCCACCTACCTGCCCAGGTATAAAGGTGGTCGACTGGCTGGCATTCCTCCTTGTTGGATCCGATCACCCACGAGGGTGGGCTCTGTTATTTAGCCAATTTTATTGGCTAAATTTTAAAATGTCGTTACTTGAGCAGCCAAATGACCAGCCAAATGACCAGCCAGACGCCCAGCTACAACAGCCACAGCAGCCGGCCTGGCTGCGAGCCCTCCGACCACCGTACCTGGATCTAAACCCACAGGCAGCAAACTCAGCCCTCGACTTCGAACACTGGCTGAGCTGTTTCGAATCCTACCTGGGAAAATCCGGCGTGCCTCAGAGATCCAAGCTAAGAGTTCTGACCGCCCAAGTGAGCCCTAAAGTATTCGCACTCATCCGGGACCTTACTACATACGAGGCCGCCATCAACCTGCTGAAACAACAGTACCAGAGCCTGGTAAATTCCATGTATGCCAGACATCTCCTAAGATCCCGCCCGCAACAGCCAGGAGAGTCTGTAGATGAATTTTTACGGGCGCTACAAACACTCGGCAGGGACTGTGACTTTAAAGCGGTAACGGCGGCAGAAAATACTGAAGATAATATCCGCGATGCCTTCGTGAAAGGCCTGCGGTCCGACTACTCACGGCAAAGACTGCTTGAAGCAAAGGACCTCGACCTGAACACAGCTGCAGCCCTCGCTCGCTCCCTAGAAGTGGCCCATCGGGACCTCGAGGCGTACTCCAGGTACTGTAATTCGCGACCCTGGGACTCGGGGCCGACCCCGACCGCAATACCCCTCGCAGCGCCGCCCCTGGGACCTACCTCAGCGTCGGCGTCCCGGACCCGATCGGGACCGCCACCCCCGGTACCGGCTGCGACATCGGAGCCCCGCGATCGGGCCGCCGGCTGCTTCTTCTGTGGCCAGGCGAAACACCCGAGGACGCGCTGCCCAGCGAGAAACGCGACGTGCTCAAGCTGCCTGAAGAAAGGCCACTTTGCTAAGGCCTGCAGAGGGAGATCAACAGAGGCCAGCAGTGCCTCATGCGAGTTGTGGGGGCGGCCATCTTCCATCAAGGCCACAGATGCCAGCATCCCCACGTGTGAGTTATGGGGGCGGCCATCTTTGATCCAGGCAACCGACACCAGCAGTGCCTCATGTGAGTTGTGGGGGCAGCCATCTTCTCCGCCATTTTGTCCAACCTCGTGGGCGCCGCCATTTTACCCACCACACTCAACCGCCACCTTGCCTCCAGACCCGACCACCGCCTCACCCGCAGACTACAGCAACTCGCTCAGCCATACACTAGCCTCCGTCACACTGGACCAAGCCCGCCCGCATCACCTGTCCAAGTCCATGATGGACATCAAAGTAAACGGCCGCGCCACGACCTGCCTGTTCGACAGCGGAAGCACGGAGAGTTTCATCCACCCAGACACGGTGAGCCACTACTCCCTCACTGTCCGGCCAACGCGCAACCGGATCTCGATGGCATCGAGGTCCCACGCCACAGACATCAGCGGCTACTGTGTTGTGACCCTGTCGGTTAAGGGCACGGAGTATAAAAATTTTAAACTCCTCGTCCTGCCCCAGCTCTGCGCTGCCGTCCTACTAGGGCTGGACTTCCAATCCCACCTCCAAAGTGTCACTCTAGCATACGGTGGACCCCTCCCCCCACTCACAGTCGACAACCAGCAGCTTTTAAACCGCCCACTGCATAACACCTGCGGCCTATCCACCCTCAAGGTCCCGCCACCTTCCCTGTTCGCTAACCTCACCCCCAACTGCAAACCCGTCGCTACCAAGAGCAGGCGGTACAGCGCCGGGGACAGAGCTTTCATTAGCTCTGAGGTGCAGCGTCTCCTGAAGGAGGGCATCATCGAGGAGAGCACCAGCCCCTGGCGTGCCCAGGTCGTAGTCGTTAAGACCGGCAATAAAAACCGCCTGGTCATCGACTACAGCCAAACCATAAACCGGTACACCCAGCTGGACGCATACCCCCTTCCCCGCATATCTGATATGGTCAATCAGATTGCACAATACCGAGTATTCTCTACCATCGACCTTAAGTCGGCCTACCACCAACTCCCTATCCGCCCTGAGGACCGCCAGTATACCGCCTTCGAGGCGAATGGCCGCCTCTACCACTTCCTTAGGGTTCCCTTCGGCGTCACCAACGGGGTTTCGGTCTTCCAAAGGGAGATGGACCGGATGGTTGACCAGAACGGGCTGCACGCCACGTTCCCCTATCTAGATAACGTCACCATCTGCGGCCGCGACCGGCAGGACCATGATGTTAATCTGGAAAGATTCCTCCGTACGGCCCAACGGCTGAACCTCACCTACAATAAGGAGAAATGTGTGTTTAACACCTCACGCCTTGCCATCCTCGGCTGCGTAGTAGAGAACGGAGTCATCGGCCCCGATCCCGAAAGAATGCGCCCCCTCATGGAGTTACCCCTCCCCCACTGTCCAATGGCGCTGAAGAGAACCCTGGGGCTCTTCGCCTACTATGCCCAACGGGTGCCCAATTATGCGGACAAAGCCAGACCCCTCATGAAGTCCACATCCTTCCCCCTTACAGAGGAAGCGTGCGCAGCCTTCTCCCTCATTAAGGAAGACATTGCTAAGGCCACAATGCACGCGGTGGATGAGTCCATCCCTTTCCAAGTGGAGAGCGATGCATCCGACTTCGCCCTAGCCGCTACCCTTAACCAGGAGGGGAGACCGGTGGCCTTCTTCTCAAGGACCCTACAGGGCCCTGAGATCCGACACTCGTCGGTCGAGAAGGAGGCCCAGGCGATCGTGGAGGCTGTAGGATGCTGGAGGCATTACCTGGCAGGCAAACGATTTACCCTCCTCACCGACCAGCGTTCGGTCGCTTTTATGTTTAATAACAAGCTGAGGGGCAAAATCAAGAACGACAAGATTTTGAGGTGGAGAATCGAGCTCTCCACCTACGATTATGATATCTTGTACCGGCCAGGTAAGCTGAACGAACCCCCTGATGCTCTATCACGAATTACATGCGCCAACGCGCAAGTTGATAGACTGCAGACCCTCCACAACGACCTCTGCCACCCCGGGGTCACCAGACTTTACCACTTCATTAAGGCCCGCAACCTGCCCTACTCCATCGAGGAGGTCAGGACCATGACCAGGAACTGCCAGACCTGTGCCGAATGCAAACCGCATTTCTTTAGGCCGGACAGAGCAAGCCTGATCAAGGCCACCCGCCCCTTCGAGCGCTTGAGCATCGATTTTAAGGGGCCCCTCCCGTCCTCTGACCGTAATGTGTACTTCCTCAACATCATTGATGAGTACTCCCGTTTCCCCTTTGCCTTCCCCTGCCCAGACATGACCAGTACCACGGTCATTAAATGCCTGAACGACCTCTTCGTCTTGTTCGGGTTCCCAAACTATATACATAGCGACCGGGGCTCCTCCTTCATGAGCGAGGAACTCCGTCAGTTCCTACTAGCGAGAGGTATTGCTGCAAGCAGGACCACCAGCTACAACCCCCGAGGGAACGGCCAGGTGGAAAGAGAGAATGCGACTGTATGGAAGGCCGTCCTCTTAGCCTTAAAGTCTAAGGGCCTCCCAACCTCCCGCTGGCAGGAAGTCCTCCCGGCAGCGCTGCATTCCATCCGGTCACTACTTTGCACTGCCATTAACGCCACCCCCCATGAACGAATGTTTGTTTTCCCCAGGAAGTCGACTACGGGAACCACGCTACCAACCTGGCTGACCTCTCCGGGGCCTGTCTTGCTGCGAAAGCACGTGAGGGCCCATAAAACGGACCCCCTGGTCGAGAGGGTGAACCTCCTGCACGCCAACCCCCAGTATGCCTATGTGGCATACCCAGACGGGCGGGAGGACACAGTCTCCTTACGAGACTTCGCACCCTCGGGCATTCTGGAGACACCACCTTTACCCCCCCCCACCACCCCCCCAATTCCAGCCCAGGTAGACGGCATGCCGGAACCCCACGAGCCTTCGCCGACCACGCAGACACCAGCATTAACACCGGATAACGCAACACTGCCGCTGCGACGATCAGAAAGGCTTACGAGGCCTCCGGACAGACTGACATACCAGAACTGGTAGTACACTTCACCCCGCCGGACTCAAATCTAAACAAGGGGTGAATGTGGTAAACCACTTTTATCGTTCACTATCGTTACACTATAGTTATCACTGTTATATCGTTACTCTATGGTTATCACTGTTCACACTGTTGTATCACTATACGAGGCCGCCTCTTGTCACGCTGTTATACCTGGGCTGACCACTGCTGACTCCGCCCATGGCTCCACCTACCTGCCCAGGTATAAAGGTGGTCGACTGGCTGGCATTCCTCCTTGTTGGATCCGATCACCCACGAGGGTGGACTCTGTTATTAAGCCAATAAAAACCTATAGTTACTTTCTTAACTCGTCGCTTTTCATTGGATGAATTGATAGGTATATCACCACAGAAGGCAGTTGAGGCCAATTCATTAAATATATTCAAGAAGGAGTTAGATATATTTCTTAAGGCTAAAGGGATCAAGGGATATGGGGAGAAGGCAGGGACAGGGTACTGAATTTGGATGATCAGCCATGATCTCATTGAATGGTGGAGCAGGCTCGAGGGGCCGAATGGCCTACTCCTGCTCCTATCTTCTATGTTTCTAAAATCACGGCCATAATTACTGCTGAGTAACCTCTCTGGCCCCGAGAAACGAATTTAAAAATGTGGAATGTCAATCCCTCAGAAGAACATTTAAAAGTTCCATTATTTTATTTATTTTAAAGTTTATTTATGATATTTCAGCTCCTACCTTAATTCCATGTGTATGTCCCAATCTTTATTTTGCTTTCTGTACAATAATAAAAAAGTGAATTATAATCTGTACTTTCTACTTCCTGCTTTGCTGTCTGTGAGAATTCTTCTAATTCTGACAGGCGGATCAGCCTGCCTGATGATTTCACTGTTGTTGGATGCCACATATCCCCTACAGATTTTTTTTTTCGTTCATGAAATGTGGACGTCGCTGGCAAGGCCAGCATTTATTGTCCATCCCTAATTGCACTTGAGAAGGTGGTGATGCTCCACCTTCTTGAACTGCTGCTGTCTGTATGGTGAAGGTACTACCATAGTGCTGTTAGACAGGGAGTTCCAGGATTTTGACCCAGCACCGATGAAGGAACAGCAATATGTTTCCAAGTCAGGATGGTGTGTGACTTGGAGGGGAATTTGGAGGTGATGGCGGTCCCATGCACCTGCTACCCTTGTCCTTCTAGGTGGTAGAGGTTGTGGGTTTGGGAGGTGCTGTCAAAGAAGCCTTGACAAGTTGCTGCAGTGCATCTTGTAGATGGTACACACTGCAGCCACGGTGTGCCATTTAAGTGAATGTTTAAGGTGGTGGATAGAGTGCCAATCAAGCGGGCTACTTTGTCCTGGATGGTGTTGAGCTTCTTGAGTGTTGTTGGAGTTGCACTCATCCAGGCCAGTGGAGAGTATTCCATCACACCCCTGACTTGTGACTTGTAGATGGTGGAAAGGCTTTGGAGAGTCTGGAGTTGATTCACTCACCATAGAATACCCAGCCTCTGATCTGTGCTTTTTGCCGCACTGTTTATGTGGCTGGTCCAGTTAAGTTTCCTGTCAATGGTGACCCCCAGGTATGTTGATGGGTGGGAGGGGGGGATTTATCGATGGCAGGAGGAGGCTGAGGTGGATCATTCACTCAGCACTTTTGGCAGAAGATGTTTGCAAATGCTTCAGGCCTGGTCTTTTGCACTCACATGCTGGCTTTGCCATCATTGAGGGTGGGGATGTTCATGTAGATGATGCCAGATTGAAAGTCACATCAGAACGGAGGAAATCAATGCTCTAGAGCCTGCTAAATTTTTGTGGGCAGCTTTGTTCAAGGTCAGCGGCAAGTGCCAACCCTTCGCCGCTGAGCGAAAACCGGACCATAGTTTAATGCACTTACTAAAAGTTAGACTCAAATTTTATGCTTGAAAAATGTATATGTGATGAGTACATTTTGTCATCAAATGTAGTCGATTTTTTAAAAAGAAATATCAAGTGTAGCTTCTGTAATGTCACAATTATAGATTTACACATATGCTTAGTTGGCTCTGTAGTGTGTCAGCCGTGGCTCAGTGGGTAGCACTCTCGCTGCTGAGTCAGAAGGTTGTGGGTTCAAGTCCCATTCTAGGGACTTGAGCACAAAAACCTAGGCTGACACTCCAGTGCAGTATTGAGGGAGTGCAACATTGTCGGAGCTGCTGTCTTTCGGATTAAACTGAAGCCCCATCTGCTCTCTCAGATTGACGTAAAAAATCACACACACTATTTCGAAGAAGAGCAGGGGAGTTATCCCTAGTGTCCTGGCCAATATTTATCCCTCAATCAACATTACTAAAACAGATTATCTGGTAATTATCATAGTGCTGCTTGTGGGAGCTTGCTGTGTACAAATTGGCTGCCACGTTCCCTACATTACAACAGTGACTACACTTCAAAAAGTAATTCATTGGCTGTAAAACGCTGTGGGATGTCCGGTGGTCGTGAAAGGTGCTATATAAATGCAAGTCTTTTTTATATAGATAACTTCTCAATGTTAAATAATAAATATTAAACTAATAAGTGATGTTATTTTCATATTATCCATCACAAACCTGTCAGTGTTTAGTAAAACTCCCAATCACTCACATCCCTTTTACTCTACCGGTTTTCCCCAATCTCTAGATTATCTGTAATTTTTTCTTAATGAACATTAGTGATTCTGTGGTCCAGCACTCCTAGCAGGGACCGTGCGATTCATTGTGATTCACTCCCTATAAGCACCAGATCACAGAATCACCCCTAATGAGAACACAGGGAAAATAGGGACAGTTCCTCTCGTTTACACACAACATGGCCAAAGTTCCTCTATGTGTAAAGTTAAAGAAATGTTATTTTACTAAGCTGTTATTATTAACTAATTAGCTGTATGTGGTTCAAAAATCAATCACATTTAACACAATATAAATATATAGTAAACAGTGGTATAGAGTTAGGCTTTGAAGGTTGCAGAAACATGAAAAGTTTTGCAAAGTTGATCTCGGCTAATTGTTCAGGATGGTGAATGAGTCAAATTCCAGATGATGATCGTTAAAAATTAAGAAGGGATGTCAGACAGAAAAAATTTACACAAAGTGTGATGAGCTTGTGCGATAAGTTGGCGGGAAAGGCTATTATCGTGTACAGTATAAAACAGTTTCTGGAGACAGAAGCCATTGAGAGATATGAGGGGTCATTTTCCAAATTCACATTCCCAGCATGAGCTTCACATGCCATATTGGGAATTCAGATAGACTGTTGTGTATCATTTTCATAATGAGGCAATAATGTAAAAATCTGACCTGGAATTTCCTCCGCTATCCTGCCCCAAATCAGGTAGGAGGGCAGAGGAAGCAATAGAGGGACCTGGAGATGGGGAAGTAGCAAGTCTGGCCCCAGGCATTCTGTCCTGTCAGCCAAACACATCCACACTGATCCAGCCCTCAAAATCACCAGACCACAAAGAACTGCTACATTCCTCATTCCCGACCAACCAGCTGCCAGACCACTCCCTGCATCTGAGGATAATGAGCAGGGAGTGTGCTTACATGATTCAGTTAGATGACCTTGCAATTCTGGTGAGGTCTGCAGAGTGCACACAGTATATTCCTGTGAGCAGGAAATCAGCCGCATCAACTGAAAGTTGCCTCACCACAGACCTTTATTAGTGACGGCTTTACTTTGACTGGAAAGTTTCAGTGAATGATCTCCTGGCATCTGAGCAGCATTATTACTGGAATATTAGGGGATTTTTAGGTATGATCAACCCAATGTGTTCAGAATCACTGCAGCTCCCAAAAATAGGGGTCAAATGCGACTTCAAATTGTCTTGATTAGCACTCATTTTAGTTCACATAGAAGCGATGGAAAATAATGACTAATTTGACACTGTTCCAAGTTTAATTAGGCATTCATCTATTTGGGTAATAACACCCACAAGTTACCACTCTGTGCAAATAAGGTCAAACATTGGCACAGGTAGCAACATCCTGCCCAAAGTGTTTACTTAAATTTTTTTTGGTATTTGTTTTATGGGATGTGGGCGTGGCTGGCAAGGCCAGCATTTATTGCCATCCCTAATTGCCCTTGAGAAGGTGGTGGTGAGCCGCCTTCTTGAACCGCTACAGTCCGTGTGGTGAAGGTACTACCACAATGCTGTTAGGGAGGGAGTTCCAGGATTTTGACCCAGCGAAGATGAAGGATCGGCGATATACTTCTAAGTCAGGATGGTGTGTGACTTGGAGGTGGTGGTGTTCTCATGCGCCTGCTGCTCTTGTCCTTCTAGGTGGAAGAGGTCGCGGGTTTGGGAGGTGCTGCCGAAGAAGCCTTGGCAAGTTGCTGCAGTGCATCTTGTAGATGGTACACACTGCAGCCACGGTATGGAGGGAGTGAATGTTTAAGGTGGTGGATGGTATGCCAATCAAGCATGCTGCTTTGTCCTGGATGGTGTCAAGCTTCTTGAGTGTTGTTGGAGCTGCACTCATCCAGGCAAGTGGAGAGTATTCCATCACACTCCTTATTTGTGCCTTGTAGATGGTGGAAAGACTTTGACCTGCTCTTGTTGCCACAGTATTTATGTGACTGGTCCAGTTAAGTTTCTGGTCAATGGTGACCCCCAGGATGTTGATGGTGGGGGATTCGGCAATGGTAATGCTGTTGAATGTTCAAGGGGAGGTGGTTAGACTCTTGCTTGTTGGAGATAGTCATTGCCTGTGATGCAAATGTTATCTGCCACTTATCAGCCCAAGCCTGAATGTCGTCCAGGTCTTGTTGCATGCAGGCATGGACTGCTTCATTATCTGAGGAGTTGACAGGACATACCCAGGGATGGTGATGGAGGAGTTAGGGACATTGGCTGAAAGGTATGGTTCTGCAAATATGACTATATCAGGCTGTTGCTTGACTAGTCTGTGGGACAGCCGGGTGGTGTGTCTAGTTTCATTCTTATTATTGTGCTTCGTAGCGGTTTGTTACAACTGAGTGGCTTGCTAGGCCATTTCAGAGTATATATATGTGTGTGTCTGGAGTCACATATAGGCCAGGCGGCAGATTTCCTTCCCCTATTAGTGAACCAGATGGGTTTTTAACGACAATCCAATAGCTTCATGGTTACCATTACTGAATTAAAGTTCCCCAGTTGCCGTGATGGGATTTGAACTCATCTCTCTGGATCATTAGTCCAGGACTTGCTGGATTACTAGCCCAGTGACATTACCACTATGCTACCATTCCTGTTAAATATTACCATCTCAAGGGTATCTTTTAAAGGGATGCATTACAATAACTGAGAAAGCAACAGGGAGAAAGAGAGATGGATGGAAAAAAGAAAATATACGAAAAAATCCAAAAAGAAAATGATTAAGCAGAAGTGTTGGAATCACAGAAACACTGACGTAAATCTTGGATTGGTTACTAGCAATGCCATAGGACTCTTAAATCACATGCATTAAGGATGAGGTAAGTTTTTCCTATCCCTCAGTTTCTGTGAGTTAACATCTGCCTTCCTGTTAGAATTACAAATTAATGCAGAATGGAGCAAACAAAAAATGAAATTTCAGTCTTTATTACGGTATAGCTACTGTTTGGTGTCTTCTGTCACTGCCCACTGATTATCAATTAAATAATAACAGAAGAATTTACCCTTAGAATGCCAACAACTCCAAGCAATTCCAGCACCTGAGGCTGACTAGGTTTTGAAAAGCCCAGCTCACGCACCCTGATACTGCAACATTCTAGAATGGACAGTATGGGCCCGATAATAACCCAGAGGTGGGTTCTGAGTGGGGGAGTTGGGGGGGAGTTGGGGGGGGGGCGATAGCAAGCTCAAAATTCGGAATTCGTTTTGGCATGTCGGAACGTCCGATTATAACATGGATACTTAATTCTAATTTTACTTCCATGTTTCGTGTCTCCAAAGCACGACAGAGGGCGTGGTGCCCACCTGCGTGATGTGATCTCAACTCAACTATTTAAAGGGCTAATTCAAAGATGGCATTTGGAAATGTTAGGGATTTGTGCAACGTGATGGGGAAGTTTAAAGATGGACTCAGATCGGCCAAGGGCTGTGCCCTGGTTTAACGATACATCACTTGATGCATTGATGCAATGAGGAGAGGGAAGGAGATCATCTTCCCTGGCAATGGGAGAAAGAAACCTGCTGCTGTCACCAAGAAGGCATGGTTGGAGGTGGCTGAGGAGGTCAGCAGCAGAAGCATTGTGACTCATTCTTGGATCCAGTACAGGAAGCACTTTAATGACCTAACCAGGTCAGGAAAGGTGAGATTCAGCTTCATCTTGTTGTGCACATCATCACTCCGCCAACCCCCCGCCCCCACTCTGTCTTGTCAAGTGTACTCACATCACTCCCCACACCCACTTACGTTTCAAGCACACTCATCATTCACTTTCTATGCACTTCCTCACAACCTATTTATCCATCCACCACTGTCACTCACCCCAATCTTTATGCAATGTGATGCATCTGTCTGATAGTCACCCTCACTGAATGCACTGCATCCATCAGATGAACACATGCCCTTACAGTCACTCATAGATCTGTTCTTTCCCCATTGCAAGATTAGAGAGCACAGAACACTAGGGAGAGGACCAGACGTGGTCCACCACACATTGTGCAGTTGATAGCTGCAGAGGAAGAGGCCATGGAGATCAATGGCATCTCTGCATTCCTGACCATCGGAGATGGAGTGACTGGGCCTCACAGCTGCCGGGTGACAGAATTAAATACCTCTGACTCACATCTCATACAAGACTCAGTCACTTCCTGATTGCCGGGGACCTGCTTTGGCAGGGTAAAGTTCACTGAGGGCAGTGATAGAATTGTGTCATATGTTGCTTGCTGAGGTGCACCACAGAGATAGCACTACTACAGGGTCACAGCCATGCTCAACTTCTGTACCTCTGCATTCTTCTAGACTACCATGGGAGGCACCTGTGTTACTTTACCCATGGAAAAACAACAGCAAAATGACAGGGCAGTGCAATTCATCACAGGATTCTCTAAAGTCCAGAGGGATACTGTTTTCACCCATTTGGTCATCTTGACTCCTAGACACAAGGCCATGGTGTTCATGAACTAGAAAGGCTTCCACTCCATCAATCTCCAGGTGGTCAGTGAAAAGATTATATAACGCCCTATTCCCAGGCAGCAGCCATGATACTTGTAGTTTAAGGCAATCCTCCATTTACAGCATTTCCCTGTAACAATGTTTCCAGATTCTCCCCCTCCCATCAACACAAGAGGGTAAGGAGCCAGGGCAGGGACTCCCAACAATGAAAATTGCCACGGTTCAGCTCTCAATGCATCCTGGTGTTTCATCAGCGGCAGTATGTCAGTCTGCCAAGTGAGAGTCCAGGCTGGTAGGCTGACTTGGACCCATGAAAAGAAAAGGACAATTTAAAAAATGTATTTACATTTGGCCCACTTGCAAAGGGAGCATTTCCAAGTTCTTTCCAACAGGGACACCCATTGCAATATCAGAATAGATGGCGACAGGCAGAAACAGCCTTTCCCATTCTTCACAATTTTACCACAGTTGACTGTCACCTCCGGTGAGTTACATCTATTTAAAAAGTTTTCCTGTACAACAGTTTTCCAAAACCCTCTGTGCATTCAAACAATGGTCAGATTTGAAAAGATAAATCATGATACGAATTTTACATAGACTGTTGAAGCCCAGAATAATTTAAAAAGTAAATTTAACAAATTGTTCCACTAAGTAAAAACCATCACTGTTAATTTTCTTTTTACAATCCCCCCACCCAACCGCCCCCCATTTTCCTCCTCTCCTCTCCTGTCCAGAAGGCACTGACTCTGCTGGGGTACAGTTCCATCGGCACTAGTCTGCCTTCAATACTTTGCATAAATGAACATTCTTGTGCAAGCTTAGACAGTGAATGCTGGCTGGTTGTTAAACCACAGAGACCAACATAGTCAAGGCTGTTCCTGTCCTCACCCAACATCCACCCACTTTCCAGCAAGAGTCACTGGCTGTTTTTTATTAATCATAACCCATAAACTCTGGGAAATGTGAAGCTGGTTCTGGAAAAATACAAATCAACATCCTACATGCAATGTCCTCAATAAAATCTATCATAAAATATAGCAATAAAAGCTATGAAAAAAATTACCAATTAGTTCTTTGTTTTTATTCATTCATGGGATGTGAGCATCGTTGGCAAGACCAGCATTTATTGCCCATCCCTAGTTGCCCTTGCAAAGTTGGTGGTGAGCTGCCTTCTTGAACCGCTGCAGTCTGTGTGGTGAAGGTACTCTCATAGTGCTGTTAGGGAGGGAGTTCCAGGATTTTGACCCAGTGACGATGAAGGAACGGCTGATATATTTCCAAGTCAGGATGGTGTGTGACTTGGAGGGGAATTTGGAGGTAATGGTGTTCCCATACGCCTGCTGCCCTTGTCCTTCTAGGTGGTAGAGGTCGCGGGTTTGGGAGGTGCTGTCGAAGAAGCCTTGGTGAGTTGCTGCAGTACATCTTGTAGATGGTACACACTGCAGCCACGGTACGCTGGTGATGGAGGGAGTGAATGTTTAAGGTGTATCATTATATGCATTGTATCAATACTACAAATATATAAGCATCTGTTGATTATCAATAAATCTTAGCACACAATTTAATGGGAATTTTTGAAAATGTTAGCAAATAATCCACCCTTTGCAGTTATTTAAACATTCAAAGAATATTCAAAGAATACCTAACATAAGTTAGGTAGCCAGGTCATTGAGTAATTTATACCGCTTTTACATAATGTTAAGTGTACCCAGGAGAGTGGTCACCAAACAGAGACCCTTAAGTATTTTCTTCCCATTATTCTTCCTAAAGAAAGGTCAGAGATGCACAGTTTCCATTGCTAAAAGTGAGGGAATCTGGTTCTGCACTTTTAGTTTTAACTGGAGGCCGAAGTGCAGTTCCTGATACCTTAGATACTGTCAGGTCTCTGGAGTTCATTTATATCAAAGAGTGCTGATAATTGTGGGAACAACACATATCTGCAATCAACACCATGCTGTTAATGTAAAGGCACTTTTAGCAAAACATATCTTGTAAATACAGGGGGGTGAGGCTATTTACAATCACACAGCTGATGTATCTGCCTTTGATGAGTATATGTCTGCGCAAACAAACAGCTTACTCTATATAGCACCTTTAACATAGTGACTCATACCCACAGAAAAAGCAGCTTTCATAAGTACCTCTTATGATCTGAAATTTAATCTTGTGCATGTAGTGAGTGGGATGCAGCGCTCATCAAAGTTTTACCGCTGGGTTATACCAAATATAAGGTGTTATTTTCTGACTTTGCACACCCGGCAGCACTTATCAGATTCTCAAGTGTATGCTGCTCATGATTTTTCTGACCATTTAAATTAATGATCGGAAAATTGTACGTAGCATGCGCCCAAATTTCCAACATGCACTGCCAACAGGCGAGGCTCCCTGCCAGAAGCACAGTCGGAAAATTACCCCCATAGTATGGATTGCCCAACGTATAACCATGGGGTAGAACTTTCAACTTGGGCAGGGCTGTAAAACGGATGCGATTAGACCGGCCGCCTG
The DNA here is from genome assembly GCF_052327205.1 of Somniosus microcephalus. Classification (NCBI taxonomy): domain Eukaryota; kingdom Metazoa; phylum Chordata; class Chondrichthyes; order Squaliformes; family Somniosidae; genus Somniosus; species Somniosus microcephalus. Next base: position 92,279,894 of record NC_141000.1, read on the forward strand.
TTATACACCTTGCCCGAATTACCTTTCCCATTGAAGCCAATGGAAGTCAAAGTTCCAGCATTAATCTTTCCACTAGGTAGAAAAATGCCACACTAGCAGACCAAATATTTTAAGTTCAACCAAGAATTATTTAATGTGGGAAAGAGTTGTAAGAATCTACACAGAAATATAATAATATAGTCCTGACTTTCACTGATACATTAAACTGTTTCACGGTAATAAAAGTTCTTAAATGTAACAGTTCTATTCGGTAACTTTAGCATGCGTCTGTAATGAAGAGCTCCTATTAGCTCCCAGCTCCCGACACATTATAGTGGCATTGCAAAATAGGAAACTGTAAAACAGAATGGGCCATCAATCTAGTTATAGGTTTCTTTTCTGCAATGTATAAACTAGTGCATGCCAAAGTATCCTTTACAATTAATCAAAAATACTCCACTTCAGATTACTTCCTGCAGTGACATATCAGAGATAAAGAAAATTACAGATGTAAAAATGTCAATAAACAATGAGCCTAACCAAGTAAGATTTTGACTGAATTGAATTTGGATCTCAGTTGATTTCGAACCCTTCCCTTACTATTCAGAAGCCAATAATGTCTTTAATTAAATGCAGTTAGCAGACATAGTTCGATTTTAACATCCTAATGTTTTGGCCCAATTAAAAATGTATATGAAAAGATAAAATCTCGCAATATGTTCTGCATTCCCATCTCACAGGATGAACCTATATGCAGGGGCCCATTATAAGAAGGAACAAGCCAGGTCACTTGCTGGATTCTGTTGAGATAATAATGAAAACCGTTTGAAAATGGGCATATGGGTATGACAGCCTTCAGATAGAAACATAGAAACATAGAAGATAGGAGCAGGAGTAGGCCATTCGGCCCCTCGAGCCTGCTCCACCATTTAATGAGATCATAGCTGATCATCCAAATTCAGTACCATGTCCCTGCTTTCTCCCCATATCCCTTGATCCCTTTAGCCTTAAGAAATATATCTAACTCCTTCTTGAATATATTTAATGAATTGGCCTCAACTGACTTCTGTGGTAGAGTATTCCACAGGCTCACCACTCTCTGGGTGAAGAAATTCCTCCTCATCTCTGTCCTAAATGGCTTACCCCTTATCCTTAGACTGTGACCCCTGGTTCTGGATTTCCCCGCCGTCGGGAACAGCCTTCCTGCATCTAGTTTGTCTAGTCCTGACAGAATTTTATAGGTTTCAATGAGATCCCCTCTCATTCTTCTAAACTCTAGCGAATATAAGCCTAATCGACCCAATCTCTCTTCATACGTCATTCCTGCCATCTCAGGTATCAGTCTGGTGAACGTCGCTGCACTCCCTCTATGGCAAGAACATCCTTCCTCAGATAAGGTGACCAAAACTGCAATACTCAAGTTGTGGTCTCACCAAGGCCCTGTACAATGGCAGCAAGACATCCTTGCTCCTGTACTTGAATCCTCTCACTATGAAGGCCAACATACCATTTGCCTTCTTAACCGCCTGCTGCACCTGCATGCCTACCTTCAGTGACTGGTACACAAGGACACCCAGGTCTCGTTGCACTTCCCCTTTTCCCAATCTATTGCCGTTCAGATAATAATCTGCCTTCCTGTTTTTGCCACCAAAGTGGATAACCTCGCATTTATCCACATTATACTACATCTGCCATGCATCTGCCCAATCACCCAACCTATCCAAATCATACTGGAGTTTCTCTGCATCCTCCTCACAGCACACACGCCCACTCAGCTTTGTGCCATCTGCAAACTTGGAGATATTACATCTAGTTCCCTCGCCTAGATCATAAATATATATTGTGAATAGCTGGGGTCCTAGCACCGATCCCTGCAGTACCCCACTAGTCACTGCCTGCCACTCGGAAAAAGACCCGTTTATTCCAACTCTTTGCTTCCTGTCTGCCAACCAGTTCTCTATCCAAGTCAGTACCTTACCCCCAATCCCATATGCTTTAATTTTGCACGCTAATCTCTTATGCGGGACCTTATCGAAAGCCTTTTGAAAGTCCAAATACACCACATCCACTGGTTCCCCCTTATCGATTCAACCAGTTACATCCTCAAAAAATTCCAGTACATTAGTCAAGCATGATTTACCTTTTGTAAATCCATGTTGACTTTGTCTGATCCTGTCACTGTTTTCCAAGTGCTCTGCTATTACATCTTTTATAATGGACTCTAGCAATTTCCCCACTACCGATGTCAGGCTTATAATTCCCCATTTCCTCTCTACCACCTTTTTTAAATAGTGGGGATACATTAGCTACCCTCCAATCCATGGGAACTGTTCCAGAGTCTATAGAATTTTGGAAGATGACCAGCAATGCATCTACTATTTCTAGGGCCACTTCCTTAAGTACCCTAGGATGTAGATTATCAGGCCCTGAGGATTTATCAGCCTTCAATCCCGTCAATTTCCTTAACACCATTTCCCTACAAATACTGATTTCATTCAGTTCCTCCCTCTCATTAGACCCTATGTTCCCCGACATCTCTGGGAGGTTATTTGTGTCCCCCTTTGTGAAGACAGAACCAAAGTATGTTTTTAATTGGTCTGCCATTTCTTTGTTCCCCTGATTCTGACTGCAAGGGACCTACGCTTGACTTCACCAATCTTTTTCTCTTCACATATCTATAGAAGCTTTTACAGTCAGTTTTTATGTTCCCTGAAAGCTTACTCTCATACTCTATTTTCCCCCTCTTAATTAATCCCTTTGTCCTCCTTTGCTGAGTCCTAAACCGTTCCCAATCCTCAGGTTTGCTGCTTTTTCTGGCCAATTTATATGTCCTCTCCTTAGATCTTATGCTATCCCTAATTTCCCTTGTTAGCCATGGTTGAGCCACCTTTTCTGTTTTATTTTTATGCCAGACAGGGATATACATATTCTGTAGTTCATCCATGCAATCTTTAAATGTTTGCCATTGCCTATCCACCATCAACCCTTTAAGTAACATTCCCCAATCCATCCTAGCCAACTCGCGATGTTGATTATCTACATGGAACTAGGCACCTATTTATAGCTAGCAAGTAGCAAGCAGAGGCTCTGCCCCAACAGGCAATCACGGATACCTCCATACAAAGCCAGGACTCTCGCTTTTGGCTTTTCCAATGGGCTCCCGCCAAAGTTACGGCAGAAGTACCCTAAATTAACTTTGGGACTGTAAAGTCCGCGCCTCAATAATACACGGACTTCGGGAGAACAGTTTAACAGGTACTTTACTGAACAGGAGGCAACGTCAGCCTGAAATACAGAAGCCTGCTAGGGCCTTTTATACAGGGGTGGTCACTGCCGGTACTGCAGTCTAAAACCAGTTATTCCCTTAAAGGTACATACACAACAATTCCTCCCCTTTTAGATAAACAGTACATAACGTTCATTTAACAACTAAATAATAACTAATTACAATTACAATTTTCTCGGTACTATATACATCAACTGAAATAATCATTTATAAGTTCAGTCTTTGAGGAGGCTTCCTGATCCTGACTGGATAGCGCCTTTCTCAAGTATCCTGTCCTTGCGGTGGAGTCGATTCAGGCTCAATGTCATTGGTTGGTTCGTCAGCTTCCAATACCACTGCTTCTGAGGTAGACGCAATCTGTACTTCGGGCTCATTACCAGGTGCACATGCTTGTGGTATAGGTTTGGCTTGTTCCTGTGACTCTAGAATCTGGTCAGCATGGCATCTCACGATGCTCTCTCCAACGTCCACTGTGTACATTAGTGGTCCCTGCTGTGTGCATATCGTTCCTGGCTGCCATTTTTCTGTTCGGTAGTCGCGGGCCAAGACTGGTTGCCCTATCTTGAAGCTCCTGGTTGGCTTCTCATTTATGTGCTGGAGCTGCTTATCCTCAACATCTCATCTTATGTTTGGTTTGAGCAAATCCAAGCGACATCTTAGCCTTCGGTTGAAAAACAGTACGGCTGGAGTTTGGTTGGTTACAGCATGTGTCGCATTCTGGTAAGCAAACAAGAAATTATCCACCTTGTGTTGTAGTGGTATGTCGTCATTATACATTGCCTTTATGGCCTTTTTAAAGGTCTGAACAAACCTCTCAGCCAATCCATTTGTGGCTGGATGATATGGGGCAGATGTGTAATGTTTCACCCCATTATTCTTCAGGAACCTCCGGAAATCCTCAGACACAAGCTATGGCCCATTGTCGGAACAAATCTGTTCTGGCTACCCATTCCTGGCGAAGATGGTCCTTAGGACTGCAATAGTTTTCTCCGTGGTGGTGGAGGACATTTTAATGACCTCTGGCCATTTCGAATGGGCGTCCACAGCGATTAGGAACATTGAGTCCATAAATGGACCAGCAAAATCAATGTGTACCCGTTGCCATGGAGATGAGGGCCACTCCCATGGATGTAGCAGGGCCTGTGGTGGAGCGTTTTGGACCTTCTGGCATCCTGTGCATCTCTTGGTCATATCCTCGATTTCTTTATCGATTCCCGGCCACCACGCAAACGCCCTGGCTAGGCTCTTCATTTTTACCCCTCCCAGATGACACTCGTGAAGCTCATTGAGTACTCTATCTCTCAACTTGGGTGGAATTACCACTCGGGATCCACACATCAAGGTTCCCCGGCACACTGACAGCTGTTCCCTCCTTGGCGAGAATGCTGGCAACAGTGAGTCACCATATGCTGGCCATCCCTTCACCGTCAAATCATAGACCCGAGAGAGTGTCGGGTCATTTCGGGTTTCCTTCTCAATACTTGCGTTTGTAACAGGCAAACATTTGACTATGGTCGGATGGAATATCTCCACCGGGTCCACTGCAGGTGCTTCTTCCACCGTAGGCAACGGTAGGCGTGACAGCCCATCAGCATTTCCATGCTGTTTCGTACCTTTGTACTCTATGTCGTACTGATGTGCCCCTAGAAAAAGTGACCATCTTTGCAGCCGTTGCGACGTCATCACCGGAACGCCCTTCTTTGGGTTAAAAATGGAGACCAGGGGCTGATGATCAGTCAGTAGGGTGAATTTCTGCCCGTGCAGATAGTGATTGAACTTCTTCACCCCCCCACACCAGGCTGAGGGCCTCCCTGTCAATCTGGGTGTAGTTACGCTCGGCTGAGGTCAGCGAGCGCGATGCAAAGGCTATTGGCCTCTCTGAACCGTCACGGAATTTGTGTGACAGCACCGCTCCAATGCCGTAAGGTGACGCATCACATGCCAACCGAATTGGTAGTGTTGGGTTGTAGTGGGCCAATACTTCTTTTGAAGTGATTAGGCATTTACATTCCTGAAAGGCACGCTTACACTCATCACTCCATTTCCATGTTACTCCAGTTTGTAGCAGGGCGTTCAGTGGGTGCAGAATTGTAGATAAATTTGGCAAGAACTTATGGTAGTAGTTCACCAAACCGAGGAACGACCTTAGTTGCGACACATTTTCCGGTGCTGGGGCCTTGACTACAGCCTCAATCTTGTCCGGCGACTTATGCAACCCTTCCTCATCAATCATGTGGCCACAATACGAGATTTGTCTCCTGAAGAACTCGCATTTGGGGCGGTTGGCTCGTAGCCCATATTCCTGTAATCTCGTGAGCACCTGCTCCGGGTTGGCAAGGTGTTCACTGTCATTTTCGCCCGTAACTAGGGTGTCGTCCAAATAACACTGGGTCCCCGGAATCCCTTGCAGGACTTGTTCCATCGCCCTCTGCCAAATAGCCGGGGCTGATGCTACCCCGAATACCAGTCGATTGTACTGGTAAAGGCCTTTGTGAGTGTTTATCGTGAGGTATTTTCTAGATGCTTCTTCCACCTCCATTTGTAGATACACTTGGGCCAGATCAATCTTTGTAAAATGTTTCCCTCCAGATAGTGAGGCGAAAATATCTTCTATCCGCAGAAGTGGATATTGTACTGTGTGCAGGACTGGGTTCACAGTCACCTTGAAGTCCCCACAGATGCGAACTTTCTTCGGCTCCCCAGGCGTGCTGCTCAATGCTTTCTTCATTACAGGAACGATGGGTGTGGCCCACTCGCTCCAGTCCACCTTGGACAGCACACCTGAACGTTGCAGACTCTCTAGTTCAGCTTCAACGGCTGTGCAGATTGCGTATGGCACCGGTCTGGCCTTAAAAAATTTTGGGTTTGCGTTATCTTCAATCTTTATGGTTGCCTTTACTCCTTTTAGTGTCCCAAGTCCTTGTTGGAACACCTCTTTCGCGTCAGATAGAATTTGTGACAGACGTCCAGGTGCGACGTCATCATCCTTTTTGTCAGTCACAGTTAGCGCCTGAATGGAATGCCAATCCAATTGTATTTTTCGGATCCATTCACGTCCCAAAAATGGTGGTCCTCCATCTCGTAGTATATACATATATAGTTTCTGCGTTTCCTTGCCGTTATATTTAACTAGCACCCTTATTTTTCCTTGGGGGTAAACCTTTTGCCCCGTGTATGTCTTCAATACAATGGACGTGTCCTTTAAGGGTATGTGTGAGAATAGCCGCTCATAGTCTCGTCAATTCATGACAGTTAGGGCTGATCCTGTATCCAATTCCATCTTTAATGGGGACCCTGCTATTGTGAGGGTGACCCAAATGGTTCGGTGATCCTCCTTTGCGATCACGTTGTGTAACTTTAGACAACTTAGTCTCCTGCTCCCGGAGTCCTTATCACTCTCCTGATCTTCCGAACTACTGTCTGTCAGTTTCTTTACTTTCCTGTACTGTTCCTTAGTAGTTCTTGTCGTGCTGGTTTTCTTTCCCGACCTGCAGACTCTTGCTATATGTCCCATTTTTCCGCATTGCCTGCATATTTTGTCCTTAAACCAGCAGTCCTTCTGCTCATGGGTTGTTCTGCCGCAGCGATAGCACTTTTCTGCTCCATACGCCATTTCGTTAGTGCTGTATTCTGGTGGTTTCTGTTGTATTTCCGCAGCTCCCCGTGCTGCTGCTTCGTAGGATACTGCCACGCTGAAAGCCTGTTCTAGCGTCAGGTCCTTTTTTGAAAGTAGTTGTTTCTGGGTTCCTTCACTCTGGAGCCCGCAGACAAACTTATCCCGTAAGGTGCCTGCCAGTCCTGCTCCGAACTGGCAGTGCTTCGATAACTTGCGTAGTTCCGTAAGATAGTCAGCATTGCTGTCATCTTTGTGCTGGTTTCTTTTATGGAACTTGAATCTTTCTGCTATCAGCAGTGGTGTAGGGCTTAGGTGTTCCTGTAAGATATGAACAATCTCCTCAAAACTTTTCTCCATTGGTTTAGCTGGAGTAATTAAATTCTGCAATAGGCCGTACGTACTCGCGCCCATCAGATTTAATAATACCGACGCCCTCTTTCCATCGGCCACCTCATTTGCCTTGCAGTACACTTCAATTCATTCCACATACGTGGTCCAGTCTTCTACCTCGTTGTCGAAAGCAGTGATACTGCCACTTTTCGGCATCTTTGGTGATTTAAAATGGCGCCTCCCGCGCTTTTGCTTCTTCCCCAATGGAATAAAATGGCGCCTCTCGTGTTTTTGCTTCTTCCCCAACGGGATAAAATGGCGCCTCCCGCGCTTTTGCTTCTTCCCCTTGCTGCCACGCTGCTCCTAGCGTTCTACAGGGTAATGGCGGCGACCCGCGGCTTCGGCGCGTCTCGCTTTCCTTCCCCCCGTTTATTTTCTCTCCGCTGCCCTGTTCTTGAGCACCGACCGCGCCCTGTGCGCTCCACCCTCTCTCTCTCTTGTTTTCTTTTCCCGGCGATGCTGCGCGGCCCATTTTGTAGAGCCGCTCGATCGAGCATGAACCCGCCGCAGTCCGGAAGGGTCAGCGCGCTACCTGCTACCAGCACGATTTGCTGGAACACCTTAACCGGGGAGCCAAGCACAGCTCTCCACAGTCTCTCCTGCAATTCTCCGAACACCGATGACTTCTTTGGGCGGTTGCCCGCAGTCGACGCCCGTTGCTCAGACTATGACCTCCAATAACCCTCCTCTCAGGGCGAGATCCCTGTGAGATGATGCCACACTGCAGGTGAGTTCGAACTTACTCGTCGCCACTGTAAAGTCTGCGCCTCAATAATACACAGACTTCGGGAGAACAGTTTAACAGGTACTTTACTGAACAGGAGGCAACGTTAGACTGAAATACAGAAGCCTGCTAGGGCCTTTTATACAGGGGTGGTCACTGCCGGTACTGCAGTCTAAAACCAGTTATTCCCTTAAAGGTACATACACAACAGGGACCACAATCTTTACTGATTATCCTCCTCGCAAAGCACAGCACCCTAGCACACACCTAATAAGCAAAAAACAAAGATGATGTTCTGGAATAAAGTCATTTTTTTGCCTTTGCCAATAGGTAAAAAACTATATTAGCACTCAGTGCTTGCCCCATAGCAGAATAGGGAAAAACTGAGTATTTAATGTCCGGGGCATCAACTTTAGAGATCTCAGACTACTCAGTAGCTGTTCACCTGTCAGATGTAAATGAGAAGTGAGTTTTATAGAAGTTTTTTTACTTTAACAATGTGTAATCGGGGACAGAAGCATGATACTCCCACCACTTGCTGCCAACAATGTAAAAGAGGCAAATTGAGTGCCTTCAACTACACCCAGAACCCGACTTCTCCAGGATCTCAAAATCAGTCTTAGAAAGTAACAAAAGTCACCCAGTTCTTCCCTGTTGGCCTTTCAACAGGCCCACAGTTGTGAAATAGGGAGCAGAGTCCTGTCTCCTGCTTCGGTCCTGGCAAATTCATCACAATATAATCTCAGTACAGAGTAGAACGTTGAACTCGGTTAATATTGGTTAATGGATAAGACTGACATTGCATTCCATAATTTTTGTTAGATACAGTATATGTTTTCACAATTATACTTAGCCATTTTTCCTGTATGGTCCATAGCAATTTTGTAGCTTTCATAGATGTTTCAGCTTCAATTATTTGTCAAATGAGGATATAATGTGCACGTTTAACTAATAATTGTCTATATTTAGACTTGTCACCTAATAAAAAAAATCAGTGACCTGAAAGCACCTTGTTTCCTAAGTCTTAAATACTTTGGCCCAGAATTTCCTAGAAGTGTGTTACAGTGGCCCTGGAAAGGCAGCACGCAGTGTCCGCTTGAGGCTTTCCACGACTGGTGAGCACCGGAGGGAATAATATTCTGATTTATTACATTTTTCTCTGTTTTTATTTATAATTTGGAGTTTATTGTTGGTGTCCCTTTAAAAAGGGGGCACTTTTGTTAAATTGCTCTTGATTGATGACACAGTCATTCTAATTGGCAATCAAGAGAGTTTGGCCTAGAAATTGGAGGTTTTAACGCAGGCCATTAAGGCCCGATTTGGTAAAAAAATGGCGGCCGCCTCACTTCTGCCAACTTCTGGCAGGTCCCGCGGCGGCCACCATTTTCGGCAGGTTGACAGCGCTGCCATTGCCTGCACTCGTGGCAAGTATTTTAATTAGCAGGAGCATGACGTCGATCATTTTGCAATGCTGAATTGACGCACACTCATCCATTTTGGAGCTCGCTGCTCCTCTTACCGCCCTCTCCAAAGCACGCCTGTGTGTGTTGCCGTTGACAGCGCAGAGAGGCGGGAGAAAGCAGAGGTGAGCCAGAACCCGTACAGTAAACAGCTGCTGGGATAACTATTAACTATGGAGATCTCAGACTGTGTAATTGGAGTGAAAACTGCCTCCAATGAGATGCATCAAATCTCTCGACTGGTCGGTTAAACATTACAGGAGGTAAATACTTTTAAAATAAACTGTACTGTACGAGAGCTGTAATAATCTCAGGGGAAAAAAATCAAAGGTGCATTTCCTTAAATTTTATACATTGGGGTTTTCTAGTTTAGGAACTGATAAAATTATATGCAAATTTTGGAATTCTGCTCATGTAAATTAGTAGGCAGCACCAAAGTACTGCCTGCACTCTTTTTGCAGGTGGCCGTTAGCCTTGGGCAGCAGTGTTTCCAGCAGGTTTCCCGTCAACTCGAATTTCTAGGCCTAGGAGTGAGTTACACCATTGTTGCCCCTTTAAAAAATAAATTGCACCTTCAGGCTGCCTGTAGAGGAAGGTAGACGCAGGTTTTCTGAGGCAGCTCATTTGAGTTTCTCATTGGTGCAGCCATTGGTGTAAAACCTGTGTAAAAGGAGTGTGAGCAGCTGAATTGCCTGGGAACTTATTTGCAGCCTTCACAAAAATACAGGTCAGCCTGCACTCTTCAGCAGCAGACTGGGGGACAAACATCTCAGCTCTTTGGCACAGACCTCCCAAGTAATCAGCATGCATAGGTCCATTTACTTGCACCTCAGCAAAATGTGTTTCTGATATGAATTTTCCCATAAGTTAATTCTCGCTGCAACACAAATTGAATAAAATGTTGCCCCTTGTCTCTATAAACCATGTTTATCAGTGCATTGGTCAGACATTTGACATAGTGTGCACAGAATCCTTTAGTGAAGTTCACTGAGATTTGAGCACTTACAGATTAACCTTCTGCTCAAAGCCACCGCGTGTTCGAAAAAGTGAATTCTCCTCTGCCAAAATCCAAATAGCAATAGGCTTTAGGACCTGGATCTTCCTCCACTATCCTGCCCTAAATTGGGAACAATAGGAAAATGTGGCAGTGAGGCCTGCCACGGCCGCACTGCCCCAACCTTAATTTTCCTCCCCTGTCTCCACTGGGTTAACTGCCCCTTCCTCATCTGCTACATGTAAATGATGGTGGGGAGGTGGGTCCCAGCAAGCTGCCCAAATCCCCTGCCGTCTGCCCGTTCCACCGCCACCCCAGGGACTGCCAGGAGGGGGCTGTTGATAGTCGCTAGGGCAGCAGCCCCATTTTGGAGGGAGAAGGCCCAGAAGTGGGCACCTCCCCCTCTCCTCAGTCCCTAAGGCCTAACATCACGCTTGTCCTCTATTCTTTTCTCCCATCTTTCCCCTTTAAGCTGGGCTTCACCAATGTGGGTGCTGCAGCGTTGGCCCCCACAACAGCAGCACCTGAATCCTCCCAGTTGGTAGTGGCGGTCTCCCACTTTCTGACAGGGACCCCATCAGCAGTCCGTCCTGCAGGGATAAACATCCCCAACCCAAGAAAATCAGCTGGCGGCAAGTGAAAGTCCCACCCTGATGGTAAAAGGATAATCCTGCAGTTCTTGGAGGAGAAAGGGTGGGAGAAAGTTTTTATTATGATTAAAGTTTAGAGTCTGAACAGATGTTTCCACGAATTGCACAATTTTACCACAGAACCGATGCCAGAGACAGCTCTTGTGCAACAGCAATTTTAAATGTAATTTTTTTGAAAATGAAGTAGTTTGTTTACCAAAAAGAAAGCCTGTTATAGATTTTTACTGCAGTTTTTTCTTTACAGAGTGGGGTTCAATTTGTGTACATTGCGATTGTGTTCATTCCATAAAAGAGATGAACTTGATTGAAAGCATTTTAAAGTAAAGGCTGATGTGACTCACGAGCTGGCGGCGTGACAGCACCTTTGATCTCAGAGAGTGGGGAATTCCAGAGTCCTTTGCCGGTCACAGGAAACGTGCCAAGAATGTAATTAATCCACTACTGTTCCTTTGTTAAACAAGTTTTGAATAAATATTTTTAGTCAGCAACTGCAAGCTTGAAATATTCTGCACCAGTTTGTTTTTGCCGTGAGACTTTAGTTAACCCTAAACTCACCTAACTATATATTTACAGCTCAATTCTTCATTGTTTACAGCAGTGTTAAAGATTACATTCTGTACCTGTGTGGTACCAAGCTGGGGTAGAACTCTCGAGATACATTTTGTGATGCAGGAAGTAGCTGTTCTAAAAAATTTCAAGGGCTTTAGGCTCATGGGAGAAGACTTCCTCTGTGTACATGGTGATCCTAAAGAAAAACTATTGTTGAGTTGCACTGCATAACTTTGTGTTAAATATTAAAACAGGAAGGTGTAAAAATACGTCTGGGGCCATTATCAGGCCTTGGCTCGGCGCTGCAAAGGCAGTGTGCACCCCCAAAGCAAGAGACTCAAGGCCAGCCTGAAATTGGACCTTTGGTTTCATAAGCATTTTGCACAGCCAGCTGGCGCATTACGGGTCACCGATGTCAAGCTACTTACCTCACCGGCAGCAGCCCAAAGGTAAATTCTGGGATGGGGCTTAGAGCGGTGATGATCACCACAAATGTGGAGTTGGGGGAGAACTCCTGCTCCATGGGAAGGTTGTTTTCTTGTTTAAAAATGTTTTACTTTTAGTTGCCGACCGCAGGGCCCACCGAAGAATCCTAAGCAGACCAGGCCCAATGCCTGCCCCACTCACCGTAAACAAATTTTGCAGAGAGGTCCTTCAACAGGCACTAGACCCCTAATTAACATATGCAAGGGGCCTAACACATGGTTTAGGCGGCTGCCTGGGATACTTAGCAAATGGGCCTAATGGATTTAGTAGTGGGCCGAACGCCATCCCAGATTGACGCAGGCCATCCCATTGCTAAATTGGCCAGCATTGCGCCCATTTTACATTACACCCAAAAAATGGGAGCAATGCATACCAACTTCTGCCCCGAAGACAAGAAACTTGGGCCTATTTTCTCATTCCAGATAATACTGTATAAAAGTCTTGCCTTTTGTAGGTTACCTAAAAACCTCATATTCTAACAACTGTGCTGAGAAAGGACAGGCACTGGACTTTGATATTGTAGCTATTAACAAGTGTCATGACTCAGCTTGATGTTAGTGTACAGCTGGTGAAAAAATACATATATCCGTGCTGTATGTACTCTACATATGTGTGTCCAATATCAGCAACATGCTGGACATGTAGGGCCCACCTTCAAATTAGAGTCATCTCATTCCATTTGATTGTCACCATGTTTTAAACATTATGGGGGAAAATTTTGGTTGCATTGCGCCTCCCGTTAGCACCCGAGGGGGGGCTAACTGAGCACAAAGCAGCTAGCGCCTGGGCGTGGCGCCGCTAACGCCTCCTGTGAAATTCAGCGGGAGGTTAGCGGCGGCGGTAGCCGATAGTGCCCCCGCGGCACTGCGCTTCCAGCGATGATGTCATCACCGTGCGCAGAGCCCCACTCGCGGCCTGGCCGCAAACCTGGCTCATGCCCCCTGACCTAAGTTATGTCCAACAAGGTCAGGGTGCCGCGTTTGCGGCCGGGGTGGTGCAAATTAAAGGGCAGGTGTCGGGAGGCCATTCTTTTTGGGTCACCTACCAGCACCTGCCCCCTCTCACCTCCTCCTGCGGGGTACCAGCCGCGATCTTGACATCCGGGCTCTTTTGCTGGCACGCCACTCCCCGGTGGTCCAGCAGGGCCCTGCCCCGCCCCTTTAATTAGGGGAGGGAGGACTGCAGTACCACGGTGCTATGTGCCGACGCGCGTGGCGCTGCTGCGCAAAGTGCCGCAGTATTGAATGGGAGCGCCCCAAGTGGGAGGGGGAGCGCTTCCAGTAGCGCCCCGCCTCCTGCTTGGGGCGTTACCATTCAATTTCAGGCACGGGGGTGCTAACTTTTTTGGGGCACTGCTTTTAGCGCCCCAGCAAAATTATCACCCCAAAGGGGTCGCGAACCAATTCCCCCCCCGCCCCCCCCATGGCTGCAAAATTCGGCTCCTTAGTGCCCATTGTTTTGGCATCCAAAATGGCATCCGTGGCACACACGCACACTTCTGGTGCGAATTGTGCCTGGCGCCATCTTGGTGAGGGCATTAGTACGCATGCTGTGAGCATCTGCTGAAAGTATGCAGAGTAGGTAGATCGTGACGTCAATCAGCATGCAACGCTGTTTTGATGACAGCACTGTTATTTTGGAGCTCAAAGCTCCAGCTAATATCCTCTCTTAAACTCGCACAGCTGAACACAGCAGCAGGAAAGATCCCCCACCAGCGCTATTTAAAGGGGTCACCATCTACTTTCAGGTTAGCTGCTGGTTGATTTCTACTGGCTCTTGCTACGACTGCACAAGTGATTGGTGCTTTCCAGAGTTCTGGTGATCCAGCTGGTGTGCGACCATACTCAACGAATCATGCAGGTCAATGCCCGATAGCCTGGTGGCAGTCATGCTGCCTTCATTCTGTGGCAGTCCACGGTGCCATTCTGCATTTGAGCCACCATGACAAACCTAAGGGTGATTAAGGGGCAGAAAACATTGGCAGGAGTTGTTTATAGGCCCCCAAATAGTAGTTGTAATGTAGGGCAGAGTATAAATCAGGAAATGAGAGACGCATGTCACAAGGGTAATACAGTAATCATGGGGGACATTAATCTACACATAGACTGGGCAAACCAAATTTGCAGTAATTCATGGAATGCGTGCAAGATAGTTTCTAGATCAGTATGTTGAGGAACCAACAAGGGAAAAGGTTATTTTAGATCTAGTATTGTGCAATGAAAAAGTTAATTAATAACCTTGTAGTAAACAGGCCTTTAGGGAAGAGTGACCATAATATGATAGAATTTAAATTGAGTTTGAAAGTGATTTAGTTAAATCCGAAACTAGGGTCTTAAATCTAAACAAAGCAAACTACGTCGGTATGAGGGGTGAGTTGGCTAAGGTAGATTGGGAAACTACATTAAAAGGTATGACGGTAGAGCAGCAATGGGTAACATTTAAAGAATTAATACATAATTTACAATAAATATACATTCCTTTAAGGCACAAAAGTCCCACAGGAAAAGTGGTCCAACTGTGGCTAACAAGAAAAGTTAAAGATAGTATTAGATCAAAGGAAGAGGCTTATAATGTTGCCAAAAAGAGTAGTAAGCCTAAAGATTGAGAGGATTTTAGAATTCAGCAAAGGAGGACCAAGAAATTGCTAAAGAAAGGGAAAATAGAGTATGAGAGTAAACTAGCGAGAGACATAAAAACAGACTGTAAAAGCTTCTATTTGTATGTAAAAAGGAAAATATTAGTAAAAGTAAATGTGGGTCCCTTACAGGCTGAGACAGGAGAAATTATAATGGGGAATAAGGAAATGGCGGAGAAATTAAACAAACACTTTGGCTGTGATTTTGCCAGCACTCAGAGGGCAGGTTTGGAGGCGGGTCAGAGGTTAAATTTATTTAGATTGATGGCGGGTTCCGATCCCGCCATCAACCCGCCTCCAAACAGCTTTCCCAAGTGTCGGGTCCCCGATTTGTGAATGGACCCAACACCTAGCAGCGGGAAGTGGATTAAAGGCAATTACCTGCCTATTAACAAGTACTTGCCAGTAGTTTTTAGCCTATTTTTGAATTTTCCTGCTTCTGGGTAGGGTTTCCCAATGTCCAGACACCATGGCAGGTAAGTGTGGCGTGTTGTGAGTCTGCTGTAATGTTTGTGGAATGATGACAGCTGCAGAAGTGGTGTGAAGGATCCAATGTTGCACATGGTGAGTTTTAGAGCAAAGAAAATGTTGGTTACTGCATTTTTAATACATTTACAGATGTCTTTAGCTTAGAAGATTTGAAATCCATGTCCAGTGCCACCTCATTGGGAGAACCTCTCTCACCAGTGACAGATCACTTCTGTCACCTCACCTGCAGTTGCCATCTATTCCAGCCTATGGAGGGAGTCATTAGAGAGCCTGGGTGCAAGAGGTCACCTTTGTGCAGTGATTGTCAATGTTTTCAGCAGCTGAATGCTGTCAAACACTGAGAAATCAACTGTCAAAATAAAATTGTGCATGGTTCCTTTAAGGAAACCGGCAGATGATGCATCATCAAATGACGTCATCAGACCCGCTTCCTGTTAATTGGCCGGCAAGCCCGCAGGGCGGGCTTAACAAGGTCAATCAAGGCAAAATTACATCTATGGAGCAGATGCAGCTGGGGGGCGGGACTTGAGGCTGGAAACCAGCTGTCCTGCACTCAACCCGCCTCCATTAATAAAATTGTGGCCTTTGTGTCTATCTTCACGGAAGAAGATGGAAAAAACTTCCCGGAAATAGTGGAGTGTTGTGTATGTACCTTTAAGAGAAGAACTGATTCTATACTGTAGTACCGGCAGTGACCACCCCTGTATATAAAGCCATAGCAGGCTTCTGTATGTCAGTCTTGAGTTCCCCTCTGTTCAGTAAATACCTGTTTTATTGTTCTCCTGCAGTCCGAGTATTATTGATACCCGGACACTACACTGGCGACGGGCAGGTTTGAACTCACCTGCAGTACTGCATCACCTCACGGGGATCTTTTCCCTGAAGAGAAGCTTCTTGGAGGTCGAAGTCAGAACGGCGGGCGTCGACCGCGGGCAACCATCCAGGGATCCATCGGAGAGTTGCAGGGGAGGCTGTGGAGAGCTGGGCCTGGCTCCCCAGTCGAGGTGTTCCAGCAAGTCGTGCTGGTAGTAGGTACTGCGCTGACCCTTCCGGACTGCGGCGGGCTCGGGCTCGATCGAGCGGCTCTGCAAAGGGGCCGTGCAGCGTCGCCGGGAAATGAAAACAAGAGAGAGAGAGGGTGGAGCGCACAGGGCACGATTGGTGCTCAAGAACCGGGCAGCGGAGAGAAAATAACCGGGGGGAAGGAAAGCGAGATGCGCCAGAGCCGCGGGGCGCCGCCATTACCCTGTAGAACGCTAGGAGCAGCGTGGCAGCAAGGGGAAGAAGGAAAAGCGCAGGAGGCGCCATTTTATTCCATTGGGGAAGAAAGAAAAGCGTGGGAGGCGCCATTTTATTCCACTGGGGAAGAAGAAAAAGCACGGGAGGCGCCATTTTAAATCACTCAAGATGCCAAAGAGTGGCAGTATCACTGCTTTCGACAACGAGGTAGAAGACTGGACCACGTATGTGGAAAGAATTGAAGTGTACTGCAAAGCAAATGAGGTGGCCGATGGAAAGAAGGCGTCGGTGTTATTAAATTTGATGGGCGCGAGAACGTACGGCCTATTTCGGAATTTAATTACCCCAGCTAAACCAATGGAGAAAAGTTTTGAAGAGATTGTTAATATCTTACAGGAACACCTAAACCCTACACCGCTGCTGATAGCAGAAAGATTCAAGTTCCATAAAAGAAACCAGCACAAAGATGAGAGCAATGCTGACTATCTTACGGAACTACGCAAGTTATCGAAGCACTGCCAGTTCGGAGCAGGACTGGCAGACACCTTACGGGATAAGTTTGTCTGCAGGCTCCAGAGTGAAGGAACCCAGAAACGACTACTTTCAGAAAAGGACCTGACGCTAGAACAGGCTTTCAGCATGGCAGTATCCTATGAAGCAGCAGCACGGGGAGCTGCGGAAATACAACAGAAACCACAAGAATACAGCGCTAATGAAATGGTGTATGGAGCAGAAAAGTGCTATCGCTGCGGCAGAACAACCCATGATCAGAAGGACTGCTGGTTTAAGGACAAAGTATGCAGGCAATGTGGGAAAATGGGACACATAGCAAGAGTCTGCAGGTCGGGAAAGAAAACCAACACTACAAGAACTACTAAGGAAAAGTACAAGAAAGTAAAGAAATTGACAGACAGTAGTTCGGAAGATCAGGAGAGTGATAAGGACTCCGGGAGCAGGAGACTAAGTTGTCTAAAGTTACACAACGTGATCGCAAAGTAGGATCACCGAACCATTTGGGTCACCCTCACAATAGCAGGGTCCCCAGTAAAGATGGAATTGGACACAGGATCAGCCCTAACTGTCATGAATTGATGAGACTATGAGCGGCTATTCCCACACATACCCTTGAAGGACACGTCCATTGTATTGAAGACATCCACTGGGCAAAAAGTCTACCCCAGAGGAAAAATAAGGGTGCCAGTTGAATACAACGGCAAGGAAACACAGAAACTGTATCTATATATACTACCAGATGGAGGACCACCATTATTGGGACGTGAATGGATCCGAAAAATACAATTGGATTGGCATTCCATTCAGGCGCTAACTGTGACTGATAAAAAGGATGATGACGTCACACCTGGTCAACTGTCAAAGATTCTAACTGACGCGAAAGAGGTGTTCCAACAAGGACTTGGGACTCTAAAAGGAGTAACGGCAATGATAAAATCGAAGATACCGCAAACCCAACATTTTTTAAGGCCAGACCGGCACCTTACGTGATCCGCCCAGCCGTTGAAGCAGAGCTGGAGAGTCTGGAGCATTCGGGTGTGCTGTCCAAGGTGGACTGGAGCGAGTGGGCCACACCCATCATTCCTGTAATGAAGACATCATTGAGCAGCACGCCTGGGGATCCGAAGAAGGTTCGCATCTGTGGGGACTTCAAGGTAACTGTGAACCCAGTCCTGCACACAGTACAATATCCACTTCCACGGAGAGAAGATATTTTCGCCTCACTATCTGGAGGGAAACGCATTACAAAGATTGATCTGGCCCAAGCGTATCTACAAATGGAGGTGGAAGAAGCGTCTAGGAAATACCTCACGATAAACACTCACAAAGGCCTTTACCAGTACAATCGACTGGTACTCGGGGTAGCATCAGCCCCGGCTATTTGGCAGAGGGCGATGGAACAAGTCCTGCAAGGGATCCCGGGGACCCAGTGTTATTTGGACGACATCCTGGTTACGGGCGAAAATGAAAGTGAACACCTTGCCAACCTGGAGCAGGTGCTCACGAGATTACAGGAATATGGGCTACGAGCCAACCGCCCCAAATGCGAGTTCTTCAGGAGACAAATCTCGTATTGTGGCCACATGATTGATGAGGAAGGGTTGCATAAGTTGCCGGACAAGATTGAGGCTGTAGTCAAGGCTCCAGCACCGGAAAATGTGTCGCAACTGAGGTCGTTCCTCGGGTTGGTGAACTACTACCATAAGTTCTTGCCGAATTTATCTACAATTCTGCACCCACTGATCGCCCTACTGCAAACTGGAGTAACATGGAAATGGAGTGATGAGTGTAAGCGTGCCTTTCAGAAATGTAAATGCCTAATCACTTCAAAAGAAGTATTGGCCCACTACAATCCAACACTACCGATTCGGTTAGCATGTGATGCATCTCCCTATGGCATCGGAGCGGTGCTGTCACACAAATTCCTTGACGGTTCAGAGAGGCCTATAGCCTTTGCGTCACGCTCGTTAACCTCAGCCGAGCGTAACTACGCCCAGATTGACAGGGAGGCCCTCAGCCTGGTGTGGGGGGTGAAGAAGTTCAATCACTATCTGCACGGGCAGAAATTCACCCTACTGACTGATCATCAGCCCCTGGTCTCCATTTTTAACCCAAAGAAGGGCGTTCCGGTGATGACGGTGCAACGGCTGCAAAGATGGTCACTTTTTCTAGGGGCACATCAGTACGACATGGAGTACAAGGGTACGAAACAGCATGGAAATGCTGATGGGCTGTCGCACCTACCGTTGCCTACGGTAGAGGAAGCACCTGCAGTGGACCCTGTTGAGAAATTCCATGCGACTATAGTCGAATGTCTACCTGTTACAAACTCAAGTATAGAGAAGGAAACCCGAAATGACCCGACACTCTCTCGGGTCTATGATTTGACAGTGAAGGGATAGCCAGCACATGGCGACTCACTGTTGCCAGCATTCTCGCCAAGGAGTGAACAGCTGTCAGTGTGCCGGGTGACTCCACCCAAGTTGAGAAATAGAGTGCTCAATGAGCTTCATGAGGGTCATCTGGGAGGGGTAAAAATGAAGAGCCTAGCCAGGGCGTTTGTGTGGTGGCCGGGAATCGATAAAGGAATCGAGGATATGACCAAGAGATGCACAGGATGCCAGAAGGTCCAAAACGCTCCACCACAGGCCCCGCTACATCCATGGAAGTGGCCCTCATCTCCATGGCAATGGGTACACATTGATTTTGCTGGTCCATTTATGGACTTAATGTTCCTAATCGCTGTGGACTCCCATTCGAAATGGCCAGAGGTCATCAAAATGTCCTCCACCACCACGGAGGAAACTATTGCAGTGCTACGGACCATCTTCGCCAGGAATGGCTTGCCAGAACAGATTTGCTCCGACAATGGGCCACAGTTTGTGTCAGAGGATTTCCGGAGGTTTCTGAGGAATAATGGGGTGAAACATTACACATCTGCCCCATATCATCCAGCCACAAATGGATTGGCTGAGAGGTTTGTTCAGTCCTTTAAAAAGGCAATAAAGGCAATGAATAATGACGACATACCACTACAACACAAGGTGGATAATTTCTTGTTTGCTTACCGGAATGCGACACATGCAGTCACCAACCAAGCTCCAGCCATAATGTTCTTCAACTGAAGGCTAAGATGTCGCTTGGATTTGCTCAAACCAAACATAAGACGAGATGTTGAGGATAAGCAATTCCAGCACATAAATGAGAAGCCAACCAGGAGCTTCAAGATAGGGCAACCAGTCTTGGCCCACGACTACCGAACAGAAAAATGGCAGCCAGGAACGATATGCACACAGCAGGGACCACTAATGTACACAGTGGACGTTGGAGAGAGCATCGTGAGACGCCATGCTGACCAGATTCTAGAGTCACAGGAACAAGCCAAACCCATACCACGAGCAGGTGCACCTGGTAATCAACCCGAAGTACAAATTGCATCTACCTCAGAAGCAGTGGTATTGGAAGCTGACGAACCAACAAATGACAATGAACCAGAATCAACTCCGCCACAAGAACAGGATACTCGAGAAAGGCGCTATCCAGTCAGGATCAGGAAGCCCCCTCAAAGACTGAACTTATAGATGATTATTTCAGTTGATGTATATAGTACAGAGAAAATTGTAATCGTAATTAGTTATTATTTAGTTGTTAAATGAATGTTATGTACTGTTTATCTAAAAGGGGAGGAATTGTTGTGTATGTACCTTTAAGAGAAGAACTGATTCTATACTGCAGTACCGGCAGTGACCACCCCTGTATATAAAGCCATAGCAGGCTTCTGTACGTCAGTCTTGTGTTCCCCTCTGTTCAGTAAATACCTGTTTTATTGTTCTCCTGCAGTCCGAGTATTATTGATACCCGGACACTACATGGAGAACGAAGGGTCTAGCGAGAATGAGGAACTGAAAGAAATTAGTATTAGTAAAAAGATAGTACTGGAGAAATTAATGGGACTGAAAGCCAATAAATCCCCTGGACTTGATGGCCTACATCCTAGGATTTTGAAAGAGGTGGCTATATTGATAGTGGATGCATTGGTAGTCATTTTCCAAAATTCCATAGATTCTAGAATGGTTCCCGCGGATTGGAAGGTAGCAAATGTAACCAAACTAGTTAAGAAAAGAGGGAGAGAGAAAACAGGGAACTGCAGATCAGTTAGCTGGGTCGCAAAGCAACGAGTGCCCAGGCGCGGTGATGTTTGCGCCACTCGCGAAATTGACCAGACATTTTGCGATGGCGCTAAACACTACCGCCAGAATCACCTGCGCCCGCAGATCATGATGTCAGTTGAGCGTGCAACGCCCCGGCTGCGCCCCGGACTGGATATTGAGTGGCGCCCCCTGCCTTACCGCCTGTCGCTAGCAATGATAGGTTGAGGGGAGCGTTTTGTAGTCAGGTAGGGACTGGGGGAGCGCTATTTAAAGGCTACCACTTCCTGCCTTTTTTTGTCAGCGACATTTTTGCACCACGCATTCTGAGAGAGAGAGAGAGAGAGACTTCTGGAGAGATTCAATGCTGTGTGAAGGAGTTTTTGGGTACTGAGCAGCACTTTGCAGGTTCATTTTGATTTGACCTTCCTTGCATTGATTTAGAAGAGACTGTGGGGGCTGCACTCTGAGCTTTTTCCCTGGGCCTCTCCATTGTTCATTCCAGCAGATTTGATGTACAGGTCTCTCCAGGCCGAGCTTCAAGGCTGCAATGAACAGGATGTGGATGGAGAGCAAGATTGACCCTCCCCTTTAAGAACTGGCCGGCGCCATTGTGTCTGTGTTCCATTGCTGACTGACATCACATGAGCTTCGCCAGCGCTCTGAGGTAACACCTCGCTCCTCGGCGTTAGCGCCTTAAGAGAGGTGTGTAGCGCCTGATTTAGTGCTCCAATCACCACCAGGGGCGATAGAAATCAAGTGTGCCGTCAGAAGCGATAATTAGCGCCAGACTAATCTTTGCGCCCGGCCGATAATTGTGCCCCAAACGGGGCGATACTGAATTTCTCCCCCAAGACGTCTTACTGCAATTATGTAGGGCCCTGGTGAGACCACACCTGGAGTATTGTGTACTGTTTTGGTCTCCTTACCTCAGGAAGGATATACTTGCCATAGAGGGAGTGCAATGAAGGTTCAGCAGACTGGTTCCTGGGATGGGGGATTGTCCTATGAGGAGAGATTGAGTAGACTAGGCCTATATTCTCTAGAGTTTAGAAGAATGAGAGGTGATCTCATTGAAACATACAAAATTCTTACAGGGCTTGAAAGGGTAGATGCAGTGAGGATGTTTCCCCTGGCTGGGGAGTCTAGATCCAGGGATCACAGTCTCAGAATAAGGGGTCGGCCATTTGGGACTGAAATAAGGAGAAATGTCTTCACTCAGAGGGTGGTGAATCTTTGGAATTCTCTACCCCAGAGGGCTGTGGAGGCTCAGTCGTTGAGTATATTCAAGACAGAGATCGATAGATTTTTGAATATTAAGGGTATCAAGGGATATGGGGATAGTGCAGGAAAGTGGAGATGAGGTAGAAGATCAGCCATGACCTTAGTGAATGGCGGAGCAGACTCGAAGGGCCAAATCGACTACTCCTGCTCCTATTTCTTATGTACTGTGTGACAAGGGCTATATGTTGGCGATGTGGCTCATGACTCCGGTGCGCAACCCACGCACGCGTGGGCAGCATGCATACAACGAAAGCCATGCTACCACACAAAATGTGATAGAGCAGACCATTGACATGCTGAAGCAATGCTTCCGCTGCCTGGACCATCTGGAGGAGCCCTGCAGTGCTCAGAAGAGCAGGGTCAAGATTCAAGGTTGTCTGCTGCATGCTGCACAACATCACCACCATGAGGGCACAGGCCTTGCCACCAGCTATACAGTGAGCAGCTAAGAAGCAGCAGGAGGAGGAGGAGGAAGAGGAAGAGCAATAGGAAGGGTGGAGGCAACCTAGACAGCTCCTTTCTGGCCAGTCTGTCCGTGAATGACTCATCCCACTGTGATACCAGTAAACGCAACCCCAATTCCACATTCACTAATGGTCCCAGACCTTACCTTCTCTCTGTTTCTGACCATCACAGCGGTTGCTTAGCCACAATGCAAAAATAAAAGCCATCATTAAATAAACATTCCAAACCAAATTTATAATCAAAGCATGACATATTGCATACAAATGTCAATGAATCACGCTTGTGCGTTCTCTTAGTGCCTGTCTTCCATGTGCCTTTGCCTGTACTAGTGCTCCTATACAGTGCTACCCCAGTGGCTGCAGCATGGCTGGTAGAAGGCTGCGGACTTTCAGTGGGGGAAACTGCAGATGGCCTTGGAGGACGATCTCGAGCAGCTCTGGGCCTAAAGGGCACTGCTTCGGACTGCACCATATCAGAATGGGCGGCAGCAGTCTGGGCTGGCTGGCTGACAAGCAGCAGTAAGGGATCTGGTGGAGTGGCAGGGGTGGGAGGATGAATGCTGTCATCCTGAGAGAGGACAGCAGGTTCGTGCACTATGGAGCCACTGCCACTCCCCCGGGGTGGTGCCTCAGCAATCATAGTAATCTGTTGGAGGACAGATTGCTGGACTGCTGTGACACCCTGCCAGCCCCTTTGAACACTGTAATCCGCAGCCTCTATGTTATTCTCTAAATTATGTGCAGTGTCAGTATCTGAGCTGGTGGCTGCGAGTGAGAAATCGAGTGACAGTGTGTCTTCATCATCATTGTCTTCTTCCTCTTCCACCTGTTGCTCTTCCACCACTGCCTGGCCAAGTGGCAGTTCTTGGGTATCTGAAAGGAGAAAGGCACAACTGTAGGGTTGCGGTGCCGGTGGGGCGGGGGGTGGGCGGGGGAGGTGGGGGGCAAGTATGAGGTGCATGCTTACACCAGCTATAGCTTGTAAATGAGCAGAGGCTGTGGGGTGGGGGTAAGTGGGATTGAGAACGAGTATTAGGTATGATGATACCTTCATCTTCTATCATTTCAGCCCTGCCACTGGCCACAGGCTCTGCGATGGCCACTCCAATGATAGCGAGCACCGTCTCCTCCATGGGGTAAGGACGTGCAGCCACACCTGATCCCTGCTGGTTAGCGCCTGCTGACACCTTGTCCTGCAAGAGAGAGGGAAGTGTGTCACTGAGTGTGGTACAATATGTTTGAGCGATGTGGCTGCCATGGTTGAATAGCTGGCAGTGTGTGCAAGGTGTGAAATGTGGGTGTGAGGCTTGCAGCAGTGCTAAGTGTGTGAGGGTGAGGTGAAGCTAAGAATGTTAGGTATGAGTCATGATTAATAGAGATTGTTGGTAGGTGAGTGATGGGGGTGTGATGCATTGAGCAGTGTGTGAGGTTAGTGGTGCAGTTGGTGGGACATGGCATTTGAAGATGAAGTCACTGACCTTGACCACTCATATGAGGTCATTGAACTTTTTGCGGTACTGCATCCAGGTCCTTGGAGCTTGACTCCTGGCATTGACCGCCACGGCTATCTGATCCCACTGCCTTTACAAAGTTTGTCTGGAGGACCTCCTGGTTCATGTGGATAGAGCACATCTCTTCTCCTTTCCACCTCCTCCACCAAGGCCTCCAGTGCAGTGTCGAAAAATCTTGGAGCCCGTTCTCTCCACAGTTGTGCCATTAGTATGTCTTCTTCCACAGCCACTTCCAGCACCTGGTCCAACCACAATGCGCCTCCCCTTTAAGAGGTGCAGGCTGGCTTTAAGTAGTGCAGGCTAGCTTTAAGTGGTGCTAGCCCCGCACAATCTTGGGCCCCTGCTGAGCCGTGCAGCCATTCACAGTTAGCACTGGCTGCACACACCAATCATGTAAATTAGCAGGCAGCACAACGTTGGTGTGATTCTCCATGCCCGTTTTTGGGGGCTATCGAATTTAGCCCCCTTTCTCTTTGCCCCTAATGAAAATGAAACAAAAAAAGATAGTGGGGCCATTACTTGGATTTCTGCCCAACATGCATTGATTCAATCAGTTGGCCAATTTTTGATAATATTTATCTGATCCTTTTTGCCTCACTATGCACCTATAAATTGCTAAATTACAAAACTGTTCTGACTGCATTGGGCTTCACCTTGAGGGTGCACAGATGAAATGCACACCATGCAGGTTCTTGTACATTTTGAAATAATATATAACTAATGAATTCAGGGTCACTTGGCATGTGTTCATGGAATTGGTGACAAATTAATGGTATTTTAATCATTATGTTAATCAGAATGCTAAGGGTGCTCTGGTAGTTATGGTACTGCTGTTAGTTGTTTTTGTTTTGTTGAATTTGAGTCTCTGTGGTAGTTAACTTTCAATATGACTCACCCTCATCACAAGATACTTGCAGGCACTGACTTTCTATTTCCACTTCCATTTATGTAAACACCACAGAAATGTTGATTTTTCTTTTAAACCATACTGGCATTAGTGGTTCAGTTTAATGCATGGTAAATGACATGCCATGATTCAGTTTTTTCAGATTAATGGACAGGAGGTGAAGAACGAGCCTTATTCATTAAAATAGTAGCTGGCATTCTTGGTGCCTAATAGCCTCTGATAAAACACATATCCAGATAAGCTACAAATCTTTATATTGCCACCAAAGTTGAAAGTTTGCTGGTGTTAAATTATTCACCAATTTATCCTGTTTATATCATTGACTTATCTGGCAGATATCTCTTGCAATGACCTGTAAGAATCCTGTGACATAGAAATATACGCTGGGAATTTCCTCAGGGATTCTCCTGATTGACCACCGTGACTTTGGTGGAAGATTGGCGGAAACCCCATTTATCCGTCGGTCCCGGAGTTTCCGCTGATCTTCTGCCTATGTTATGGCAGCTGATCGGGAGAACCCTTGAGGAAATTCCAGGCAAGAGTGCTGTGGTGGCCGGGACAGTTACAGGAAGACCAGTTCCAGTTTGAAGAAGGGTTTCAACCCGAAACGTCAACTCAAATTTCTCTCCACGGATGTTGCCTGACCTGCTGAGTTTTTCCAGCATTCTCTGTTGTTATTTTCCAGTTTTTTGATGTTGTATGTAAGTCAGCCTGCAGTAGCTGAGAGAACTCAGTCACTGCCTCTTCAGTGAAGCTGAGATGTTGTAGGCGGGTCTATTCTGATATGCCCCAGTATGAGAGTTGGCACAACAAGTCCTATCATTACAAACTTCCCAGATGCTACTTAGATTGCTCCAGATAATTGCCACTTTAAATACAAATGCATCATATAACCCCCAAAAGATTATGAAATGATCACCCCAACAACCTTCAAAAAGGTTCTCAAGAAAAAAATAGAATTGAAAATTCAGCCAAAAGACCCCCCAACAAACTAGCTTTGAGGAGCGACCCTACTGAGCAGCCCTTGCCTACTGCATCACTGCTGAAACCAGTTTTTATAGGCAACAATATAGTGTTGGGCAGATCCTTACCCAAATCTGTCATGAGACCTGCTGTCCTTCATTAGCTTATTAATATGAGACGTACACAAGCTAGTCTGCACAATCTCAGAAAACCACCAATTCATGCTTTGCACATCAGGTATGCTAGGCCACCCAGCCAAATTTATGACACATGCCCACTGAGTGCAAAGGGTCTGCTGGTGGAAAGGGACCTCACAAAATTGGGGCTGATAATAATAAGTCCAGTTGGAGGAATTCTTGGTAAAAAAAAAACTAGGAACGTATAAGTTTATATTTTCTTAAGTATAATATTTTCTTAAGTTTCTGGATTTTGGATATCATTATAAAAACCCACTCTCTAGTCTAATGGAGCAGTCTGCTTATTCAATAATTGTGGCTAGGGTGTGCTATATTAACTCTCTCTGTAATCCGTATTAATTTTGTTCAGAACATTGTATTTTGAATCTGAAGTCATGCAAGAAACATGGAAAGAATGGTACTATCGGTGACATTTAGTTTGCTGAGAAAATGGCTTTTTTAACTCTTTCAATAATGGCTGACTCCATGAAATCACTTCACTGCCAAATTAAAGTGGATGAGTTCTGCATCCAGTGCTGCACCAAGATAAAACAGAGACATTGGGCTCGAATTTCCAAGCCCCGAGGAGGCGGGTTTGGAGCCGGGAGTGGTGGGAAAATTGCAGAATCGGGGGGCAGGAACCAATCCCGCCCACATTCCGCCTCCGTGCCAATGTCCCAGGAGGCAGGGACCCGACCTGTGCTGGGAGGCACCTCTCGAGGCGGGAAGGGGATTAGTGCCAATTAGCTGCCTGTTAACAGACGGCTCCGAACCACGCCAAGTTAGCGAGGCAGACCATCAGTCTGCAGGGGTTGGAGGGGTCGAGATGTCCGTTGTGTAGGTGAGTGATGGGTGCATGTGTGCAGAGGTAAGTGTGTGAGGTGTGTGTAAAGTGTTTTAATAAGTTTTACTTACCTTTACTTTCTCCTGCAGGCTTCCTTCCTTCAGTTCTCGGGAGTCCCTCAGCTCAGCGGCACAGAAAGCAGAATGGCCGCTGAACTGTCAGAAGCTGCAGCCTCTGCTTTCTGGTCTGGAGAGCTCTCTAACTGAGTCTGAGTAGAAGGACTCAAGTTAGAAGACAGATTGTCCGTGTTTGACAGCTTCACAGAGCTGTCAAACGCTGATTTTTCATCTGTCAAAAGCTCTTGACAGATGAAATGGCAATCGCTGACATCACCAGTAACCAGGTGTCCCTTAATTAGCCTGCTGAGCCCGCTGGGTGGACTTAACAAGGTCAATCAAGGGAAAGTAGCGTGGGTTGGCCACAAGTCGATGGAGGCGGGACTACAACCCAAAAAGTGGGAGTCCCGCCTCCAAAAGCTCCGCATTGACAAAATCCAACCCATTAACTCATTAGAGGGAGTGCCGGGAAGAGCCACAAGACTGATCCCTAATATCAAAGATATAAGGCAACAGGATATAGATTCAAACAAATAAAAGGAAAATTTCAGACTGATGTCAGGAAATTCTTCTTCACACAAAGGGCGATCAATTTATGGAATAGACTTCCAGAATGAGTACTGGAGACAAAAACCCTAGAATCTTTTAAGAAATAATTGGATGCTGAAATGGAAGGACTTTAGGATCTATCGACATGAATGAACTAATATTGGCCAAATGGCCTTCCTCATCCATAACTATTATGCGACCGTGTACAATCCTGTGAGTAACATCGTTGACAGCAATTTCCAGCTATTATTTTTCACAATTTTTCACAATGAACCCAGAAATTCAGGCTAGCCTGGTCCTACACCTAAACTGTCCTACTTAAAAACAGCACCCTTCATCATCTTGAAGAAATATTAGTGCTGTCACCCTTTGATTATGTTCCTGTGACGTTAGGTTCTAATTTTATACTGGTCTAGGGGAAAAAAGGACTCTTTCATGTTATTTAGTGGTGTCCCCCCTTTTAAGGGAGGTACTTGCTTGTATTCTGGAGAGATTCATTTTCCTAACCTCATTGGCCTACTTTCACTCAAAGGGTGGTGAACCTGTGGAATTCTCTACCACAGAAGGCTGTGGAGGCCAAGTCACTGAATATATTTAAGAAGGAGATAGATAGATTTCTAGACACAAAAGGCATCAAGGGGTATGGGGAGAGAGCAGGAATATGATATTGAGATAGAGGATCAGCCATGATCATATTAAATGGCGGAGCAGGCTCGAAGGGCCGAATAATCTATTCCTGCTCCTATTTTTCTATGTTTCTACTTCAAAATAGGATCACTTAATCATCTTGAAGAAATATTTGTCGTATCACATCTTTAAGGTCTCACACTAAACTGTGTCCCTGTGGGGCTAGGTTCCCTTGCCTTATATCCCCAATGACCTGCTTTAAATAGGATCCCTTCATTTTATGTTTCCTCTTCCAACATGCATTAACTTAAATTTTGCTATATAAAAATCCATCTACCATTCCTTAGACCATCCACTTAATTGTCCCATGTCTCTTTCAATGCTATCCATCTCTCTTATGCTCATTGCCTCACTACATAGGTTAGTGCCAACAGCAAATTTTATATTACAAATAACCTCCTCTATATCATTTATGAAACATGTGAACATCATGAAACCTGGGAAAGTTTCTCTGATTCTTTGCTGGCCGAAGCTGGAAAGTATCTCACCTCCCATTAACCTGGAGAGTGGACTATTCTCATTCTAAATGTGGGCCACCACCAAATATCATGAGACATATTTACACTATGACAATTAAAAGGAAGGGACCCTGACTGTATTTGTGAGCTAATCTTGTTCTTCTCCCAGGTACTTCTGATCTAATTTAATGTAGACTTGTTAGTTAATTCAGTGCTTCCTATACAGAAATATTAGAGTGCCATTAAGGAGCTCATTTCTTGATGATACGAGAACAGGCACCACCAATATTATGAGTATATTCAATTTTTCTTGGCCTAAGTGAGTTGCAGTTTAAACTGTTGAAACCACATCCTGTTCAGACAAGTAAGATGTGCTAGTTGAAGAAATGACCTTGGTATCCTGACGTACAAGCTATGTGGTATCATGACGCGCACACACACGGTGACACATCACTCATGTGACTTCGGCAGTGCCAGCAATTGTTGTACTTCCTTCATTTTGACTTCTTATTGCTGCTCAGCTCATTTACAACTTTCTCCTATCTGAATGAACTGAGGCGTTTTGAGGCGATCTTAGTCCTTGGCTCAGAACAGGCTGTCTGAATCTTGTGTATGTAAAGTGGACATCATTAATTTTCAGCATTTTAATCAACAGCTAAATCTTAAAGGCCTTTAAATGTTGTTCTAGCATAAAGTAGAATAAGGGTCTCCCTATTATTGAACAGGCTGGCTAATAATAGCATAAGTTCTTTTAAAGATTCTGCTCATGAATTTTCTCAAAGTCATCCCAAAGATGTAAGACCAGAAATTCAGGCTCGCACATTTTTAGGCACGCTGGTGCGCAGGGTAAGATCCTTGCACCTGAATGATGAACCCTGAGGCGCCCCCGATATTGGGCCTCGGGCCTCATTAATGGCGCAAACAGCCAGCCAGTAAAAAGTAAATGAAGTTCTTGCGTCGCAGAGGTGCTGAGGTATGTAAGAGCCAGGGAAAGAGAAACAGAGGCCAGGGAGTGGGGATCGGAGGCCATGGGGGGATTGGAGGCTGGGGAGGGGGGAATCGGAGGCCAAGGGGGGATTAGTGGCCAAGGGGGGATTGCAGGCTGGGTGGAAGGGTGTGGATCGGAGGCCGAAGGGGGATCGGAGGCCAAAGGGGGATCAGAGGCCGGGGAGAGGGGATTGGTGGCTGAGGGGGGGTTAAGAGTCCGGGTAGGGATCTGAGGCCGCGTCAAGTCGCGAGATCAGAAGATGGGGGTTGGAGGTTATGGGGTTGGGGGGAAAGGGGAATCGGAAGCCGGCTCCACATTCAGGTAAGTAAATTCCGAAAACTTATATTTTTGGTGGCATGTGGTCTCAAGGTCTGGTTTTACTGAGTGCAGCCGGTGCTGGCACAGGCTGCCTCAGAGCAAACCCACCCTGCAGTGGGGCCTCAAACAGGCATTAGGGGTGAGAAATTCAGTATCGCCCCATTCGGGGCGCAATTATCGGCCGTGCGCAAAGATTAGCGCTTGGCGCTAATTATCGCCTCAGACTGCAAACTTGGCTTTTATCGCCCCTGGAAGTGATTGGAGTAATAAATCAGGCGCTTCACCCCTGTCTTAAGGCGCAAAGACCGAGGAGAGAGGCGCTACCGAGGAGCGCTGGCGAAGCTCGTGTGATGTCAGTCAGCAATGGAACACAGACAAAATGGCACCAGCCAGTTCTTAAAGGGGTGGGTTAATCTTGCTCTCCATCCACATCCTGCTCATTGCAGCCTTGAATCTCGGCCTGGAGAGACCTGTACATCAAATCTGCTGGAAAGAACAATGGAGCGAATCAGGGAAAGAGCTCAGAGTGCAGCCCCCACAGTCTCTTCTAAATCGATACAAGGAAGGGCAAATCAAAATGAACCTGCAAAGTGCTGCTCAGTACTCAAGACTCCTTCACACAGCATTGAATCTCTCCAGAAGTCTCTCTCTCTCTCTCAGAATGCGTGGTGCAAAAATGTCACCAACAAAAAAAGGCAGGAAGCGGTCACCTTTAAATAGCGCTCCCCCTGTCCCTTCCTGACTGCAAAACGCTCCCCTCAACCTGTCGTTGGTAGCGGCAGGCGGCGCCACTCAATATCTGCTCCAGGGTGCTACTGGAGCGTTGCACGCTCGACTGACGTCACGATCTGCCGATGCAAGAGATCGTGGCAGTAGTGTTTAGCGCCACCGCAAAATGTCTAGTTAATTTCGTGAGCGGCGCAAACATCACCACGCACGGGCGCTAGTTGCTTTGCGCCCCATTAGCGCCCTCTTAAGGCGCTAACGGGAGGCGCAAACCAACTGAATTTTTCCCCCTAGGTCCCTTATTCCCATATGCAAAGGGCGTAATATCTATTTCAGGAGTCGGCACTACACAACGACTTTTTTGTCCTTTTCTCAATATGACGGGCAGCGCACATCCAGCAGGAAATGTGCATGCGATTCCTTCCCACCATATTGCGGGCTTAGTAGGCCCATTAATACCTGAGAAATGAGTGCTGTGTGGCCGCATTTAAAGGCCATAGCATTTCACTTGGTAGCTAAGGCTATAATTTTCTCTGTTCACAAAAAAGTGATTGTTAATATAAAACAAAATTCTGCACTTCATACTCATCTCTACTTTTTACTAAAGTTCGTGAATGGAACAAAATATAGCCCCTAATTGCAGTAATCCTTTTTCATTTGGAGTTCTCAGTGCAATTGAAACCCTTTTTATATTTTAATGTGGTCCTTCAAAGTTATTTTTCCCCCACAGATTTTCACGTTCAAGATTACCGTACACCCCTTTGAATGCTTAACATACTGGCTTATTCTGCAGAGAAGAGCAGACACTGCAGTTCCAACACTATATCTGAAACTTTTGTCACAAAGACATCCTTAAAGAGCTTCACTCAGAAAATCCTTCTGCTAAATTGTAGCTGTGCAATGCATGTACATGTTCTTACAGTCATGATTGGCTGCAGGATGGTCATTTTTATGTCATTGCTCGTAGGATAAGATAGCTGTTGTATGTTCCCACGTAAAAACAGTTGCTATAAGTTATGCCGTAATGTATGCCTCTTGTCTCACACATTTTGCCAATTAAATTTCCTGTGTACCTAATTTGAATACGTCACCATACAATAAAGCATGACTTAAATGTAACCAATGGGCCCTAGGGAACTAAGACAGAGCCCAACAAGAGGGGGAGAAAATATATAATTCTTGAGTGAAGCTGGGAAGTTCAAGGTAAGTGGCAGACAGCCTTCCCTCTTTCATTTTTTAAAGTCCAGAGAGTTTCCATTGTCTGACAAAAAATTCCCTTCTCTCAGGTAACCATTCAGAATGAAGCTCAGGCTGGCAGGAAGAGGGCCTGCAATTTCGTGATGGTTGACCTGGAGGCCTTCCTTGATGAAGGAAGGCGGGATCGGCTCCTGGGCTCCCAACAGCGCAGCTAACACATGCTGTCAGAAGATAGGCATGGAGGGGGCTGGCAGAGGCACAGAGTGCCACCTCCATTGCCCCCAGGATGATAGACCACTGCTGTAAAAGGTTTAATGACCTCTCCAGAGCTGGGAAGTCAAGACACTCACCATGTTCTCCCTTTAATCCTCACTCACCCTGGGCACCACCACACTCATGACTCCAATTTCTAGGCCGTGATTCAGTGACTAAAATTAGCCCTCTTTCAGCTGGGGCCCAAATTTGTCTTTAATTTGATGTGGAGATGCCGGTGTTGGACTGGGGTGGACAAATGTAGGAAGTCACACAACACCAGGTTATAGTCCAACAGCTTTATTTGAAATCACAAGCTTTCGGAGCGTTGCTCCTTCGTCAGGTGAAGTGAAGAGAAGCATACAGGCACAGCATATACAGTCAGAGAATACAGCCAGATGATTACAGGTAATCTTTCTAACTGCCCTTTATCACACCTCAGCAGAGAGATAATCACAGCAATCAAAGGTGTGAATGGTGTCCAAACAGGTCAGTGAGGAAAACATTACATCAAAGAACAATGAGGTGGGGTCACAAGGGGTCAAATGTTGCAGATGCTGGGGTCTGTATGAAAAACAGAAAAAAAACAAAAAACTTTGCTGGAAATCACAGCAGGTCCAGCCGCATCTGTGCAGAGAGAACAAGCCAACGACGACTCGAGTCTGGATGACTCTACGTCAGGTGGGGTTACATGTAGCGTGACATGAACCCAAGATCCCGGTTGAGGCCATCCTCATGAGTGCGGAACTTGGCTATCAGTTTCTGCTTGACGATTTTGCGTTGTCGTGTGTCTCGAAGGCCGCCTTGGAGAAGAACATAAGAACATAAGAAATAGGAGCAGGAGTACGCCAATCGGCCCCTCGAGCCTGCTCCGCCATTCAATAAGATCATGGCTGATCTGATCCTAACCGCCAATCCACTATCACAGAACCATCTCCTGAATCTAACAGAATTAGACACACGAAATAGGAGCAGGATCAGGCTACACGGCCCCTGGGCCCGCTCCGCTACCCACAGGGCCATGACCGATCCGAACCTAGACTCATGTCCAAATTCCTGCCCGCTCCCCGTAACCCTTAATTCCCTTTACTTCTAGGAAACTGTCTATTTCTGTTTTAAATTTATGTAATGATGTAGCTTCTACAGCTTTTTGGGGCAGCATATTCCATGGACCTACCACCCTCTGAGTGAAGTAGTTCCTCCTCATCTCAGTTTTGAAAGAGCAGCCCCTTATTCTAAGACTATGCCCCCTAGTTCTAGTTTCACCCATCATCGGGAACATC
Organism: Somniosus microcephalus; assembly: GCF_052327205.1. Taxonomy (NCBI): domain Eukaryota; kingdom Metazoa; phylum Chordata; class Chondrichthyes; order Squaliformes; family Somniosidae; genus Somniosus; species Somniosus microcephalus. The sequence goes on from NC_141000.1 coordinate 92,313,715, forward strand.
TTCCCTGCATCCACCCGATCCAACCCTGCTTACCCGAAGATCGGAGGCTGAATGTCCTTGACTGCTGAAGTGTTCCCCGACTGGGTGGGAACACTCCTGCCTGGCGATTGTTGTGCAGTGTCCGTTCATCCGTTGCCGCAGTGTTTGCATGGTCTCGTCGATGTACCATGCTCCGGGGCATCCTTTCCTGCAACGTATGAGGTAGACCTGTTTGGACACCATTCACACCTTTGATTGCTGTGATTATCTCTCTGCTGAGATGTGATAAAGGGCAGTTAGAAAGATTACCTGTAATCATCTGGCAGTTTTCTCTGACTATATATGCTGTGCCTGTATGCTTCTCTTCACTTCACCTGACGAAGGAGCAGCGCTCCGAAAGCTTGTGCTTTCAAATAAAGCTGTTGGACTATAACCTGGTGTTGTGTGACTTCCTACATTTGTCTTTAATTTGATGGAAGGTCATTCAACTTCACTCTCGCATGAGCAGAAATTAACACTGAAAAAGTAATTACTATCAGAAAATTCTTTTAATAATCAATAGGCAAAACTTTCAACTTGGGTAGGAACGTAAAATGGGTGGTACTGGATTGTCCACTATACATGCTGTCTGATTTGCCTTTCTATTGAAGTCAATGATAATAAAATTGGGCGGGATGCATAGGGGGCAGCCAATCTGCAATCGTCCGTTGGATGCCCCCTCCAAAGTTGAAAGTTTCTCCCAACAGCTTTTGCTTATCTTTAATTTTTGCTTAAGTTCTTAAGTGGATTTTTAAAGCGTTCATGTTTTGCATGTCCTTATGTTACGCCACTAGACTTAAAGGGCTAGATTTCATTGGGGCGGGCTGGGGCCGTGTCATCCGCTTTTCGTGTTATCCACCCGATTCCAAATCGATGTGGGAGATTGATACGATTTTCACATAATTGGGCAATTGAGTTCCAACGTGTGGGAACCCATGGCCCAATTAGTTTTTTCAGTCTGAAACTCGTCTCCGATGACATCATCATTGCTGCTGCATTTAAGGTCTGCAAGAAGCCTTGCTTCTTCTGCAGACTGCCAACCTTTTGGCCTTTGCAGTGAGAGGGACCTGGAGGCAGAATGAGCAGCGGGTGACCTAAGTCTACTCCCAGATTTGATGACATCGCCCTGCAAGCTTTGGTGGAGGGAGCAAAAGGTAGCAAGGAAGTGCTCTTCCCTTCTTCAGGGAGGAAGAAGCCTCCCCAGCAGACAAAGGCTGTGTGGGTCCAGGTGGCCCAGGAGGTCAACTCGTTGTCCCTCATCTGCAGAACCTGGCTTCAGTGCAGGAAGAGCTTTCATGACCTTCTGCGCACTGGAAAAGTGAGTATGACTTTGCCATCACCCTCAATCTGATCCCCATTGCCTCTCCTCACCAGCACTCAGCTTTAGCAACCTCTTCCTCCACATCCCACTTGACACTGACATCCCTGCACCCTTACCCATTCCCTCTCACACCAAGGTCACATTCACCTAACTATTCGACTATGCAGCCCTCACACTCCCTATCACTGTGATGCTATGAAAACAACTTACAAAACACAGGGAGGGCCCTTGATCTTGCCAACTCACTCCATCTTTGTCTCCTTCTAAGCACCTATGCTATGGGTTCTCTACACTCACTCCTTCATTCTCACTCAAACTCCACTTGTCTCCCTCATTGCAAGAAAAGAGAGCTCACAATAAGAGGGAAAGAGCGAGGACAGGAGGAGGGCCACCCTCAGTAGCCCACCTCACCCCTTGGGAGGAGGGGGTACTGGAGATAGTGGGACTCGAGGACGATGCGCAAGTGGGGGACGGATAGACGGGTGCATCAGAGAAAGTTGGTGACAGAATAGTTTTTCATCTCTCTCATTGACATTGCATGAGTCGCTGATAATGATTCTGAAGCTCTAACAGATGGACTTATGATCATCTGCAATATGCAATGTGCATGTAACCTTGGCCTCACATCTCTGACTCTTTCCTTTGCTCCCCCACAGGGACATCGGAAGCACCCGTTCCCACTATCCAGGAGGAACAGCCTGAGTCTCCAGACTCCTCAGAGGAAGCTACAACCTCTGAGGGTGCAGCATCAGCAGAATTCAGCCAACCCAGCACCAGCACAGACACTCACACCTCGGTGGGACCATCGCGAGATAGAGCAGTGTTGTCACCTGGTGTAGCACAGCTCACAAGTGAGCATCAGCAGAATGTGGAGACAGGGACAGCAGTGGAGAGTCCAAGTCGGAGGGCGCAGGACTCTCCCAGCTCGGCTCAGCTGCATGTCGACCCTCTGCCTCTGGGTCCATCCAGAAGAACAGCGGTGCTGGAACTCCAGGAACAGGTGCAGGAGTCTCTGGCAGGTTTTGTCTCCAGGGTTGCTGCGAGTGTGGAGCGAATGGAGGAGTCCATCACGAACATGAGCAGAGCCTTTGTGGGGTCATTGGTGCATGAACCCAGCGCCATGGAAAGGATGGCAACCTCCGTTGAAAGGATGGCTACAGTAGACAAGAGGATGGCTATGGCCATGGAGGAGCTAAGTCGCCAGAGTGTAGAAAACATGGTGAGTGTTCAGAATAGACTGACATCTCTGGAGGAGCGATTGTCAGCTATTGAACAGAGAAACCAGACCTTCATGGACGTCCTTCTGAGTAGGACTGCCAGTGCAGATACGGGTCCCCATGGCCCCCCTGATGTGCAGCAAAGTGCTCTCAAGCCACTTGCACATGCTGAGGTGGACCTGACCCATGAGAGGGAGGTTGGTGGCAGAGAACAAGGAAGTGGGGGCTCCTCTCCAAGCACTCACACGACCATGCCACTGCAGAGCCCTTGGTCAGAGCCCCACCAGAGTCCACACCCAACTGAGATTGGCCTCTCAACCCCTGCACAGCCGCAGGAGCAGCAAACTGTTGCTGAGCCCTCACAGGTTCACAACCCCAGAGGATGCCCGCCAAAGGTGTCGAGGCAGGAGCAGCAAGAAAGTGAGCAAGGGGCCTCCACATCTGCTGAAGCCACAGGGGAAGCACCGCGTAGGAGCATGCGTAAGAGAAAGATACTGCACAAATAGTCACAAGGGTAGTCACTTGGGTGAAATGTTGTGTTTCTTTTTAAAATGCCATCAGTTGGTTGTTGTAAATAAAAATTCTGATGGCAACTGTTGCAGTTGTGGCGTGTGTCATTTTGCAAATGGGACTTCCACATTGAGGGCTTAGGATTATTTGCAATTGTCAGTATGGTGGTCAGAGTACTAGGAATCCTCTGGTTCTTGGCCATTGTCGATGCTCTGGTAAGAAGCTGTGAGGCAAAAGTGCTTGATTGGCTAGGCTAAGCAAATCTGGCCAAGATGAGTGCGTTCCTTGCATCCCGGGCAGCAATGTTCTCATGTACTGCTGCCGCTGGTTGATGGGCCTCTGCAAGATGTTCGTTTTCGCTCTCCTCCTCCTCATCTGAGGAGGATATGTGAGGAGCCACTTGGTCCTCAGGAATCTGCAAGCCACGACGTTGTGCCATGTTGTGAAGTGCACAGCAAACCACAATGATTCTGGAGACCCTGGCTGCTGAGTACTGCAGGGCTCCACCTGATCTATCCAGGCATCTGAAGCGCATCTTCAGCATGCCAATGGTTTGCTCGATTATGGATCTGGTGGAAATGTGGCTGTAGTTGTAGCTCTCCTCAGCTTCGTTGGATGGGCTCCTCAACGGCGTCATTAGCCATGTCTTCAGGGGATAGCCCTTGTTCCCAAGTAGCCATCCGTTAAGTTGGTCTGGCAGACTGAAGAGCAGAGGCACACTAGACTGGCGCAGTATGAAGGAGTCATGGCAACTGCCAGGGTACTTGGCACTAACATGCAAAATTTCCTTCTTGTGGTCACACACCAGCTGCACGTTGAGGGAGTGGAAGCCCTTGCGGTTGACAAAAATACCTGGATTACGATGGGGTGCCTTCAGGGCCACATGTGTGCAGTCAACAACTCCCTGCACCCTTGGAAAGCCTGCCTGATTAGCTAGTCCAACCGCACGCGCTGTGACACTTGCTTGATCCTTGGAGAAATGGATGTGATTGTGCACGATGGCAAAGAGGGCATCGGTTACCTGCGTGATGCGAGTGTGTGCGGCCGCCTGGGAGATGCCGCTGATGTCTGCTGCTGATCCCTGGAATGAGCCTGAACCAAAAGTTTGAGTGCGGTGGTGACTTTGACGGCCACTTGTAAGGGGTGTCCACCTGCTCCTCTGGGCTCCAGGTCTTGCTGCACCATTGCGCAGATGTCACCCACTACCTCTCGCTAAAGTCGGAGCTGCCTTTGGCACTGCTGCTCACTCATGTTGAGGTAGCTGGTCCTCTGTCTGTAGGCCCTGTTTGGGGGGTATCTCCTGCGCCAATGGGCTTCCATGGGCTAGCGCCTTCTGGCCTGTGCAGCTTCAGGTGGGTGAGCAGCAGCTTGGCGCTCCTGTTGTTGCTGCTGCTGTTGGTGCTGCTGTTGTTCATGGTTCTGCTGCAGCCGCAGCTGGTCTTCATCCAAATCTGATGTCCAGGAGGAAAGGAAATAAATGGTCCCCATGCTTCTGGTAGATGCCTCAGTTGAGGAAGCGCTCAGTCAAGGTGGCGAGAGGGGTTTCCCAGGAGGTCACACTGGAGATGGGTTTCAGGCTCCAACCTTCCACAGCTGTTGTTATGCCTGCTAAAAGTTCCCCCAGACCTGAGACAACAAAGTCCTGCCACCTGCAAATGGTGACTGATCAAATCTCCTATTTAATGGTGGAGCTGCAGCTGATAGTCAGCAATCCAATTGTGCTCCCGCCAGGTTTCACCGTCGTGTTTCAGAGGAGACGCGAATCACGCAAAATCCAGCCCAAAGCATTTAAAATGCTATCAGATTTTTTTTTAAACTGTGTCTGCTGGAAATCTGCAACAAATCCAGAAAATGCTGGAAATATCGTAATATTTTGAACATTAATGTCTGTTTCTGTTGTCTACATGCCTGCTGTGCATTTCCAACATTTATTCACCTCCTTGAGATAATATAGAAGATGAATGACAGAACAGTGCTCAAAATAAATGTTCCCTTTATCTGAAAAAGCACAGAAACTTTCACTAAATCACAAACAATATCATGAAATTTTACTGATCTCAGCAAAGTGTTTGTAGATATCTCTAATAATAGCAGAAGACTGTAATATTAATATTGTTAAGTTCCTTTTTTAAAATTCACAGATTTTCTTTTTTTAACAATGGCCCAGATTTTGCGGTAAAAATAACGGTGAAACTAACAGTGCTCATCTTTATTAAAGTGTAAATCGGACAGCAACTTCTGCTGACCACACATGCGCAGTTAAACACGGAAATCAGGAAGTTGCTGTCCGAGTTGCCCTGCTCCTCCAGAAGCTTCGCTGTAGCAGAGTCTCGCCGAGAGACTCAGCATTCAAATGCATGGAAGGGTGTGAAGTTGGGGTACTTACGTGATAGATACCCACTAAACTATTAGAGCTTGTCCATTGACGTGTAAGTGAACATTTAATGGCGTAATAAGTCTTAAGTGTGGCCAAATAACCACTCTGGCACTGAAAATTTAATTTACAAGTGTGGAGTCCCATTCCTTCAGATTCTAATTATTGTAGGAGTTTATAAAAAATTTACATTTTTAAATAAAAATGTTTTTAACTTTTTCTTTCTGTCTCTTTTATCGCGCTCTCTTAATCCCATTTTTTTCCCCTCGCTTTATTTCGGTTTCTATACATGATTTTACATTGAATTAAATGTTCTCATTTACTCTTCCTAATTCAGACTCTGCCGCCCCAATACTTACTGGGGTGGGGTTTCAGAGCAGGACGATGGAGTTTATGATTTTCCATGGCATGTGTTTTTTTTGAACAGATTACCTGCCCAAAAGCCAGCCTGGTCATGGGGGTGAGGTAGAGTGTGGTTCGGAGGGTCAGGGATGATCGCGGGGAGGTGGAAGATCACAGGGGGTCGCAGAGAGATCAGAGGGTGTCAGAGATCAGGGGCAGAAATGGGGGGTGGGGGGAGAGTTGGAGATTGTAGGGGGAGATCAGTGGTCGGGAATGGGGTTTCAGTCATGGGGGTGGTGTCAGGGGAGATTGTGGAGGTGGGGTGGGATTTACAGGTTAGCTTGTTGGGCCTGGAGGAAACACGTCTGCTTCTCCTGGCCCACAAGCAATACTGTAAAGGCACTTATCTGATGGATCTGGCCCTTCTTGCCTCCTTTTACCTGCCGGGTTTTCCGAGGCCAGGGAAATCCAGCCCAAAGTGGTTAAAAATTGAAACCTTGTTAAAACGAAGGCACGCTGTCTCCTTGAAAGAGTTCAACGACCAACCCGCCTCCTGAGTGTGGATTGGTGGCCTGCTCCTCATCCCGCCTCCCGTAACTGGACGGGTTTGAGGCGGGTTGGGTTCCTGTATCAGATTTTTAACATTTTAATTTCCCACCCGAACGTTTTGGAGATTAAAGTTATCCCTTGTGTGTTTCAGTAAGAATTTTTCAACCTGATTGGTTAAGGAGCTACACAGGTTCTTGCCCTGTTCATACAGGTCCCAGATTCCCTGTAGAGGGCGCCGCGCTGGTTCTAATCACTGCAAGTTCCAGTGTAAAAGCCCACCAAGTGTAAGTGTAATGAACAGTGAGGTCCATTCTTTCGCCGCTGACCACAAATTCTGGGCCAGTCTCTCACATGTGGTTGTAAGTTGCAATAAAATATCTGAAAATAGTTTCAGAATGAAGTAACAAAAAAATTACGACAGCATGTACATTATGGGAAACCCAAAGGAAAAGGAAGGCAAACAGAAATCTAGTGCTATTTTTGCACTTTAAAAATAGAGTTTGCTGTTTCTGAATATTTTTCTTGTACAACATTCATTCAGTAGTGAGATTGAACAGTGCACAGCTAAAGCTAGTGTCTATGGCTCTCCTGATGGAGCAGTTGGTAAATACAACTGACTTGGAGTGGAACTGAGCTGTGTAGGGCAGTAAGGTTCATTCCTCAGTGTATGCTGCGATAGCTGATAGGGCACACTAGAATTGACTTCAGTTTTCCTGGGTTAGGTAAGGGGAGAAATAAAAAATCAACCAGGGTTCCTGTACCTGGTTATTGTGTGCGGAAGTTGGGTGAGGACAGGATTAGGTTTAGCTGTGATGCTCCCATGGTTGAATGACCTGGCAATAACTTACTGCATAGGTTTACACATGAACAATAAACAGGATGAATGAGAAGCGAATCTGTTTCTAATGGTGTTGGGGGTTGAAGGAAGAATGAAGGCCAGGCCAACACCCTGTTGAATAAAACCATTGTCTGAAACACAGTCCCTCCAGTAATACAGCAGTCCTTCAGTACTACACTGAAGTGTAAACTCAGTTTATGTACTCAAGTTCTGGAATGGGATTTGAAGCAAAACCCTACCACCTCAGAGGCAAGTGCGCTTTCACTGAGCGAGACTAATAAGACAGTATCATCACAGACAGCTCAGCAGAAGAAGCCACCAGTCTGTTACTGCCACTGTTCTGCTGCTACAAGGGGCCTTTATACCTTGAGGGTAGATGTTGTTGCCTTTTCTTGTTCTCCTCATGTCTTAGTGCCACCAGACATCCTGTATGTCTGAAGATCAGGAAATGGCATGCGGGATCTTCCTGCCCCCAAGTTAATATTTAAATAAAGTTCTCACCTGTTTCAGGCCGGTGCTTCACATGCTGCCCTTCCCCGCCCACAGGAAGTTGCACACGATACAAAGTGGATGGAGATGGGAGTAAAGAAATTCGATCACGCCTGAAAATGGGAGTGCAGGGGGCAGGGCTTGAGCTGCACATGCCTGTTCATGTAGTCGCAGGGACCAGGTAAAATTGGTGCTGCCAACTCATTATCATGAGTCAGATATGGAAGCAACGTTACTCATTCGCTGCATGCCTGTTTGGGGGGAGGCGGAGTGGGAATTCAGGCTTGACTGATGCCACTTAAAGGCAGCCAGCACTTCTTAAAGGGGACATGCACTCTGTCTGCAGACAGCAGGGACACGTTCTCAAAGGGGTAAAATGGCTGGAAGAGGTACAGAGAGGGCACCCAGGTTCCCGGATGCAGCTTTGGTCCAGGCTGTCGACAAGAGGAGGGAGATTCTGTTCCTCCCGGGGTGGGGGTGAGTGGAGGGTGTGGGGCAGAAAGCCCTCCTGGCAACACTGCCACTGCTGAGGAGGTCAATGCCAGGATCGTAGCTCCCAGAAATGCCAGAAAAAGTGTAATAACCTCACCAAAGTTGTCACGGTAAGAATCTTACCTCGCACATCAATTACTCTCTCGTCACACCTGCTCCACCTGTAGCCACACTACTCACTGCACTCACCTCCCCCATTTCCCTTCACTCTCCTATAATCACTACACCACACGTCACTCCACCGTTTTCCTTTCTATCAATGATGAGCGTTTAAATACTTCTGGTGCGTGCTCTGGGTGCCTACAGAGGAGCCCGATCCAATACAGTGGGCAGTGTTCCGCTGGCATGGAATGAGTCCATGCATTCTGCCCGCCATATTGAACCCTTAAGCACACGTTTTTTTGTCTGCACACTTGAATTTCTAGACCCACTTTTCCAACTGGGATTGCTCAATTTGTGAGCGCAAATATATTTTACTAACTCCAATTCAAATTGGGAGCAACAAGTACCAATGGAGAATTTGGTGCAGCAAACATTAAATAGTGTTCGAGCATGCATAATGTACTTTTATAATCATACACCTGTGAAATGGGAGTCCAGAGTTGGTAGGTAATGGTAAGTATAAGAAAAGTTATTGACAGGACACAGCAGTATTAAAGTATTTCAGCCAAGTCTTAAACATATTTTTTATTTTTATTCCTTCTGGCAATTAAGTTTTCACAGTATTTTGTCGGCAGCAAAGAGATATTAACACCAACCACAACAAACTTCCATTTATATAGTGCCTTTAATGTAGAAAAATGGCCAAAACACTGTATAAGAGGTGGGTTTTAAGGTGGGTTTAAAAGAGGAGAGGGAAGTGGAGAGACCGAGGGGCTTAGGCAGAGAATTTCAGAGCATGGGGCTTAGAGAGCTGAAGGAATGGCAGCCAACGGTGAGTTGAAGAGAGGGGAGATGCACAAAGGGTCAGAGTCAGAGGAACGGAGAGTTCTGGGGAGGACTGCGGGAGATTACAAAGGTAAAGTGATGCAAAGCCATGAGTGATTTAAACATAAGGATGCAAATTTTAAATTGGAGGCATTGAGGACCAGGACCCAATGTAGGTCAGCAACGGCGGGGTGATAGGTCAACGCACATATGGAAGGTGATTCCATGTCTGTGGACAATGTCATCAAGGAGCAGCATGTAAATAAGGAAGAGGAGGGGGGCAAGCATTCACCCTTTTGGCACTCCAAGGTAACAGTGCAGGGAGGGAATAGAAGCTGTTGCTGGAGATACTCTGGCTATGATCAGATACATAGGGCTGGATTTTGCCGGTGCTCAGAGTGCGGGTTTGGAGGTTCCGATCCCACTGTCAACCCGCCTCCAAACACTTTTCCCAAGTGTCGGGTCCCCAATTTGCGCATGGACCCGACACCTAGCGGCAGGAAGAGGAATAAAGACAATTACCTGCCTGTTAATAGGTAGTTGAGAGTAGTTGACCAGTTATATTTCAATTTTGCCACTTCTCCCTTGGGCTTCCTGATGTCCGGACACCACGCCAGGTAAGTGTGGTATGTTGCGAGTCTGCTGTAATGTTTCTGTATTGATGACAGCTGCAGAAGTGATGTGGAGGATCCAATGGTGCACTGGTGAGTTGCAGAGGTAAGAAAATGTTGGGAAAATCATTTTTAATGCATTTACACATTTCTTTAGGTAACAAGTTTTGAAATCCATGTCCAGTGCCACCTCATTGGGAGAATCTCTCTCACCAGTGACAGATCACTTCACCTGCAGCTGCCATCCATTCCAGCCTATGGAGGGAGTCATTGGAATGCCTGGGTGCAAGAGTTCACCTTTGTACAGTGATTGTCAGTGTTTGCAGCACCTCAATGCTGTCAAACACTGAGAAATGAGCTGTCAAAAAAAAATTGTGCATGGTCCCTTTTAGAAAACCAGCAGATAACGCGTCTTCAAATGACGTCATTTGACCGGCTTCCTCTCAATTGGCCGGCAGGGTGGGCTTAACAAGGTCAATCAATGTAAAATCACGTCCGTGGGCCGGATGCAGTTGGGGACGGGACTGGAAGCTGGAAACCAGCTGAACCGCTCCCAAGCCGCATCCATTTACAAAATCGCGGCTTAAGAGTTGAACCAAGCAAGGGACATCCTACTGAGCTGGGCAATGGAGGAGAGGAATTGGAGGAGGATGGTGTGGTCGACTGTATCAAAGGCTGCAAAGAGGTCGAAGAGGACAAGGAGGTTACTGCACACCACGGTCACAGTCACGTGCAGTGTCAATTGTGGCTTTGGTTAGGGCCATTTCAGTGTTGAAGTTGGGCTGGCAACCTGATTGGAAATTCTCAAATAGGGAAAGATGGGCTTGGATTTGAGAAGCCACAGCATGCTGAAGGACTTTGGAGAGGGGACGGTAGTTTGCAAGGACAGGGGGATTGAGGGTAGGTGTTTTGAGGGGGGTTGATGACAGTGATTTTAAAATGGAGTACAACAGTAAGGAGAGAGAACCATTTATAATGTCAACTAGCATGGTAAAGCAAATGTTACAAAAGGTATGCCAGTAAGTGTGGTATTGCTAGCATTACCACTTGTTCCTCAGGCAGTGGTAAGCCACGCTGCTGTGCGATGATGTGCAGGGCACAGCAGACCACGATGATTCTGGGCACCTTGGCTGGTGCATACTGTAGGGCTTCACCAGATCTGTCGAGGCATCTGAATCGCATTTTGGCAAGCCGATAGTTTGCTCTATGATGCTTCTGGTGGAAATGTGGCTCACATTGTAGCACTCCTCAGCTTCATTTGATGGCCTCCTCATTGGTGACATTAGCCACGTCTTCAGGGGATAGCCCTTGTCTGCAAGTAGCCATCTGGAAAGTTGGGTTGGCGGATTGAACAGCTGAGACACAGTAGACTGCCGCAGGACGAATGAGTCATGGCAACTGCCAGGGAACTTGGTGCAAACATGCATAATGTTCTTCCTGTGGTTACACACCAGCTGGACGTTAAGGGAGTGGAAGCCCTTGCGGTTGACAAATACAGCTGGGTGGTGATGGGGTGCCCTAATGGCCACATGTGTGCAGTCTACGACGCCCTGCACCCTTGGGAAGCCTGCCATATTTACAAAGCCAACCGCACACGCGGTCACACTTGCTTCATCCGTGGAGAAGTGAATGTAATTGTGCGACTTTGCAAAGAGGGCATCGGTAACCTGCGTGATGCAAGTGTGTGCGGCTGACTGGGAGATGCCGCTGATGTCTGCTGCTGACAGCCACTGGCAAGGAGTGTCCACCCACTCCTCTGGGCTCCAGGTGTTGGTGCAGCATTGTGCAGATGTCAGCGACTACCTATCGCGAAAGTCTCAGCCTCCTTTTGCACTGCTGCTCACTCATGTTGAGGAAGCTCATCCTCGGCCTGTAAACCCTGTGTTGGGGGTATCTCCTGCGGTGCAGTGCAGCCCTGTGCTGATGCCCTCGGCCCTGTGCATCATCAGATGGCTGAGGAGAAGATTGGCACTCCTGGTGTTGGTGCTGCTGTTGTGCCTGGTTGTGCTGCCGCCATGGCTGCTCTTCATCCGATTCTGAGGACCAGGATGAGAGGGTATAAATGGTTCCCATTCCGCTGGTATATATCTCAGTTGAGGAACAGATGTTATAAGTGCTCAGTCAATGTGGGGAGAGGGCTTTCCAAGGAGGTCACAGTGAATATGGATCTCAGCTTAAACACTTACAAGCTCAATAGACCTGCAAAATGTGTTCCAAAACCTGAAAATACAAAGGTCTGGCATCTGAAAGTCAGCCATGTTGCAGGTTGCTTTTATGCTGCAGGAGCAGCTGTCAAGAATTCAGGTAGTTGCTGAAACCGGCACAATCAGCTGACGTGTTTGTTGCACGAAAATGTACTGAAATGGGAAGAGCCTGTAAAAATCTGATTATGTAGACAGTTTAGAAGCTGTTAACTGTCTTAAGTACCACTCCCGTCGTTTGGTGTCGGGTCTGATCGGGACTCGCAGACCCGACACTTTGCAACGTTGCGTGGAGGCGGATTCGTAACCCGCAATCAATCCTTTAGATTTTCACTACTGACCCGCCTCCAAACCCGCCCTCTGAGCGCCGGCAAAATCGCAGCCAATCATGAGAAATTAAACAATGTTAAAAAAAAGTGATCCGCAAACAATCCAGTAGCCTGTGAGTTGAAACGCACTTTGATAGTCCCCATCGTGACATTGGGCCTTGTGAGCAGAGGTGTGCATCGTGTCAAAAATTTGCATTTTTGGAAAAATGTTATATTTAAATAATGCTAAAGTTCACATTTAAATGGCCACTTCAACCACTTATTCCACTCTGAAAATGTCAGTGGGTCACGGCAGTCCTGTGGGAGCAGGAGCACAAGACTTCTGTTATGATGCGTGGTTTGAGAAGAAATTCAGACTAAACCTGCTGACAATACTCTGCTTCACGACAAGTTGCTATTTTCCAACCCTCTAACGTCCTGCTGCAGGTCTTCGTGTGGGCGACTGAGGCATGGGCTGAAAGAAGCCACCCACGAACTCTCAGCACACACTGCCAGAGAGAATTAATTTTACCCTAAGCCCAGAGCAGGAGAGCTACTTGTTGTAAATAATGTTCCATTGCTGCTGCTGTCCGCATCCGCCCCCACCCCCGCCCCCTGCCACGGCCTACCACAACACAAGAAACCTAAATGTCGGGCCAGAATTGATACTTGATCAGCTCAAGCCTGCTGGTAACTGTGAAAGTTGCTCCTTTGCTGCTGCCCCCACTCTTTCCTGCCTGCTGCTGGAGAATGTGCATCTTACTGAATGATGTGGGAAGATTCTAGGTTGGTGATAGAGCATCTTTTGTATCCATGTTCCTCTTGAGCAGCTTCTTTTGAAGCTTTTCTCGAAGTAATCTCCCCCTCTTCCATTTTCTTTCCCCATGTTCCTAAAACTTCTAACAGCCTGAGTAGTCAGGCTAAAAAAGCTGAGCACTGGGCAGAAAGAAGCTTTCACCAGCAGGGAACGAAGCGGGCAGATGTCTGCTGCGCTTCACCATACCTCGTTCTCTCAGTCTGTGCTTTGCCAAGTTTGCAACAAGGCAATTTCTATCCATGGGAGATGTTTGACTGGGACCTGCATTTGTGTCTAAAAAATGCAAAAAGATTTACTCTATCTAAATAGAGGCCATGGAGGGATTTGAAAACAAGGATGAGAATTTTAAAATCGAAGTGTTGGTGGGCCGAAAGCCAATGATGGTCAGTGTGCACACGGATGATTGACTCACTCCAAGAACTTCACTCCAATCATGCGCAGGCTCTGACCTTGCCAAATTCAAATTGAGTACTACCTAGTAGAAAATAAAATAAAACTAGTTATTGAGATACAAGAAGCAAATGATCACTTAGTGTGACCAGGCCATAGGCCATGCTCTAGATCATACAGGCCTGCCATTTGGAAACAATTACAATGATACACAAAATCAAGAGGGTGATAAGTCAGTGGAAAGGTAAATCGGGCAGGGTGTTTAATAGGCAGCTGATCTGCTACTGCCAGTTTTGCACCCTTGGCGAAGTTGAATCTCACTGCCCAATCTTTCCAGTAGGCTTCATACAGTTAAAAGAGGCAATTTAAGCTTATCTGTTGGCTCAGCTGATTACGAAAGTGAGATGCTGAGCTGTACAGATCGGAAAGGTCCCAGATTTATTACCCAAACTGTGCTGAGTTAACTGATCTCAGCTGATCAGGACTAAGAGCGCTCAAATCGGCGTCAGTAGCCAGATGAGGGAGAGGAAAATTAGTCAGGGTTTTTACTCCTGATCACTATTCAGTGACCACTGTTTGTGGACTTTGGATCGAGCGTGGCTGTCATGTCACCCACAGTCAAATTTGTCTTCGCACGTTCACTGCAAAGGCTCACTTACGAATAATGGCCATTTATGCACAGATACCAAAGGGCATCTGTTGGATCCGTGGTTCAGTGGATATGCTATTATTAAATAATCACACGGATGCTGTACATTAACAAATAACAGGTCTTTACTGGAGGAGGGTAGTCTCTAGACTGGGGGTACAGAGGCATGCGCAAAGCTTATATACCGGTGTGGTCACTGCCGGTACTACAGTATACAGGAGCTGTAAAAGTAGTTCGGACTTAAAGGCACATACACTACAATTCCTCCCCTTTTAGATTAGTAATACCCCTAATATTCAAATAACAATTAACATTTCAACATGTACTTTAAACAAGAAAAGTCCATTTATAGATTCAGTCTTTGGGGCGGCTTCCTGACCCTTTCGGGATAGCGCCTTTCCAGAGGTTCTTGTTCGTGGTGCAGAGGCGATTCTGACCCCTTTTCATCGGGTGGTTCATCGGGTTCCACTACTACTGGGTCTGAAGTAGATGCTACCGGTATGTCGGGTTCATCCCCAGGTACTCGAGACATGGGGTTGACGCATTCCTGTAACGCTAAGATCTGATCGACGTGGCGTCTCACAATGTTCTCCCCGACATCCACTGTGTACATTAATGGCCCCTGCCTTGTACATATCGTTCCGGGTTGCCACTTCTCTGTTTGATAGTCACGGGCCAAGACTGGTTGCCCTACATTGAAGCTCCTTGTCGGCTTCTCATTGATGTGCTGGAATTGTTTGTCCTCAACATTTCTTCGCACATTTGGTCTGAGCAAGTCCAGACGAGATCTCAACCTTCGGTTAAAGAACATCATGGCCGGGGTCTGGTTGGTAACTGCATGCGTCGTGTTTCGGTAGGCTAATAAGAAATTGTCCATCTTATGCTGTAGTGGAATTTCATCATCGCACATGGCCTTTATCGCCTTCTTAAAGGTTTGTACGAACCTCTCAGCCAATCCATTTGTGGCTGGATGATACGGGACGGATGTGTAATGCCTTACCCCATTCCTTTTCATGAATTTTTGGAACTCGTCGGACACAAACTGTGGTCCATTATCAGAGCAAATCTGCTCTGGCAAACCGTTTCTGGCAAATATGGTCCGTAGGACTGCAATCGTTTTCTCTGTAGTTGTTGAAGACATTTTTATCACCTCAGGCCACTTTGAATGAGCATCCACTGCTATTAAGAACATTGAGTCCATGAATGGACCAGCGAAATCAATATGCACCCGTTGCCATGGAGAGGAGGGCCACTCCCATGGGTGTAGAGGGGCATGTGGTGGTGCATTTTGGACCTTTTGGCATCCTAAGCAGCTCTTAGTTAGGTCTTCGATTTGTTGATCGATTCCCGGCCACCACTCATAAGCCCTAGCAAGGCTTTTCATTTTCACTACCCCCAGATGACCTTCATGTAGCTCATTTAGCACTCTCTCCCTTAACTTGGGTGGAATCACCACTCTGGATCCACACATCACTGTCCCCTGGCATACTGACAGCTGTTCTCTTCTGGATGAGAATGCTGGCAACAGTGAGTCGCCATGTGTTGGCCATCCCCTCACCATCAATTCATATACCCGTGACAGCGTCGGATCATTGCGGGTCTCCTTCTCTATATCCGCGTTTGTTACTGGCAATCGTTCAATTATTGACGAATAAAATATCTCGATAGGGTCCACTGCTGGTGCTTCCTCCACAGTAGGCAGTGGCAGGCGCGATAGCCCATCAGCGTTCCCATGCTGTTTCGTGCCATTATATTCTATTTCATATTGATTCGCCCCTAGAAACAGGGACCATCTTTGTAACCGCTGTGCAGTCATCACTGGAACGCCCTTCTTAGGATTAAAGATGGAGACAAGTGGTTGGTGGTCAGTCAGCAAGGTGAACTTCTGCCCATGCAGATAGTGGTTGAATTTTTTTACTCCCCATACTAGGCTGAGGGCTTCCCTGTCAATCTGGGCATAGTTGCGCTCGGCTGAGGTTAGTGACCGAGACGCAAAGGCTACTGGCCTCTCCAACCCATCTGGGAATTTGTGCGACAGCACCGCTCCAATACCGTGGGGTGATGCAACACATGCCAAACGAATTGGTAGTGTTGGGTTGAAATGGGCCAACACCTCTTTTGATGTGATCAATTCCTTACACTTCTGGAAAGCTTGTCTACGTTCGTCATCCCACTTCTATGGTACCCCTGTTTGCAGTAGGGTGTTCAGCGGGTGTAATACCGTAGACAAATTTGGTAAGAACTTGTGGTAGTAGTTTACCAGCCCGAGGAACGACCTCAGTTGTGACACATTTTCCGGTGCTGGAGCCTTGACTACTGCCTCAATCTTGTCAGGGGACTTATGTAACCCCTCTTCATCGATGACGTGGCCACAATACGAGATCTGTTTCTGGAAAAACTCGCACTTGTGGCGATTAGCTCATAGCCCATACTCCTTTAATCTGGTGAGCACCTTCTCCAAGTTGGCGAGGTGATCACCCTCATTTTCACCCGTGACCAAGATGTCATCCAAATAACACTGGGTCCCTGGAATCCCTTGCAGGACCTGATCCATCGCCCTTTGCCAGATAGCCGGAGCCAAGGCTACTCCAAACACCAGCCGGTTGTATTGATAGAGACCTTTATGAGTGTTGATCGTAAGGTAATGTTTCGAAGCTTCTTCTACCCCCATTTGCAAGTACGCCTGGGCTAGATCAAGTTTGGTGAAGCGTTTACCTCCAGATAGCGAGGCGAAAATATCCTCAATTCGTGGAAGCGGATATTGCACCGTGTGAAGGACTGGGTTCACTGTCACCTTAAAATCCCTACAGATGCGGACCTTCTTTGGTTCCCCAGGCGTACTACTCAACGACCTCTTCATTACAGGAATGATGGGTGTAGCCCACTCGCTCCAGTCCACTTTGGACAGTACTCCTGAACGTTCCAACCCTTCCAGCTCTGCTTCAACCGCTGGTCTGATCGCATAAGGCACTGGTCTGGCCTTCAGAAACTTTGGGCTTGCATTTTCCTCTATTTTAATCGTTGCTGTTATTCCTTTTAGTGTTCCTAGTCCTTCCTTGCACACTTCTTTTCCGTCAGTTAGCATTTTTGACAGTCATCCAGGTGTGACGTCGTCATCCTTTTTGGCCTCAACCTTCAGTGCCTGTATGGAATGCCAATCTAATTGTATCTTCCAGATCCATTCACGTCCTAGCAGTGGTGGTCCTCCATTTGGCAATACATATATATCCATTTTAGGTATTTCCTGGCCTTTATATGTCACTTTCACCCTTATTTTTCCTTTGGGGTAGACTTTTTGCCCCGTATACGTCTTCCAGATAATCTCTGTAGCTTTCAAGGGTATGTGTGAAAATAGCCGCTTGTAGTCTCTTTGATTTATGACTGTTAGAGCTGACCCTGTGTCCAATTCCTTTTCCACTTGGACTCCGTCTATCTTGAGTGTAACCCAGATAGTCTGGTGATCCTCAATTTCGGTTACCTCATGTAGTTTCAGACAACCCAGCTCCTTGCTTCCGGAGTCTGTGTCACTTTTCTGTTCGTCTGAACCACTGTCCATCACCTGGTGTAACTTTTTGTACTTCTCCTGTGGAGATTTCTTACTGTTGGTTTGCTTCCCAGACCTGCAGACTCTTGCTATGTGTCCTGCTTTCCCACACTGTCTGCACACTTGGTCCTTGAACCAACAATCTTTCTGGTCAAGTGTTGTTCTGCCGCAGCGATAGCACTTCCCTGTTCCATAGGACATTTCATTGGTGCCATATTCTTGCGGTCTCCGTTGTATCTCTGCAGCGCCCCTTGCGGCTGCTTCGTGTGATACTGCCATACTGAAAGTTTTGTCCAGCGTAAGGTCCTTTTCTGATAGAAGCCGTTTCTGGGTTCCTTCACTTTGTAGCCCACACACAAACTTGTCCCTTAACGTGTCTGCTAGTCCTGCTCCAAACTGGCAGTGTTTCGATAGCTTGCGCAGTTCCGTTAGGTACTCAGCATTGCTTTCATCTTTGTGTTGGTTCCTTTAATGGAACTTAAATTGTTCTGCTATCAGCAGCGGTGTGGGGTTTAAGTGGTCCTGTAGGATTTCTACTATGCTTTCAAAATTATTGTTTACCGGCTACCCTGGGGTTATTAGATTTCACAGTAACCCGTAAGTTTTGCACCCATAGAATTTAACAGAACCAGTGCTTTATTAGCATCTGGCACTTCATTCGCCCTGCAGTACACCTCAATACGTTCCACATATGTCACCCAATCTTCGACTTCATTGTCGAACGTAGAGATACTGCCACTCTTCGGCATCCTTGGGTGTGCGTTAACTATCACAAATGGCACCTCCCGCGCTTCCCCTTCTTCTCCGCTGGCACAAAATGGCGTCTCCCGCGCTTTCCTTCCTTCCCGCGCTCGCCCTTCTTCTCCGCTGCGGTTTCTAAAAATAGCGCCTCCCGCGCTCTTCCTTCTTCTCTGCGGCTCAATGGCGTCTCCCCTTTCTTCGCCCCGCGGACCTTGTTCAGCCCATGAGCACTGGCTGTGCTCTGCGCGTTCTTCTTTTTATATTTTTCGACGCCGCTCAGTCTAGAACCCGGCTGTTTCTTACCCTCTCTCTCTCCGGTTTGTTTTATTTTCCTCGATGCCGCTCGGTGTTCAACCCCCGGCTGCGCCCTGCGCTCTTCACCCCTGTCTTACCCCGTCGACGCTGTTTGGCTCTCTCTCCGCCGTCGGTCGGCTCCAGCCGCCGCTGCTCGGGAAGGGTCTGCGCTGGACCTGTCGTCGGTCTCTTACTGCTCGTTGTGGCTGGGGAACCAAGCCCGGCTCTCCACAGCCTCCCCTGCGAAGTTGGATCTCTGCCTGACTGCTGGGCGGTTGCTCGTGGTCGACGCCCGTGTTCCTGGCCTCGACTATTTTTTTTTATGTTGCAGGTAGATTCGAATTGACACTCGTCGCCACTGTTGGATCTGTGGTTCAGTGGATATGCTGTTATCAAATAATCACACGGATGCTGTACATTAACAAATAACAGGTCTTTACTGGAGGAGGGTAGTCTCTAGACTGGGGGTACAGAGGCATGCGCAAAGCTTATATACCGGTGTGGTTACTGCTGGTACTACAGTATACAGGAGCTGTAAAAGTAGTTCTGACTTAAAGGCACATACACTACAGCATCCAGCACTTGTGAATCCTACTACACCAAGGAGTCAACGCTTTTAGTAATAAGTAACAATTCCCACAATGGTATCTTGGAAATTCCCAATCAACTATATTAGGATAGTCTGTCCAAAGATGGTTTCTCCCATACTGACTCACCTTCAGCTCATCATCAGGACCATGATGGAGGAGGTTAGTGTATTGCATCTAAAGTAAACAGATAAACAAAGATATTAGAGTTAAGTCATAATTCTTTTCAGCTATATGATGCTTACAATATGTGCTTGTAGTGAGATTTCTACGGCTATTTTAGGCTTGTGGCAATGTGAACAAGCTATGGTGCAGGTATGTCTCAGGGAAGCCCAGGAGTTGATAGTTTAAGTTCTAATCCCACTATTGACTGTCATCCTCTCAAAATCCTCTCATTTGTTAAATTGTTCTGGTTCTTGAATCAGGCATTCGATAACGGTGTTGTAGCAAAAGTTACCAGGACTACTTACTAATCTCCTTCCCACAAAAGTACCTTGATCTGTTGATGATTTATTGAGGGGATGGGCAGATCTATTTTCTGTCAGTTCTTCAAATGTTAACAGTATTAGATGAATTTGGTTAGGCTCACCTTCAAGCTTACTATGCAATATAATGATGACAGCCTGTATTAGTGTCAACTGGCATTCGTAGGGTTTTCTTTAGTGCACTTAGAGACATTTTTAGATCTGTTTAACTTTCCCTGGGTGTAGTGTCCATGTAACATAACAACACTTCAGTGAATAGCTCTGCTGGTTCTAATTACTGATAGTGGACCAGTGAGCGGAATCAGACAGTTCAATTTTGTCATTCAAGGGTTGTTGATTTAGAGAATGGATGTTTTCTTCTCTTTATGTTCTTTATATATTGACACATATTGTGCTTCACACTCTGAGGACTAGTATGTCAGAAACTGAGTTTAAATACCA
The DNA here is from genome assembly GCF_052327205.1 of Somniosus microcephalus. NCBI lineage: Eukaryota > Metazoa > Chordata > Chondrichthyes > Squaliformes > Somniosidae > Somniosus > Somniosus microcephalus. Next base: position 92,333,860 of record NC_141000.1, read on the forward strand.
ATCCCACTATTGACTGTCCCAAATCACAATCCTTTTACTGGGTAATTTGTGCTGGTTCATGGATCAATTAAGGCGTCAAAAAACAGCAGGACTATGCTTTCCCACAGATGTATTTTGATTGGTTATAAAATGATATTTCTGATGGTAACTGTGGAGGCTTCTGTGGCTCAGAGCGCCATATCATTCCAGTCACAGGAGGATATTTTGAAAGAAATCATTCTCAGGATGTCGACGTCACTGGCAAGGTTGGCATTTTATTGCCTATCCATCGTTGCCCTGAGAAGGTGGTGGTGGGCCAACTGAGTGGCTTTCTTCAAAGGGCAGTTAAGAGTCAGCCATGTTGGTGTGGGACTAGAGTTACATATAGGCCAGACCAGGTAAGGACAGCAGTTTTTCTTCATGGAGGACATTAGCAAACCAGTTGGGTTGTTAGCAACAATCTGACAGCTTCATCGTCATTTTTACTGATACCAGCTTTTTATTCGAGTTTTTTTTAAACTGAATTCAATTCTCAAACTGCCATGGTGGGATTTGAAATAACATTCGCTGGATTACTAGTCCAGATTAAGGAATATTATCTGAATACATTAACCATGCATAGGTTAATATTGTACAGTTCAATTTCACCACATAAACATTTTTAAAATCAGGAACTGGACATAAATCTGGTGTGAGAGCTTCCCTTACATTACCCTTCACAATACGACTCATTCAAACCTCATTAGGGAAACTACATCCACACCGTGTGAGGTTTATCTTCTGCATGTTCTATATTTTTAACGTAAAAAATCTCTATTTTTGACTTATTTTTTATTTTCTCCTATCTCTGTAAAATCCCCACAGTTGTGATTCATTCCCTGGTCAAAGTGCTGGACAATTCACTTGTTCCCACACTTCTGATGAGGCCACTTTTGGCTCAACTGTCAATATTTGGATTCTTGTCAAATGTACAAAATGCTTTTCATTGCTAGTAAATTGTATAATTTGTTGTTTGTGCATGCACTCCAAGCACCATAATATCATCACACATATGCATTATACAATAACATCAATAGACAATTGGAAAGCCAGGGAGTAAGATCAGGTTTTGGAAGAGCCAGCATAAATTTGCTTTCCAAACCCAAAGTAACCTCAAGAGTGATTTACTCTTAGTTCACTTAGTGCAATGTAACTGCATCCGAAAAGGGTTACTCTCCTTAAGTTTAAGAGCAAGTTTTTTGCTAATTGTTGAACCTTGGCATTGAATGCTTTTGAACATAACAAGAGTAGAATGAATTGCTTTCAAGCATCTCAGAAATGCCTGAAACAGAATAAGGGGGGGGGGGTGGAGATTCATATCAGATATCAGCATTCCTGAGAGATAATGATCATATTCTGACAAGTGAGTCAGAAGCAGGAAATCATGGGCAATGACGAGCATTCAGTACCTTACCCAAATCAGGTTTTAGGATAGCAATCAGAAACAGGAAATGTAGTGAGTTTATTCTCCTCCCTGCCCTGGGGCCATTATTGTAATAATGGGCGCCCTGCCTGACATAGGCTACCCTGTGCTGAAGATTGAAAAAGGCACCTTGCTGGTCGGTATGGTTCAGTACCACCCCAAGCAGTTCCTTTACCCATTTCACTGTGATGGTGACCACCTGAGTTTTAGTCTCACGTGCAACTTTTAGAGAAAAAATGAATTGTTTTTGCTGATACTGAATTTGAACTCAGTGGTGACGCTTTAATTACAACAACAACTTAGATTGCTATAACGTAGTAAAACATTCTAAGACACTTCACAGATATGTAATCAGACAAAACATGACACTGAGCCAAAGTAAGAGACAGTAGGAGGGGGGTAACTAAAAGCTTGTTCAAAGAGGTAGGTTTTTAAGGAGGTTCTTAAATGAGGAGAGGAAGGTTGAAAGGCAGAGAGGTTTAGGGACAGAATTCTGGAGCGTTGGGGCTAGACGGCTAAAGGCCAATGGGGGGATGCACAACAGGCCACAGTTAGAGTAACGCAGAGTTTTCAGAGGCATGTAGGGCTGGAGGACGTTACAGAGATAGGTAGGGAATTCAGGATTAGATGAAGAGGGGTGGGAGGAGGCTCGTTTGGAGCATGGGCCAATTGGCCCAAATGGCCTGTTTCTGTGCTGTACACTCTATGTAATTCTCTGTAGAGGTGACTCCATGAAGGGATTGATTCAAATATGAATATGCGAATTTTAAATTGGAGGTGTTGAGGGACCAGGAGCTAATGTAGAACAGTGAGCATAGGGGTAATGGGTGAGCAGAACGACACAGGATAGGATACGGGCAGCAGAGTTTTGAATGAATTGAAGTTTATGGAGGGTGGGAGAAGAGCTTTGGAAAAGTCAAGTCGGGAGGTGATGAAGGCACGGATCAGGATTTCAGCAGCAGATAGCGGTGGGGTGAGGCAGATGATGTTACAGAGATGGTAGTATGTGGTCTTTGTGATGGAGAGAATATGAGGTCAGAAGCTTAGCTCAGGGTCAAATAGGGTGCCGAGGTTGCAAACAGTCTGGTTCAATCTGAGATGGCAGCCAGGGCAGTGGATAGAATCTGTGGTGAGGCGACGGAGATTGTGGTGGGGACTGAAGATGATGGCTTTGTTCTTCTCATTGTTTAATTGAAGGAAATTGTGGCTCATCTGTAACAACACAGAGGCACTAGGCAGGTTGGAACAGGTGGTGGAGACGTAGAGTTGGGTGTTATCAGCATGCATGTGGAACCTAACCCCATGTCTGTGGATGATGTCACCAAGGGGCAGCATGTAGATAATGAGGAGGAGGGGGCCAAGTATAGATCTTTTGGGGACTCCAGAAGTAATGTTGCGGGGGTAGGAATAGATGCCACTGCTGGAGATGCTCTGGTTAGGAATGGATAGGTAAGAGTGGAACCAAGAGAGGGCAGTCTGATTGAGCCGGACAATGGAGGGGAGGCATTAGAGGATGATGGTTTTGCCGACTGTGTCAAAGGCTGCAAAGAGGTCAAGGAGGATGAAAAGGGATAAAGCACTACAGTCACAGTCACGGAGGATGCCACTTGTGACTTTAATTAGGGCCATTTCACTGCTGGGTCAGGTACAGAAACCTAATTGGAGAGATTTGGAAGGTGACAACACATTGAGAGATTTTGGCGAGGAAAGGGAGGTTGGTGATGGAGCAGTTATTTGCAAGGACTGAGGGATGAGGGTGGGTTTTTTGAGGAGGGACTTGAACTTGTATAAACCACTGAATGGAGTTGCTACATGACACTAGCTGTATTTGAACAAGATTTGATTAATTTGGAAAATAAAAATTAAGCAATTATTTTGTCTCATTAATTGGGAAGATGGGGCAGCTATTCAGACATGTAAAACCTGTCGAGTGAGTATCTTAACTATTTTACTGCTGGGTACATTGGCCTTTTTTAGATTAAGGACATCTGAGCAATGTGTTTAGAATATACTAATTAGTTGTTTAATTTAGCCATGGCTTCCATTGAAAGATTGTTTTGAATGAGTAATAATAACTTCATAAATAATTTAACAAAAAATGAACATTGTAAAAATTGCCCTTTGCTAAATGTCAACCAGGCAATCTATTATACAACATGTGTAATGGAAGCTCAAATAGATGTTGTGGGCAGCAAAGGGTTTTTCCCCCATTTTTCAAAAATCTCTACATAAAAACCTTCAACACTAAACAAGTCACATCGATATTCTTTATCCGCATCTTGAACTCACGTCAGTTTTTACCATAGATGTGTCCAGATCACACGACTTGTCACCAGACACAAAATCCAAAGCACCTCATTCTTCAGACTGAATAGAGGAAATCTTTCTCAGCATCTGACTTTGTTAATTCCTGGCCTGGGGGCACTTGTCAGTGACACTGGACTCCACTCCTCGACATTTCTCCATTCCCTAGCGTCCCTCCTTTTGTGGAGCATAAAAATAATCAACAAAAAATATGAATGTAGAAATTGTTAAAAAGAATTATTGCAATTGCAGATTTTAAAAGATGTGTTTTGTACTGCTGAATATTTAAGACTGAGTGTTATCATGGAAACAGAACAGGGTAGATTTTTTATGGGTTTAAAATATGCAAACTGTGATGGATCAGCAAGCTTTGTACAGCCTACTTTCCAGCTGGGCCAATCACATGGGATTTCCTGAGATCAGTCCCAATCAAATAGGCGAATGAGCTTGCGATGCATGGTGAGCCTGGTCCTGGGAGCTCATCAGAGAGGAGGAAATTATGTGTGGCAACCTTCAAAGGGCTGCTGGGAAAATTAAAAGGGATGCAGTCACGTGAAGGTAAGTGTCCGCATATAGGGACAGACATTTTGTTAATCTTTAAAAGGTTGTAAATAAAATATTTCAGATTTTCCAAAGATAGTTTGCAGCAATAATGAAAGTGTCTGGCAAAACATAGAAGCAGGCATATTGGGGGGAATTTTTCAGTGGGGGGGGGGGGTGGTCAGCAGGCGCGTTCTGTGGCGGATCGGGTGGTAAAATGTTTTTTTTTGACAGTGGGTCGGGACCCCGCTGTCAATCCGCCGCCACGCACCTTTCCCAATGTCGGGCCTGTCTACGCTGAACAGACCCGACACGTAGTGGCAGGGAAGGCAATTCAGGTCATTATGATCTTGTTAACAGCCCAGTAAGAAGTATTTTGAGCTCACCTTTACATTTTACGAGGTCACCCACAGGGTCCATACTGCTCGGGGATCATGTCAGGTAAGCAGGTCGGGAGTTGTATGACCATGGAATCATCTCATTACTTGGCAGCTACAAACCTGTGCTATAAAAGCTCCCATCTCACATCTGTTCACTTTCCAAGCTCAGAAGCTGTTGCTTATATTTGGAAGACAGATGAGCTTTATGCAGGTTGCAAGTGTTTGGAGTAAACTCTCTATCCAGTGTCACTTCATTGGAACAACCTCTCTCACCATTGACAGATCACTTCTGTCATCTCACGTTCAACTGCCACCTATTACATCAGCATCGGTGCCCTTGAAACTATCTCACTTTGGTCCTCAGAATCCCACCACGATGAGCCCCAACACCAGCAGCAGCAGGCGCACCAGCAGTACCAACAACAACACCAACCTTCTTCGCATAGGGATGGGCAATAAATGCTGGCCTTGCCAGCGACGCCCACAACCCATAAACGAATTTTAAAATAAATCAGCTGATGCTGCACAGGACAGAGGGTATCAGCACCCGACCACATTGCTGCCCGGGAGGCCAGGGATGGCCTCACCATGGCCATATTTACTTCACTTGATGCTGTACACCCTGGCTGCCACATGATGCGCCAGGTTGGCACCACCCCACACCAACACCATAAAGCATCCCTACAATGCTCAAGCCATTCCTTTCACACTCATCACCATTGCGGAGGGTACCATTATGTATCACCATTCACTACAACTCACTAAGCCACTTCCAAAGGTTCACACAAAGTGTTGAAAATAAAGATTTCAATGTTTGACAGCACATTAACAGAAACTTCACATGAACATTGGCTAACACACACAAGTGCCTACCCTTGTGTGTTGTCAGTTGGTATGATTGGATGAGGATGAAGGTGAGTGTGAGGGGTGGCTAGTGAGATGAGGAAGTGATAATGTAGATAGCGTGGGATGGATGGGTAGAGGTGCAAGGTAAGTTGGTGTGAGTAAGGATGTGCAGGAGTAGGGTAGGGAAGGCAGAGTGATGGGGATGTGATGAGTGGCATAGCAGGATGAGGTTGAGTATGGCTTTGCAGTAATGTTTCGTGATCTACTGAGATCATTGAAAAGTTTGCGCCACTGCAGCCTGGTCCTCCTGATGACATCCCTGCTTGTGCCCTCCTGCGCAATGTGTAGCCAGGCTGCGTTGATCTCCTGGGGAGGTCTCTTCTGCCCATTGGAAGGGAAGAGAACCTCCCTGCATACTGTGACTCCCTCCATAAGCAGATGGAGGGAGTCATGGGATAGCCTGGGAGCAGCCGTGCACCTCTGTGCAGTGCTTGTCAGTGTTTGCAGCACCTCAATGCTGTAGAACACTGACAGCAAAACTGTCAAAGTAAATTTGTGCATGGTCGCTTTAAGGAAACGGGCTAATAACGCGTCATCAAATTACATCATCAGACCTGCTTTCTTCATTGGTCAGCAAATGCACTGGGCGGGTTTAACAAGCCCAATCAGGGGCAAAATCATTTAGGACAGCGGGCTGGAGCCAGCAGCGGGGTCAGGATTCGCCACTGACGTCACCCACCACAGACCCGCCGAGGTAGGGAAAATCCAGCCCATTAAATCCAAAGGCAGGAACCAAGGTCCCAATTTTAACTCGGGCGGGGGCCATAATTTTAAGCCGCCTGGTGGAAACTGATGGAATCCAATTGCCTGCCTGTTCTACACCTCACCAACTTTACCTTAGAAAGTAAAATCAGACGGCGTATAAAATGGGTGGCCAATCTGACTGCGTCTGTTTACCATCAGGCGGGTTGGCTTAAAGTTTCCTCCTTGATTTTTGTTTAGAGCACACTCGCTGCAGCTACAATAGACTGGGAATATTTTAACTCCCAGGCCTCGTTATAATCTCACCGGCGAATTCCCACTGAATTGGCTGACCGAACTGGAAACCCGCCCACTTCTGGGTGGAGCAATTTCCATCAGGACAGCGAGAGACCCATTTAAAGCGGGAATGGACATCTTAAAGGGAGGTTGCTTTCCCTTGTGGCTTCTTTCGTTTCCAAGGTGAGTGAGAAAAAATCCTCGGACAAACGAGTAGCAGAAAGTTCTCCGAAGCCTCCCTGCAGGTGCTTGTGGAAGTGGTGAGGGCAAGGAAGCAATTCCTGTTCCTCAGCAACGTGAGGTCGGTTGAAAAATACGTTCTCCACCATGCATGGAGAAAGAGTGCAGCAGTCGTCAGCTCCAGGAATGCCAACCCCAGGACCTGGATACAGTGCATGAAACGCTTCAGTGACATCACTACAAGAGTGAGCACTGCTCTTCATTTATCCCGCTCATGGGAGCAGTCCTTTCATTATGGTGAATATAGACAGTTAGGCACTGCTGATCTCCCTGGCATGCATGCCTTCTTTCACCTTGTATCACTTCAACCATAAAATACAGTGGGGTAGATTTTCATCTTCAGTACCTGGAAAGTAATGGAATATAAATCAGGCGGGTGGGGGATCCACTCCGCCAGATTACTACCCAGGCAGTGAAGATGAAAATCTACCCCATTGTATTTGGATTGCTTTAAAGCTAAACCCGTCACTAAGCTGAACTTAATTTGCCAACAAGGAGGTCACTCTTCATTTATATGCCTTGTTGCTCCCTGACTTCCCATGAAACGGGAGTGAGCCGGCATGGGCTTGATGTGCCGAATGGTCTCCTACTGTGCTGTAAGGATTCTATGATTCTATTCTATTCTATGAAAGTAAGTATTGTAAGAGCTCCTTTTTATTGTGTTCCCTATTTTTTAGCTCTCTGTTCAGCTAAAGTCATACAAATCCTTCAGTTACATTTGACTTCCTGGTGCATTAGCATCGGCTAGTTTAGGTTCCACAAAATATACTTTTAGGAGGAACTAAGATTCTCAAAAAAAGTTTTTTTTCTTAAAACACAGACAGCAATTAGTATTACAGCCCTGCACTTAAAAAACCGTACAGTACTACATAGACCAAAAAAAAACATCCTTGGGCTTTGAAGAACTCCGTCAATCATGAAGTCACCCTTAGACCCATTCCAAATGGGAGAAATGAGCTCCCAGATCTATCCCAGTCTAAGTATAAGTGTAGTGTATGTACCCGTCTACCTTTAAGAGAACTATTGTATGTAACCGTCCACCTTTAAGAGAACTACTTTAGGTGTTGCACTACTTTGTTGGCTTCTGTATACTGTAATACCGACGGTGACCACACCGGTATATAAGTGCTGTGTCAGGATTTATTGGGCAGATTCGCCCTGACCTTCGAATAGTAAAGTCCTGTTTTAAGTTACTCTGGTAGTCTGTGTATTAATTAACTAAACAACCCACAGACTTTACAGTGGCGACGAGTCCGATCGTACCCTGCGGCAACAATACTTCCGAAGCAGTTAACGAGCGTCGAGAAGAGGCAACCGCCCTCGTCATTCTGCTGGGAGAAAACTCGAGTCTGCAGAGCTGGAAAGGAGGAAGAATTCAGAGACAAAGACTTCCATCAGCAACAGGCACTGACTGTCCCTTCTGCCACGGTGAGGAGTGAGCCGATCAGCACGAGAAGCAAGGCGGCCACGGTGACTGTGAGTAAGGGAAAGTAAAAAGAATAACCGGAGGATAAGGGCGGTGCACTCGACCACGGTCGAGGGGGAAAGGAGCCGGACAGAAGTCGGGTCCAGAGGCGCTGAGACTGGGGCAGCGTTGAGCAAGGAAGCCACGGTACAGACAGGCTGGGGGACGCAACAGCGTCGTGAGACAGCTAGACCGCGACCGGCGAAAAAGGCCGGGCAGCGACCGAAGCCACGAAGCGCTGCGACCGGGAGCGTAGGCGCGGGAAGATATAAAAACTCAGCCGCAGCCGGGGAGGGAAGCACCGGACTGCGAGAGGGCTGGGAGGCGTGATTGGGAGCCGAGCGAGCGGGAGAGGCAGAGCCGACCAAGGGAGACTGAGCGAGAGCCAGTCCAGCGGCTGAAACTGTTCGCCGTCAACGGGGTGTACTCAGCGCCGGTAGAGCCGAGCGAGCGGGAGAGAGACAGAGCCCGAGCAAGGGGAACTGAGCGAGAGCCAGCCCAGCGGCTGAAACTGTTCGCCGTCAACGGGGTGTACCCAGCGCCGGTTGCCCTGCCGAGAAAAGGGAAAGCACTGAAGCCGACGCGCAGGCTGTGAACCTGAAAGCCAGCGGCCGTCGCCCGTGGGGAAAGTGTACCCCTCCCGCCAGGGGAAGAAATGCGGGAAGCCGCCATTAGGCGGAGAAGAAGACAGAAGCGGGGAACCGCCATTGAAGTGGGCGGGGAGAGAAGATAAGCGCGGGAACCGCCATCTTGAAGAAAAGAAAAAAAAAGAAAATTTAAAGAAATAATCCGTGGTGTTATCAGGAAGAGAGGAAGATGCCTAAGCGTGGTAACATCAACGATTTTAATTCCGAGGTAGAAGACTGGGCCACGTATGTGGAACGCATTGAGATCTATGGTGAGGCCAATAAAATAGAAGAAGATGACAAAGCTATAACCTTGCTAAACTCGATGGGCGCGAAGACATACGGGCTCTTGAAGCATCTACTAGCACCAGCTAAACCGGTGGATCAGACTTTCGATGATATTGTGACTGTTCTGAAGGATCACTTGAACCCCACACCGTTGATGTTGGCGGAACGATTCAAATTCTATGCGAGAACGCAAAGGAAAGACGAAAGCAACGCAGAATACTTGGTCGAACTGCGTAGACTAGCGAAACACTGCCAGTTTGGAGGGAATCTGACAGAGGCATTGCGAGACAAGTTCGTGTGCGGGTTGTCAAAGGAAGGAACGCAAAAGCGACTACTCGAAGAGAACGACCTTACACTTGACAGGGCTGTCCTTATTGCAGCATCGCACGAAGCCGCAGCGAAGGGAACGGCGGAAATGCAGCTAAAGGCAGCGGCACTCAGTGTGCAGCAAATTACTTCGGGTACAACGAAATGCTATCGTTGTGGGAAGACAACACACGACCAGAACCAATGCTGGTTTAAAAACCAGGAATGTAGGAAATGTGGCAAGCTCGGTCACATAGCTAAGGTATGCCGGTCAGGAAAGAAGACCAACAATAATGAGTCACCACAAAAAAGGTACAGGAAGGTACATGAGGTGACTAGGAAGAGTCCAGATGAACAGAATTCAGACTCAGACTCCAACAGCAAGGCACTGGGTAGTCTGAGGAGTCATAATGTGAGTAAAGAAGCTGACCGACAAGCTATCTGGATCACACTACAGATTGCAAAAGTCCAAGTGAAAATGGAAGTGGACACCGGATCGGCGTTGACGGTCATGAATAAGCATGATTATAAAAAGTTATTCAAGCATATTCCCCTACGGGATACGGAACTAGTATTGCAGACATACACGGGGCACAAAGTATACCCCATCGGAAAGATAGAAGTCAAGGTGAGATACAAGGACAAAGATCACCAAAGGATGGACCTGTATGTGTTGCCTGAGGGAGGTCCACCACTTCTGGGATGGGAGTGGATCAGGAAAATAAAGATAGACTGGCATTCACTAAACACCATGACGGTAGATTCCGGAAAGGAAGATGTCAAACCTGAACGGTTGTCCAGAATATTGGACGAAGCTAAAGAGGTATTCCAGCAAGGACTGGGAACAATGCGAGGAATTAAAGCAAAGGTTAAGATTGCAGAACATGCAAGCCCAAAATTTTTCAAAGCCAGATCGGTCGGTACCTTACGCGATACGACCTGCTGTGGAGGCAGAACTGGAAGAACTTGAACGATCAGGGGTACTGTCAAAAGTGGACTGGAGTGAGTGGGCCACGCCCATTGTTCCCGTCATGAAGTCTTCACCAAGTAACAAGCCAGGGGGACCGGGGAAGGTCCGCATCTGCGGAGGCTTCAAGATCACAGTGAATCCGGTGCTTCACACGGCACAATACCCGCTTCCGCGGATTGAAGACATCTTTGCTTCGTTGGCTGGAGGGAAACACTTCACCAAGATAGACCTGGCACAGGCATACTTACAAATGGAAGTCGAGGAAGAGTCGCGTCAGTACCTCACCATCAACACACACAGAGGCTTGTATCGTTATAATAGACTGGTTTTTGGGGTAGCTTCGGCTCCAGCAATTTGGCAGAGGGCCATGGAGCAGGTATTACAAGGAATTCCAAGCACGCAGTGTTACTTAGACGATATCCTGATTACGGGACAAGACGAGGAAGAACACCTCACAAATTTGAAACTGGTGCTCACTAGGTTGAAGGAATATGGCCTTCGAGTTAATCGCAAGAAATGTGAGTTCTTCCAAAAACGGATCTCGTACTGCGGTCATGTCATTGACCGAGAGGGGCTGCACAAGTCACCTGACAAGATAGAAGCTGTCGTGAAGGCCCCCGCTCCGGAAAACGTATCACAGTTAAGATCATTCTTGGGGTTGATTAATTATTATCACAAGTTTCTGCCGAATCTATCCACGGTGCTGCATCCGCTGAATGCTCTGTTGCGGAAAGAAGTACCATGGAAGTGGAGTGAGGAATGTAAAAAGGCCTTTCGCAGAAGCAAGGCGTTGATTACCTCTGAAGAAGTGTTGGCTCATTTCAACCCAACGTTACCTCTTCGTCTAGCTTGTGATGCTTCCCCCTATGGAATTGGAGCAGTACTTTCACACAAGTTACCAAATGGCTCGGAAAGGCCAGTGGCATTCGCGTCCCAATCATTGACCTCCGCGGAGCGAAATTATGCTCAAATAGATAGGGAGGCCCTCAGCCTTGTGTGGGGCGTAAAGAAATTCAATCATTACCTGCAGGGCAAGAAGTTCACATTACTGACAGACCACCAGCCGTTGGTGTCCATATTCAACCCTAACAAGGCCGTTTCCACCATGACAGCGCAAAGGTTACAGAGGTGGTCCGTGTTACTTGGGGCACACCAATATGACATCGAATACAAAAGGTCCAAACAGCATGGAAATGCTGATGGGTTATCGTGCTTGCCATTGCCGATAGTAGAAGAAGCTACTACAGTGGACCCGGTAGAGATGTTCCACTCATCCATAGTGGAATGTCTACCAGTAACAAATTCGATGATCGAAAACGAAACAAGAAATGACCCGACTCTCTCACGAGTCTATGATTTAACGGTGGAGGGATGGCCAGCACAGGGCGAACCAACGCTGCCAGCATTTTCGCAGAGAAAAGAACAGCTGTCAGTGTGTCGAGGAACCCTGATGTGTGGATCTAGAGTGGTGATTCCACCCAAACTTCAACAGAAGGTGTTAAAGGAGCTGCACGAGGGACATCTGGGTGGAGTGAAAATGAAGGGCCTAGCAAGAGCGTTTGTGTGGTGGCCAGGCATTGATGGGGACATCGAAGAAATCACTAAGAGCTGTCTAGGATGCCAGAAGGTCCAAAACGCGCCACCACAGGCTCCTCTGCATCCATGGGAGTGGCCCTCATCTCCTTGGCAAAGGGTACACATCGACTTTGCTGGTCCATTTATGGACTCAATGTTTCTAATAGCGGTGGATGCACACTCCAAGTGGCCGGAGGTAATAAAGATGTTCACCACCACCACGGAAAAAAACCATCACAGTGTTAAGGACCATGTTTGCCAGGAATGGGCTGCCGGAACAGATCTGTTCTGATAATGGACCGCAATTTGTGTCCGAAGAATTCAAGAAATTCTTAAAGAGCAATGGGGTTAAGCACTACACGTCAGCCCCATACCATCCCGCCTCCAATGGATTGGCTGAAAGGTTTGTCCAGACCTTCAAGAAGGCCATAAAGGCCATGGGTAATGAAGCCACTAACTTACAACATAAGGTGGATAGCTTCTTGTTGGCGTACAGGAATGCAACACATGCGGTCACAAATCAAACTCCCACCATGATGTTTTTTAATAGACGACTAAGATGCCGGCTGGATTTGCTTAAGCCAAACGTCAGAAGGGACGTAGAGAACCGGCAATTCCAGGGCATGAATGAAAGGCCAACTAGATCTTTTCAGATAGGTCAACAAGTTTTGGCCTGGGACTACCGTACCGAGAAATGGCAGCCTGGAACTATTGGAAAAAGGCTAGGGCCGTTGATGTATACGGTGGACATTGGGGACAGTATAATAAGGCGCCATGTTGACCAGATCATAGGGTCAGCCACAAATGGCCAACCTACTCCACCACCTTACACGGTTAATGTTGAGACAGAGATACCCAGAACACCTACCTCCGATCTGGTAATACTGGAATCAGATGAACCTGACACTGTCCTTCAAGCCGAATCGACCTTGCCAGAAGCACCTACTACCCCGCCGGGAGTTACGACACCACCGAGGCGTTATCCGGACAGAGTCCGGAAACCTCCAGAGAGACTGAATCTGTGAACTGTCTTGCATAAAGTTGTATATATGTTATAATGTATGTTTAATGGGGAATTAATATGTTGTAAGCTAAAAAGGGAGGATTGTAGTGTATGTACCCGTCTACCTTTAAGAGAACTATTGTATGTAACCGTCCACCTTTAAGAGAACTACTTTAGGTGTTGCACTACTTTGTTGGCTTCTGTATACTGTAATACCGACGGTGACCACACCGGTATATAAGTGCTGTGTCAGGATTTATTGGGCAGATTTGCCCTGACCTTCGAATAGTAAAGTCCTGTTTTAAGTTACTCTGGTAGTCTGTGTATTAATAAACTAAACAACCCACAGACTTTACAATAAGGAAGATGGAACAAGGTGCCATTTAATTATATTATGATATTAAAATTAAGCTATGGCTCATTTTCACTGTGAGTGCTTCAGGCCTGTCTAAAAAACCTGCCAGAAAATCGCATTTGGTGCAGAAGTGGCTCATGTTTGGTGTCAAAACGTATGAAAAAATGAAACGGTCACAATACAAAGGAAGTATATCTGTTCTGGGAAGCCTGACACAAACAGAAGTTCAAATATATACATCAAAGGCTGCTTGTCTCATAGAAAAACACCATTTGGCAATCCCAACAGCAAACTGAGATATGTCAATACTCTGAATAATGAACTCGAAAAGAAGTATCTTCACCAATGTGGCTCATGGTTTATTACAGTTGATTAATTATATTTACAGGTAACAATTCATGCAGTAATATGACTTTGGGGTTTCCTTATGCATTAAGTTACAGGGGATCCCCCCATGTCACTTGACTCATATAGATGTTGAAGTCATCTCAAAGGTGCCTTTTAAAAATAACCAAAGGTTCACAGGGGTTCCCCAGTACACTGCACGAGATGCTGTTTCATTGGATTTGGAGTTTTATTGATTAGTAAGCTAATTAGTTTAAAATATTTTAGTTGACAAAGAATTAAATGATGTCGAATTCATTAGTGAAGTTTAGGCCTCCCCTACCCTGGACTTCCCCTCCCTGCCAGCCCCTCACAACCTTCCAAACACAACCCCCATGAGATGCCCTCTGGAAGTCTATCTCTTGTGTCGGCGGGTGGCCTCTGGGCCATGTGATTTTCCAACCAGTTTTCCAACCGGTGCCAGGTTAATGAGGCCCGGAAGTTAAAAGAGCTCCGGCCTCATTTCCAACTCACCTCGCCACCCACCCTCCCAAACCCACTCAGAGTTAAAATCGGGGCCAGAATCATATGCAATATCAACAACTGATGACCGAAGAAAATAGAAACTGAAGTAGCAGCGCAGTGGTGCACTTTTGATATGTAAATATGTTGCACCATAAAATGATATGATACACTTTATGCCAATGATTTCCATCAGGGCTCCAGACCTTGGCCATACCAAATCAAGGCCAACCTCTTCCTGACAGCAAGGGTAAGAGATGCCAGGCTGCTGTGACTCATCTCCATACAGATAGGCACTGGCAGAGGTATGATAGCAAGCCATCTGCCCATCATTTTGGCCAAGGAATGGTGTATGGCTCAGAGGGAATGCAGGGCAAATTATTTTCAGTAAAGGCTATATTTCCACTTTTTTTTATTACTGCTCACAGCCTTCTAACAAAGTAATACAGATGCCTAGACTTGAAATGTGCAATTTATTTGAATGCAGTTTTGATGATGCCAACAGAAAAAACAGCCAATCACGATGCACATCCAATTATGATCCTTTAACACATTTCAAAGAAGCTAATGAACCACTTAGCCGCTATGAATGACAAAATATACAGTAATCCTGCTCTGAAGTGTGAAATATTTTTGCAAAATGACTGAGCTACAAAGTTAAACGTCTTGTTTCACATGTGAGGCCCGGCATATATTTGTGAACATTTGTTACAGAGAGGCTGCAGGGCAGGATCATTTTTTGTGCTGGAGAAAAGACCACAATCACAATATGGAGGCACGAGTTACTCTGTGAATTACACAGAACTGCAAGAAATTACAACACAGAAACAGGCAATTTGGCCCAGCCAATCCATGTTGATGTTTATTCTCCGCACGGGCAATAGTCCTAATCCCATGTGCCCGTTTTGAACTCATATGCTTTTAGTCCACCTTTTTTCAATCACCTACTTAATCTACTCAGCCGACATGACCACACCATCCTCCTCCAAAACTTCTCATCATTGTCCCACTCAGTGGGATTGCTCTCTTGTTCCACTCTTACCTATCCGAACTTGGCTACATCATTTCCAGCAATGACTTCTCTTCCCTACCCTGCACTGTTACCTCTGGAATCCCCCAAGGATCTATCCTTGACTTCTTTATTTTCCTCATCCACGGACATGGGGGTCAAGTTCCACATTTTCGCTAATGACCCAGCTCTCCCTCTCCGCCATCTCTCTCAACCCCTCCACTACCTTTCTGTTGTCGGACTAGTTACCCACATCCCAGTTTTGGATGAGCCACAATTTCCTCCAACAAAACACTAGGAAGACCAAAGCCACTATCTTCTGCCCCCGCCACGAGCTCCATATATTTGTCACCCATTCCGTTCCCCTCCCTGATCGTTGTCTCAGGCTGCATGAAACTGTTCACAGTCTCTGTGTCCAATTTGACCCGAGCTGAGCTTCTGACCCTCTGGTTAGAATTTTGCCGGCACTCAGCAGCCAATTCGATTCACTCCACGTGATATCAAGAAACGGCTGAGCGCACTGGATACAGCAAAGGCTGTGGGCCCCGACAACATCCCGGCTGTCGTGCTGAAGTCTTGAGCTCCAGAACTAGCCATGCCTCTAGCCAAGGTGTTCCAGTACAGCTCTAACACTGGCATCTATCTGACAATGTGGAAAACTGCCCAGGTATGACCTGTCCACAAAAAGCAGGACAAATCCAACCCGGCCAATTATCGCCCCATCAGTCTACTCTCAATCATCAGCAAAGTGCTGGAAGGTATCATCAACAGTGCTATCAAGCAGCACCTACTCACCAATAACCTGCTCACCGATGCCCACTCTGGGTTCCGCCAGGACCACTCGGCTCCAGGCCTCATTACAGCCTTGATCCAAACATGGACCAAAGAGCTGAATTTCAGAGGTGAGGTGAGAGTGAATGCCCTTGATATCAAGGAAGCACTTGACCGAGTGTGGCATCAAGGAGCCCTAGTAAAACTGAAGTCTATCCATGCCAGAATATTACCCCCAATCCCGTGATTTTTTATCTTAAGCAATAGTCTTTTGTGTGGCACCTTGTCAAATGCCTTTTGAAAGTCTAAATACACTACGTCCACTGGTTCCCCTTTATCCACCCTATATGTTACTTCCTCAAAGAACTCCAGCAAATTTGTCAAACATGACTTCCCCTTCATAAAACCATGCTGACTTTGTCCTATTAAATTATGATTATCCAAATGTCCTGTTACTGTCTCCTTAATAATGGACTCCAAAATTTTACCTACCACAGATGTTAGGCTAACCGGTCTATAGTTTCCAGCCTTCTGTCTACTGCCCTTTTTAAATAAGGGTGTTACATTAGCAGTTTTCCAGTCTGCCGGGACCTTTGCCGAGTCCAGGGAGTTTTGGAAAATTATTACCAATGCATCCACAATCCCTACCGTCACTTCCCTCAAGACCCTAGGATGTAAGCCATCCGGTCCAGGTGATTTATTCGTCTTGAGTCCCATTATTTTACCGAGTACCACTTCCTTAGTGATTTTGATCGTGTTTAGCTCCTCCCCCCCTATAGCCCCCTGTTTGTCCAGTGTTGGGATATTCTTAGTGTCCTCTACTGTAAAGACTGATACAAAATATTCATTCAGTGTTTTAGCCATCTCCATATTTCCCAATATGAAATCAAGTATAAGGGCACGAAACAGCATGGAAACGCTGATGGACTATCACGCCTGCCACTGCCTACTGCGGAGGAAGCACCAGCAGTGGACCCTGTCGAAATATTTCATTCGACTATAATTGAACGCTTGCCTGTAACTAACGCTGAGATAGAGAAGGAGACCCGAAATGACCCGACACTGTCTCGGGTATATGGCTTGACGGTGAAGGGATGGCCAACACATGGCGACTCACTGTTGCCAGCATTCTCATCCAGAAGAGAACAGCTGTCAGTATGCCAGGGGACCTTGATGTGTGGATCCCGAGTGATAATTCCACCCAAGTTAAGGGAGAGAGTGCTCAATGAGCTTCACGAAGGCCATCTGGGAGGGGTGAAAATGAAAAGCCTTGCTAGGGCTTATGTGTGGTGGCCGGGGATCGATCAGCAAATCGAGGACCTGACAAAGAGCTGCTCAGGATGCCAGAAGGTCCAAAATGCACCACCACATGCCCCTCTACACCCATGGGAGTGGCCCTCATCTCCATGGCAACGAGTGCATATTGATTTTGCTGGTCCATTCATGGACTCAATGTTTTTAATAGCCGTGGATGCGCACTCGAAATGGCCTGAGGTGATCAAAATGTCCTCCACCACCACGGAGAAAACTATTGCAGTCCTACAGACCATATTTGCCAGGAACCGCTTGCCAGAGCAGATTTGCACTGATAATGGACCACAGTTTGTGTCCAAGGAGTTTTGAAGATTTATGAAGAGGAATGGGGTAAAGCATTACACATCCGCCCCGTATCATCCAGCCACAAATGGATTGGCAGAGAGGTTTGTACAAACCTTTAAGAAAGCAGTAAGGGCCATGTGCGATGACGACATTCCACTGCAGCACAAGGTGGACAATTTCCTGTTAGCCTACAGAAATGCGACACATGCAGTCACCAACCAGACCCCGGCCATGATGTTCTTTAACCGAAGGTTGAGGTCTCGTATGGATTTGCTCAGACCAAATATACAAAGAGATGTTGAGAATAAGCAATTCCAGCACATCAATGAGAAGCCGACAAGGAGCTTCAATGTAGGGCAACCAGTCTTGGCCCACGACTACCGAACAGAGAAATGGCAACCAGGAACGATATGCACACGGCAGGGGCCACTAATGTACACAGTGGATGTTGGGGAGAACATTGTGAGATGCCATGTTGACCAGATCCTAGAGTCACCGGAACGAGTCAACCCCATGTCTCGCCCATACGTACCTGGTGATGAACCCGACATACCGGTAGCATCTACCCCAGAAACAGTAGCATCGGAAGCTGATGAACCAACCGACGACAGGGGGCCAGAATCGCCTTCGCACCAAGAGCAAGACACTCAGGAAAGGCGCTATCCAGAAAGGATCAGGAAGCCTCCCCAAAGACTGAATTTATAAATAGACTATTTTCAGTTAATGTTCCATGTTAAAAGTGTTAATTGTAATTAGTTGATATTTAATTGTTAAATGAATGTTATGGTACTGTTAATCTAAAAGGGGAGGAATTGTAGTGTATGTACCTTTAAGGGGAGAACTACTTTTTACAGCTCCTGTATACTGTAGTACCGGCAGTGACCACACCTGTATATAAACCCTGAGTAGGGATCTGCACAGTTAGTTTTAGAGTAACCCTCATCCAGTAAACACCTGTTGATTATTCCCTGCAGTCTCTTGTCTCATTCTTGAAGGAAATACAACATCAAGATACACGGATCTAACAGCCACGAGGGCGAGGGGGCAGAAGAGTCTAGCAGAGAAGAGAGAAGCAGCCCCCGATTGCTACCCGGGGTCTTCAATTATACTCTTTTCGAAAACCCTTATCTGCGCGCCAGAATCAGGTTAGTTCTTTGTCTTAATCTTGGCGGGCTAGTTTAAACAATGGTAGCAATCTATACTGACTCTTTTTAGATTGCCGGTAATCGCATCTACCGGCTCGATAATTGACTTGTTTTGTCATAAATGTTTCTTGATGGGCCTGTCCAGCCTCGATGGCTCTCTTAATCTGTTTCCGATTATGTATGTGAACTGCTTGATGGCCTTAACTATAGGCCTAACTGAATTTAGATTTGTCTCCAATTCAGTCTAATACATAATTCAAAGTCCTGTCTGGTTTCAAAATACAAAAGTCCTTTTTCACAGACACTGCAGCTTTGGTTTCGATCCACAAGCTGTCTGCGTTGCAGAGTCCAGTTTTAAAATCTCACAGGCTTTCTGCCATGAGGCACGGATGCCATCTTGGGTACCCTTTTTGATTTAAAATGTCCACGCAGGGTCCCTGTTATTAATAACAATCTTCGGGGAAATGCAGAAATTTTGCAAATCTTACACTGAGCAGCAGGCGCATGGGAACACCGTCCCCTCCAAGTCACACACCATCCTGACTTGGAAATATATCACCGATCCTTCATTGTCGCTGGGTCAAAATCCTGGAACTCCCTCCCTAACAGCACTGTGGGAGCACCTTCACCACACGGACTGCAGCGGTTCAAGAAGGCGGCTCACCACCACCTTCTCAAAGGCAATTAGGGATGGGTAATAAATGCTGGCCTTGACAGCGATGCTTCCATCCCATGAACGAATTTTTTAAAAAGTTTAGGGAGGTCGAGTGATTTAGGGAGGGAATGCCAGATCATGGGGCCAAGGCATCTGAAGGCACAGTCGCCAATGGTAGGATAAATGAATGGGGTATCCACAAGAAGCCAGAATTAGAGGAAGGAACAGTTTGGAGGGATGGTGCTGTAGAGCTGGAGGGAAATGGGTTGAAGCCATGGAGGGATTTAAACAGAAAGATGAGAATTTTAAATTGGAGGTGTTAGGGGACTGGGGACCAGCAGGTCAGTGAGGACAGGAGTAATGGGCAAGTGAAATGTGATGCTGGAGAGGATAGAGGCAGCAGTGTTTTGGATAAGCCAATGTTTATAGAGGGTGAAAGATGGGAGGCCGGCCAGGAGAGAATTGGTGTCATCAAGTCTGGAGGTGACAATGGCATGTTTTCGCTGCAATACCCCCGGGATTCTTCTGCTTTGCACTGGTGGGTTTCCTTTTGACACCCCAACCGGAGCCCACCATGTATACGTAATGAGCCCAGACCCAGGAGAAGGGGTCAAGGCAGGGACAGATACAGAGGGGTAGGTAGAAGTCCCACCCAACAGAATTCCCTAGTGAAGAGAAGAATCCTTTTCCCTCACCCCCCTACCCCACACATCCATTCTACTACCACCTGCCTTAAGGGACAGGCTGGTATTGCCAAGAAAGACCTTGATTTTTGATTATTGTTAATAAAAAATGATTTTGCTGCTTTTTTACTTGTTGTAAAATTCTGCTAGTCCTTTACCCTTAGCGATGCAGGCCATGTTCAGTACTGTGCTCCCCTCTTCTTTTGAAGATTGGTTTATTTGGAGGCAGATGAGGGGAAACAACCATAAGCTCCCTTGGCAGCTTCTGAAGAAATTTGTCGGTCCCTCTCCTGTGCAACAGATACCTTTATCCCTACCAGAGAACAAGAATCCCCCTTCCCTGACCCACTCCTGTGCCCTGCCCACTGCAATTAAAGATAAGGGGGGGAAAATTGGGTGGTGCCCATTTTGGGGCGTTAACGTCACCAGGGCGCTAATTTTAGCACCCCGGAAAGTTAGCGCCACTCTGCCATAAATTCAGAAGTAGCGCCTCAAGCAGGAGGTGGGGCACTACTGGGAAGTGCTCCACCTCCTGCTTGGGGCACTACTACTGAATTTCACGGTGCTACATGGGGCCACGCCATTGCAGGCCTCCACCCCTGATTAAAGGGGAGGGGCCTAGCGCTGCACGCACCGGGGCCCTGCTGGATCACCGGGGAGCAGGGTGCCGTGAAAACAGCCCGGCACTCAACAGGAGTGCCGGTCTGTGCGATCGCGGCTGGCACCCCGCATACAAAAGTGAAAGGGGGCAGGTGCTGGCAGTCGGCCAAAATAAAAATGGCCACCCGACACCTGCCCTTTAAGTAGCATCGCCACCACTGCAAAAACGCTCCCTGACCCTGTCGGACATTTCGTCTGGCAATAGGTCAGGGGGCACATGGGAAGTTTGCAGCCAGGGCGCAAGCGGGGCACTGCACACAGCGATGACGTCCTCGCCGGTGGCACAGCGGCACAGGGCGCTACCGGCTACCGCCGCCGCTAACCTCCCACTGAATTTCACGGGAGGCGTTAGCAGCGCCACGCCCAAGCGCTAGGGGGCGCTAACGAGAGGCGCAAACCAGCCCAATTTTTCCCCCAAGAACTTTCACAGTCAGACCAGTGCCCTTCTCACATTCCCGTACCATCGTTCTTCAATGCAGGAAAATCTAAGTCTTTATTGTCCAGACTTGAAACAGGCAAGCACTCACAATCAATAACAATTCAAAGTGTTTAGTGACTTGTGAAAGACATGCATTGCTCCTTGGAAAGTGTCCCAAAAATACCTTAAACGAGATTGAAAAAGACTTATGTTTACAATGTATAGATGCTTCCACCTTTGATTTTTTTGAGCCAGTAGTTGAAATCTTCCTCCTGAAGCCTCTGAAGTTGTGTATCATTGATTTAGAGCATGCGTGGTTATTTTTTTAATACATTGATCAGCCCGATTTTGTTTTGTTGTGTTTAGTTCATAGCTGAACTACATCAAACTCAAAGCCAATCATGAAATGGTATTGACAGTAATCTCAAAGCTTGTGTAAGCCAGACATGATGGGGGTGAAAATGACTTTGTGGAAAAGAAAATCGAACTGAATATAAAATGGGCTGCTGATTCGCTATTGCCTGTTTTGCATTACGCCCATGAGGAATTTCACCCCAATGAGTTGAACCTCTACAAACATTCTACAGACCCCTTCAGGATTCTAGTTATGCAGACATCATAAGATTCTTTGTAACAGCAGGTCTTGATTTCCCTTGATGATAAAAATGACCTCTATATAGTACATCTCTGCAAATATCTGTCCTTGCAATGAGCCAAAAGACCTCCTTAACAATGGGGCAACTTTAGATTCCATCGGTACCCAAATGACAAAGGCATCACGGCAGTGACGGGCAATCTGAAAGTGACAAATGTTGGGAAGCACGTGTATGATTCATTAAATTTTAATAAAATGTGAGATATGTTTTCTTCTGTATTCATATTGCATCAGTACCGATAGAAACTTGCACTGATACTTGGATATTTCAGTTGAAGAGCCAGCTTGGTTAAACAAGCAATGTCACTTTGTTCTGCTTTTGCCTCTTACTATTTTAGTTTTAAAATAGCCATTCGCTATTTCGCTATTTTGCTATGAATAAACAGAGAAGTGTTGCAGGAACAGCTGGATTCGGCTGCTAAAAATAGACAGGAAATTACCGTGACATGTCATTGAGATTGAGCCCTACGAAAACAAAAGATGAGAAGTGCACTGTTTTAAATGTCGACCAATGCTGCTTTTACTTCTTCATTTTGCTGCTACGTAATGCACCTTGAGGAGTGTTTCATTGCAACACATGGAGATTTGCAGTTTCACTCACAGACAGAGCGGTCAGCATTTGGGGATCTGTCATCACATTTGGCAGGCAAGACCAAAACTTTTTTCTGCTTTATAGAATCCAGGTGGCGGCAGAAAAGCATAATGCCTATATCAATATGTCTATACCAATGTTTACGCAGCGAGT
The DNA here is from genome assembly GCF_052327205.1 of Somniosus microcephalus. Lineage (NCBI taxonomy): Eukaryota > Metazoa > Chordata > Chondrichthyes > Squaliformes > Somniosidae > Somniosus > Somniosus microcephalus. The sequence goes on from NC_141000.1 coordinate 92,356,423, forward strand.
TGTTATGATCTGGAACGCACTGCCTGAAAGGGTGGTAGAAGTAGATTCACTGGTAACTTTGAAAAGGGAATTGGATGTATACTTGAACAGGAAAAAATTGCAGGGCTTTAGGGAAAGAGCAGGGGAGTTGGACTAATTGCATAGCTCTTTCGATGAGTCTGCACAGGCACGACGGGTTGAATGGGTCCCTTCTGTGCTGTGTGATGTGATTCTATGTGCATAGTGAGGTTGTTGCCTCTGCTTCATATTTTCCCATTTACTTTTACTTTACTTTTTCTCTTTTTTTAAGGTTCTTACCGCACCACATACTGTTCCCGAGAATGCAGGACCTGTTACTGTAACCCTGTCATTGCCACCCCTCCTAAGCCAAGTAATGGGATGCACGCAGGAAAAGGTCTGGGTGACTTGTTATCCCGGTTTTTTGTCTCTCCTTTCCTGTTGGGTAATGCTTTCTCTCTGTTTGATTCCCAATACTCTCCCACTCAAAATGTGTACCCAAAACAAGAGGCTCACATTACAGACTGCCCCAACTTCACATCTAACAAAAAAAGGGAAATGCTGAAGTAGGTACAAGTTTCTTTGAAATGCAATGCTAGCATCGACTTTACCAAATACAAGAAGAAACCAGATAGATATTTGGCAGAAAAATTGATTGAGCAGTATAAGAGCTGGAGTAGTGTACAATATTTTTCAAATCTTGGAACTGGTCAGATGGGCCATAGTGGTCTCCACTAGTCTTGTAAATTTCTACATGTCATGGACTGGAGACATATTACAGTAGCACACAGATACTTAATGGAGGTAACAGGTAAGATGTTACATCCCCTTCCACACAGGGTTCAGAGAGTCAAGCCAGAACCACAACTTTAGACACCATTGTTAAGGTTCTGTAAATGAAGTCCGTCCTCATAGATTTTGATTGACAGGCCACAGTGTGTAACTGCAAATGCAAACCTCTTCTCTCTTCCCCCCACTCCCACATCAGTGAGCTCAGTCTATTTGTCTGTCTTTCCAGCTGCACAGGTACTACTAAAAGTAGAATTGTTAATACGTGTAGTCATGAGATACCAAAAAGGGGAGCTGGCCTGGCTTGAGGGGGTCACTAAACAGTAAATGTTTGATTGTAGAGTAGAAAAGGTACTGCATGTGGATCTGAGTACAGAATTTGTGTGTTTACAGTTATTTTAACTGATTTATTAGGCCTGCTGTCTGCTATATGCAAAATATGGCTACTTTATTGTTTAATTTGACTAATGTTGCTCTTTATCTTGATAAACAACTTTAGCCCTAGTTAAAAATGATTAATGTTGACATTAATTGAGGTGGCCTTTTACTGTATGTACTGATATGCAATATACTCAATACTTTAGCACAGTATGTAGGGGTATATTTGTCTATGTGTGTAAAGTTAAAAATAATTTGTTAAACAGTCATTATAAACCACAACAGTTTAAGTAAAATTATTTTTCGTTAACTTTACACCAAGATTAGAATCTGCACCTTGATGTCAAACCAATTTCCTGTTCAGTGCAGCCTGGCATTTCTCCCGGAGGGGCAAGGCCCAGGGATGAAAGCATTGCCTGATGTAAAGATCATCTCAGTCATCTAACAATCTTTTCTTTTTCTTTTAAGCAGGTTACAGGTCACTGCACCAATGCTTCTTCTCAGACTTTGTTTCCCAATTTCCCCTTGTTTCTGATTCTATTAAAGTGCTTGTTTATCTTTTATTTTTCAATTCTAATAGAAAGGCCCAGCCCGAAAGGCCGACTGTTGCCTGATCAGTTTTGAGTTTCGGGTGTTTTCTGTTTCTGTTTCAGATTTGATATTTGGCTCAGCCTGTTCCTAACCTTTGTGTTCACAAACTTTGTTTTTTAAGCAGTTCAGATGTATACCTTTCTATTCTATTCAAAATTCAAATCTCTTATTCCTATCAATAGAAAATCCTTAAAGTTGACAAACATGCAACCTGTGGTGTCAAGTAACTGCAGACCATAAATGTTTTCAGCTGATTGGTCATCAACTTGGTGCCAGGAAGCAATATGTAAATATTATGTACAGAGATGGAACAAGAAAATCTACCCAACTATTTACACAAGTACAGTAGATTTGGATCTGACAACGAGTGATTTTATTGCATGTTGCAAATCTTCTGATAGCACTCATTCAAATAGGCCATAATATAATGGCAGTCATTGCAAGTAACTGTAGAAGAACACAGCAGATCTGTTACCTTCTGAAAATAGAAAAGAGAGGTTGCCTCACTAAGTGCTCAACAGAATTTGTTTAAAAATTGTGGGTCCAAAATTCTCAAAGGGCCCACTCCGCTAACGCAAGTGAGAAAGAGGGAATTTACAAACACCCAACTGGAAGGACGCCAATCCCGTCCCAAATTACAGGTCCTCATCATTTTCAAAGCAGGTGGCCGGCGCTTGTAAGGGTACATCAGAGGCACCTGTCCCAGTTCACCTGCTGGAAACTACTCCACTAAGTTCACCTCTGAGGCCCTTCACAGGCTGAAAAGAAAACAGAGAGTAGGGATAAACGGATCTTTTTCAGGTTGGCAGGCTGTAACTGGTGGGGTGCCACAAGAATCATTGCTGAGTTCTCAGCTACTTACAATCTATATTAATGACCTAGTTGAAGGGACCGAGTGTAATGTATCCAAGTGACAGTAAGCTGTGAGAACACAGAGGGGGTGATTTTGCCAATGGGGAGCTTTTGGAGTCGGGACTCCTACTTGTCGGGTTTCAGTCCCGCCTCCATCAACTTCTGACCAACCCACACTATTTTCCCTTCATTGACCTTGTTAAGCCCACCCAGCGGGCTTAGCAGGCCAATTACGGGAAAGCTGGTTTTGACAGAAAAAATTGTTATCGTTTGACAGCTCTGTGAAGCTGTCAAACAGTGCCATTCTCTGTAGTTTGTTGAGATCTTTGTAATGTATGTACCTTTAAGGGAGAGAACTACTTTTTACAGCTCCTGTATACTGTAGTACCGACAGTGACCACACCTTTATATAAACCCTGAGTAGTGATCTGTACAGTTAGTTCTAGAGTAACCCTCATTCAGTAAACACCTGTTGTACCGTTACTCCTGCAGTCTGTGTCTTATTATACACAGACACAACATTGGCAACGAGCAGATTCGAACCTACCTGCAACTCTGCATCACCTCCCAGGGATTCGCTCCTGGAGAACAGTGTAAGGAGGTCGAGTCCAGAAGCACGGGCGTCGACCACGGGCAACCGCCCAGTCATCCAGCGGAGATTTGAGCATCACAGAGGAGGCTGTCGAGAGCCAGGCTTGGTTTTCCAGTCACGGTGGTCCAGCGAAACGGGCTGGCAACAGGTACTGCGCAGACCCTTCCCGGACAGCGGTGGCTAGAGCCGACCGAGCGGCACAGAAAAAGGCCGAGCAGCGTCGACGGGGGAGAGAGAGAGGGCAGAGCGCACAGGGCGCAGCCGGTGTTCAGGACCGAGCAGCGTCAACGGGGAGAGAGACGAGAGAGAGCAGAGCGCAGCCGGTGTTCAAGGGCCAAGCAGCGTCAACGGGGGAGAGAGGCGTGCAGGAAAACGCACAGAGCGCAGCCGGTGTTCAAGGGCCAAGCAGCGTCAACGGGGGAGAGAGGCACGTAGGAAAACGCGAGGCACTGCCATTGCCACGAGGACCGCAGAAAGCGGCATTGGCAGCAGCGCAGGAGCAGCGCACGAAACCCACAGGGTGTCGCCATTTGCCACGAGGACCGCCGAGAGCGGCGTTGGCAGCAGCGCGGGAGACACCATTTTAAGTCGCAGCGGGGAAGAAAGGAAAGCGTGGGAGATGCCATTTTAAGCCGCAGCGGGGAAGAAAGGAAAGCGCGGGAGATGCCATTTTAAGCCAGTCTAACCACACCCAAAAATGTCGAAGAGTGGCAGTACCACAGCGTTCGACAATGAAGTCGAAGATTGGACGACATATGTCGAACGCATAGAAGTATACTGCAAGGCGAATGAAGTGCCAGATGACAAGAAAGCGCTGGTATTGTTGAATTTAATGGGTGCAAAAACGTATGGCTTACTACGAAACCTAGTAACCCCAGAGAAGCCAGTAGAAAAGGATTTTGAAAACATAGTGTCAATCCTACAGGACCACTTAAACCCCACACCGCTGCTGATAGCAGAAAGATTTAAGTTTCACAAAAGGAACCAGCATAAAGATGAAAGTAATGCTGAGTATTTAACGGAACTGCGCAAGCTATCGAAACACTGCCAGTTTGGAACGGGACTAGCAGATACTTTAAGGGACAAGTTTGTGTGTGGGCTTCAAAGTGAAGGAACCCAGAAACGGCTTCTATCAGAAAAGGATCTTACGCTGGACAAGGCTTTCAGCATTGCAGTATCACACGAAGCAACAGCACGGGGCGCTGCAGAGATACAACGGAGACCTCAAGAATATGGCACAAATGAAGTGTCATACGGAACAGTGAAGTGCTATCGCTGCGGCAGAACAACACATGACAATAATGATTGCTGGTTCAAGGACAAAGTGTGCAGACAGTGTGGAAAAGTAGGACACATAGCAAGAGTCTGCAGGTTGGGAAAGAAAACCAGCAGCAAGAAATCTCCACAGGAGAAGTACAAGAAGGTACATAAGGTGACGGAGAGTAGTTCAGACGAACAGAAAAGTGATACAGACTCCGGAAGCAAGGAGCTGGGTTGTCTGAAACTACATAATGTGATCAAAATGGAGGATCACCAAACTATCTGGGTCACGCTCAAGATAGCAGGAGTCTAAGTGAAAATGGAATTGGACACAGGATCAGCCCTAACAGTCATAAACCGAAGGGACTACAAGCGGCTATTCTCACATATACCCTTGAGAGATACAAAGATTGTCTTGAAGACGTACACGGGGCAAAAAGTCTACCCCAAAGGAAAAATAAGGGTGAACGTTATATATAACGGCAAGGAAACATCAAAAATGGACCTATATGTATTGTCAGATGGAGGACCACCACTACTAGGACGTGGAATAACAACAGAAAATGCTGGAAACACTCAGCAGGCCAGGCAGCATCCGTGGAGAGAGAAACAGAGTTAACGTTTCAGGTCTGGGACCCTTCATCAGAACTGGAAAAAGCTGGAGATGTAACAGATATTAAGCAGGTGCAGAGACAGGGGGGGGGGCAGTTAGGAGGGGAGGAAGAAATAGAAAGAACATCCTGTACTTTTGTAAGAGGCAGGAAAGATAAAATGTTGCAAATGGGAATGGCAAAAATCATACTGCATGAAAAATGGCGGCAAGGATAATTATCTGAAATTGTTGAACTCAATGTTGAGTCCGGCAGACTACCCACACCCCCCGCCCCCCTGTCTCCGCACCTGCTTAATATCTGTTACATCTCCAGCTTTTTCCAGTTCTGATGAAGGGTCCCACACCTGAGTAGTGATCTGTACAGTTAGTTCTAGAGTAACCCTCATTCAGTAAACACCTGTTGTACTGTTTCTCCTGCAGTCTGTGTCTTATTATACACAGACACAACAGTCTTGAATTCAAGACCTCATCAAACCTCTTTCTTTTGCAGAAATGAGATGGTTGCTGCATTGGAGAATGCAACGGCCATCTGTCATCTCTACCGCGGAGGTGCGAGACTCTCCGCATGCCCACCGATTGAAGCCTGCAGGAAGAAACAAAGGTAAACTTTTTCTAACACTTTACACTTACCTCAGATACTCACCTCTCCACACGTGTACCCATCACTCACCTCCACAGCACACTTTTGGACCCCTCCAACCCCCGCAGACCCACTACTCGCCTCGGTGACCCTGGCAGGGTTTGGAGCCTTCGGGAAGCCCGCACTTGTGTGGGCAAAATGGTAATAAGCCTATAGAAACATAGAAGATAGGAGCAGGAGTAGGCCATTCGGCCCTTCGAGCCTGCTCCGCCATTCAATGAGATCATGGCTGATCATCCAAATTCAGTACCCTGTCCCTGCCTTCTCCCCATATCCCTTGATCCCTTTAGCCATAAGAAATATATCCAACTCTTTCTTGAATATATTCAATGAACTGGCCTCCACTGCCCTCTGTGGCAGAGAATTCCACAGGTTCACCACTCTCTGGGTGAAGAAATTCCTCCTCATTTCAGTCCTAAATATCCTACCCCTTATCCTTAGACTATGACCCCTGGTTCTGGACTCCCCGACCATCGGGAACATCCTTCCAGCATCTAGTCTGTCCAGGCCTGACAGAATTTTATAGGTTTCGATGAGATCCCCTCTCAATCTTCTAAACTCCAGTGAGTATAAGCCCAATCGACACAATCTCTCCTCATACGTCATTCCTGCCATCCCAGGTATCAGCCTGTGAATTTTCGCTGCATTCCTTCCATGGCAAGAACGTCCTTCCTCAGATAAGGCGACCAAAACTGCACACAATACTCAAGGTGCGGTCTCACCAAGGCCCTGTACAGCTGTAGCAAGACATCCTTGTTCCTGTACTCGAACCCTCTTGCTACGAAGGCCAACATACCATTTGCCTTCTTAACCGCCTGCTGCACCTGCATGCTTACCTTCAGCGACTGGTGCACAAGAACACCCAGGTCTCTTTGCACTTCCCCTTCTCCCAATCTATTGCCATTCAAATAATAATCTGCCTTCCTGTTTTTGCCACCAAAGTGGATAACCTCACATTTATCCACATTATAGTGCATTTGCCATGTTTCTGCCCAATCACCTAAAGTGTCCAAATCGTACTGGAGTTTCATGACATCCTCCTCACAGCATACCCTCCCACCCAGCTTTGTGTTGTCTGCACATTTGGAGATATTACATCCAATTCCCTCGTCCAGATCATTAATATATATTGTGAACAGCTGGGGTCCTAGGACCAATCCTTGCGGTACCCCACTAGTCACTGCCTGCCACTCAGAAAATAACCCGTTTATTCCAACTCTTTGCTTTCTGTCCGCCAACCAGTTCTCTATCCAAGTCAATACCTTGCCCCCAATCCCATGTGCCTTAATTTTGCACGCTAATCTCTTATGCGGGACCTTATCGAAAGCCTTCTGAAAGTCCAAATACACCACATCCACTGGTTCTCCCTTATCTATTTTACCAGTTGCATCCTCAAAAAATTCCAGTAGATTAGTCAAGCATGATTTACCTTTTGTAAATCCATGTTGACTTTGTCCAACCCTGTCACTGCTTTCCAAGTGCTCTGCTATTACATATTTTATAATGGAGTCTAGCATTTTCCCCACTACCGATGTCAGGCTTACCGGTCTATAATTCCCCGCTTTTTCTCTGCCACCTTTTTTGAATAGTGGGGTAACATTAGCTACCCTCCAATCCATGGGTACTGTTCCAGAGTCTATTGAGTTCTGGAAGATGACCAGCAATGCATCTACTATTTCTAGGGCCACTTCCTTAAGTACCCTGGGATGTAGATTATCAGGCCCTGGGGATTTATCGGCCTTCAGTCCCATCAATTTTACTTGTTAAATGGCTGTAATCCCTTCCTGCCTCCAAGGAGATGGGACCCAGCACGGGGCGGCTACCCGCCTCCTGGCAAGATGGCACAGAGGCGGATTGGGCACCCGCCCTCCAAATTCTGCCATTTTCCCGGCAGTCCTGCCTCCATACCCGCCTCCCCAGGGCTGGCAAGATCGCACCCAAAGAGTCTGCAAAGGGGTATAGATAGACTAAGTGAGTGGGCAGTAAGGTGGCAGTTTGACTATAATGTGGAGAAATGTGAGGTTATTCACTTTGGTAGGAAGAATAGAAAAACAGAATATTTTTTAAATGGTGAGAAACTTTCAAATGTTGGTGTTCAGAGAGATTTGGGTGTCCTCGTGCAAGAAACACAGAAAGCTAGCACGCAGGTACAGCAAGCAATAAGGAAAGCAAATGGCATGTTGGCCTTTATTGCAAGGGGGATGGAGTATAAGAGTAAGGAAGTTTTGCTACAACTGTACAGGGCCTTGGTGAGACCACACCTGGAGTACTGTGCACAGTTCTGGTCTCCTTACCTAAGGAAGGATATACTTGCCTTGGAGACGGTGCAACGAAGGTTCCCTAGATTAATTCCAGGGACGAGAGGGCTGTCCTCTGATGAGAGATTGTGTAGAATGGGCCTATACTCTCTGGAGTTTAGAAAAATGAGAGGTGATCGCACTGAAACATACAAGATTCTGAAGGGGATTGACAGGGTAGATGCTGAGAGGTTGTTTCCCCTGGCTGGAGTGTCTAGAACTAGGGGGCATAGTCTCAGGATAAGGGGTAGGCCATTTAAGACTGAGATGAGGAGCAATTTCTTCACTCAGTGGGTTGTGAATCTTTGGAATTCTCTGGCCCAGGGGGCTGTGAATGCTGAGTCTTTGAGTATATTCAAGGCTGAGATAGATCGAATTTTGGACTCTAGGGGAATCAAGGGATATGGAGATTGGGCAGGAAAGTGGAGTTGAGGTCGATGATCAGCCATGATCTTATTGAATGGCGGAGCAGGCTCGAGGGGCCTTATGGCCTACTCCTGCTCCTACTTCTTATGTTCTTAAATCAGCATTGAAAGATCTTCAGCTCTAATGGGAGCCATAACTTTGGCAGCATAAGGTAATTGATTCCCCTCAAGGATCAATTACCATACTTCTGGCAAGGTCTGGGGTCTTTCCTGGGGTCTCAGCAGGGCTCACACCAGCTCAGCCTTGAAAGGAGGTTAATGAGAAGGAACCTTAGGTACAAACAAATAACAGAACTGATGTCAGGAAGCACGTCTTTACACACAGACTGAGTAATATCTGGAGTGATCTTCCAGGGTAGTGGAGGCAAAAGCTCTAGTTAGATGGTGTGCTGCAGGGAATTGTAGGTTTCTATGGAAGAATGAGCTAAATAGGCCAAATGGCCGCCAGCATCTATCCCTCAATTAATATCACTAAAACAGATTATCTGGTCTTTTATCTTATTGCTGTTTGTGGGACCTTACTGTATGCAAATTGGCTGTCATATACCCCTACAGCAGTGCCTTCACTTCAAAGTACCTCATTTGCTGTGAAGCGCTTTGGGACATCCTGAGAATGTGAAAGGCGCTATATAAATGCAGGTTCTTTAATTTCATCTTCATCTGTACTTATCTTTGTGAAGTTCGTCTGCATTTTCTGCTCTTCCGCTCTTTAGTTTGCCACACATCATTTCCCAACTACGACAGCAGTCAGGTGATTTTCTGCCACCGCTCATTCTGGGTACAGACAAGCATCCAGTGGTGGCACTCTGTGATTCTCATTCCATGTCTGTGGGGAAGCACCTGGCTTGTACTCCCTTGATGGCATGCAGACGTGAACCAGTACACAATGGCACAATGTGTTGTACCACTCGCACTAAATACACACATTATTAGGCACTCTTTCTCTACTGGGTACACCTAGGTTCCCATAATTCTAATTGTGCCATTATCAGATTTAGTACAAAGATAACCGAACAGTCCCCAAGTGCTCAATGCAGCCTAATAGTTATAATTAAAATGAAATAGCAAACACTAGTTGATTCTTTTCTTGGGATAAATGAAACTTTGCGCCCTCAAAACATTCTCACATGTATAACTTGGAACTTAAACCAGTCAGTGATTTTATTAGCCTCCAGAAGCAATCTACTCTTGCCTCATCACAAGGCAGCATGTTAAAGGGAATTCTGTAAATTATTCTTTAAGATAAAGTAACAGTCAGCCCCACCCCACCCTGCAAATGTGATTGTTTAAAGGTCAACATGTGCTTGCACAATCTCCCACTGTACTTCACTGCAACTGGGTTAACTCCCCAACCCTTCAGAAAGGTTGAAGCCACGTTAAAATTAAATTATAAAAATTGATTAAAAAATTAATATGGGATTCTTTAAGCTGGCAGTGAGCTCTCTGATCTACATCTGCACTTATTAATGATAGAATAACTGCCACTCTTTAATGAGTTTGGCTGCACTTGTAACTTGGTGCGAAAATAACACTTCAACCATATGTAAACAGAACTGCCTCTGGCTGACTCCTAGCCAGTGGCTGCAGGCTACCATTATGGAGACAAACTTTGGACACCTGAAGGGTTTCAGTTGCAAAACTTCTGATTTTGAAAAACAAAATCACAGGCTTTCTCAAGGGGAGTCAAGGGCTTGTAATTTCTGGGCCCTCCTCCAGTTTGGGTCTGTTCCATTTGATTATGTGCTATCCAGTCCTGCATGCAGAGAACTTATCTTGAGATATTGCAAGTTTAGGAAGCATATACAGTAACAGACATCTGCCCACCCTGCAATCCATCCTGTATATGACAATAAATAAACATGCATCATGCAGCTAGCTTGTCCTATAAGGCTTTGCTTTCTGAAGCTCTATAAAGTTTCAGTATGCTCTAAGCTGCTGGCGTGCATGGCATACATTCAAAGGGCTGTTTGTCCTTTGGCAGCATTACACAGGATATATTTGATTGAATGCTTTAGATGGGGCAGTAGTAAATGATTTACATGTTATGAACACCCTGTGCATGCATACATGGGCAGCTACATGGCATAGAAAGCTATTCGGTAGCTTATCTTGACAGCTTTCTCTTGGTCTGCCATCTTCTCTCTCATCTGGATCTGCTCACACAGACAGCATTGGTCCCATCTGCTATTTCCTATCACGGGTGCTCTGTGAATCCTTTTTGTGAGGGTGCTCTCCTGTCCCATATAGGACAGTCTTTACCCACACTTCCTGTATGGGCAACCCCAGCACTGCATTGTCAAAGTGGGCACTGCATGCATGTGAATCCTCTGTGACATAATGAAGTAGTTTTGATCTGGTAGCTATCCTTTTAAATCAGGCGCGATATCTGCGAGTTTAAAAAGGCATGTGCAGCCTAAAGCCTATTTTGCTACCTATGTTGAGAAGATTTTTGTTCTATGCTTCTGGGTAACAGGCTTGAGAGGCAGTTTAACACATGAGTTTGAGAGCTATAAAGAGGAATGAACTGACAACAGTGATAGACTCAAACAAATTGAGATCATCATTGAGTGGCAGGTTAATTTTAGTAAGCTCTCACAGACAAGAAGGAGGAGTCTATAACTACTGTTTTTAGAGATTCAGATTAGTATTTAGATTTGTGACCTTTTGTTATTTTCTTCAAGGAGATAAATATGATAGAAGTTCTACTGCAAATATTTGTATCGTTATATTTTTACACATTGACTTATCGTTTATTTAATAAATTTGGTTTATGTAGCGCAGGTGGGGCATCCCTCGTGCAGCTGAACGCACATTCTGCTTTGCATGTTTAGGAGATGGCAACGCCCAAAATGGCAGGTCAGTGTCAGTCACGATCTGCCTACTCTGCATACTGCCGGTGCCCGCACATCCCGCCTGCGCTATCTCCCTCACCAAGATGGTGAACAACGCGGACCGCGCTGGAAATGACTGGAAGCGAGGCGACCACCATTTTTTTCTTCAAATCTGCCTTAACTGCCAGCGCTAAGGCACCTAATTTTGCGGCCTATGACTTTGCTAAAATTTACTTTAACAGTGTTTCAAAAGTACACAAAGGTTTAATCATTTAACCACTAAATGACCCCAAACCAAAATCTACCAAGCTACACCGAAGTTGTCCAAAGTTTATTATATTTCCACTATTGTACCAAAAGTAGCATATGTTTCAAGTCATAATTTTTGTGTCTACTATCCCATTTGGACTTGTATGCTGACTGCATTATCCCTCTGTAATCACCTTGGAGTAACTGATCAGCATTCAAACCTGCAGTAATTTCTCAAAATCGTTAATTCTTCTCTGTGAATTAACCAAACGGAGAGCATAAAACTGACCGTGGCAAAGAAAATCATTCCCACAAACTCCATAGTAATATGAGTCCACAAAGCAATTGTAAAAGAGTAGTCTTATCTCTGGGGTCAGATGACTGTAACAAACCACTCAAAGTCTGCTCTTGTGGTTTCTTGTGGTATTCTGAAACGCTCACTGTGATTATTGCTTGGTAACCATTGACATTACTTTCCATGCAATACAATTCCAGTATGAAATCATTATTACAAAATGTTAATACTAACAATGTAATCATTGTTCAGTTTCCAATGCCACTTTTAAACTGGCAGTAAAACTTACCTTGTTATACCCAGACGCAAACGAGATCCATCTTTTTAAGCAGCATTAAGTTCCTATGCTTCCTTGTAATATTAAATTTCTCACTAGTTATATTTCCCAGCTTCCCGACACAACCGACATTAATACACATATGTCATGACATATTTAAGCACAGGAAGTGCAGAAATGTGACTGTTGAATGTATTCTGTGTATGAAAGTTGAATATTTACTGTAGGTAGAGACCTTGCAGTGAAAACATTGAATGGCCAGAAACAAAGCAAGATGAAATGTAATGTGAGCTGTACTATACAGGCAGCATCAGAACAAATGGGCAGCATAAATGGGAAATGGCACAGCCATCCTGTTCTGGATTGCTTTTATTCTGTTTACACTTGAGATCGAAATTGCTTTGAAACTATTGATTGGAACTGATTGGCATAGCTGCACAAATTGATATAGTAGCGCTGCACATCAGAATCAGAGTATTTTGAGTGTGGCCATGACAGAAAGGTAAGCTGAACAATAGTGAATTGTGGCTACCTGGTCTTGTTTGGAGGCGCTGTTGGATGGAGTCACTAAGTAATTTATATTAGATTCAGTCCTTGGTACTCAACGACTAGAGGGACCTTCAGTCCAAAGTATATATATTTTATTACAGTTATACAAGAAGTAAAGATGTTAAAATAGAAAGGTTACACTTACATGTACAAATGCTTCAGATTAAACTCCAATTGTTGTTAAAGCATTTATTTAAGTGTTGTCCAAAATTTTATTGACTCTTAATTAGTCTAACTACAAGATTTTTCCAGATTGTTGTCTTAAAGATAGCAGGAGATTCTTTGGTCAATTTTTTGCTGACCTCAGTCAATCACAAGATCAAATGGTTCTGTCAGTTTGTTAACAGCTATCCCATTCCAGTACAACCAAGATGATTAAACAAACAGAATCCACTTCAAACCATCCATTTAAGAAATTCAAAAATGCATGAATGTGGCTTGTATTCCCTTGAGTAGAGAAGATTGAGGATTCATTTTATCCAATGATAAAAGTATTCCGATAAGGTAGATACAGAGAAGCTTTCCTCTTGGAAAGGGGGAATAACCTTAAAATTATAAGCAGACCATTCAGGAGTGAAATCAGGACGCATTCTTCACACAAAGGTTAGTAGCAATCTTGAACTCGTTCTTCCACTAAAACGGCTGTGGATGCTGGGTCAATTGAAACTTTCAATGAGTGATAGATTTTGGTTAGGTAAGGGTATCAAAGGATATGGGCCAAAGGTGGGTAAATGGAGTTGAGGTACCCATCATCTATGATATAATAGAATGGTGGTATAACCTTGAGGGACTAATGGCATACTCCTGTTCCTAAATAATGATAGCAGTTACTTTAGTCTTTAAATCTGATATATGTAGTGATATCTGTCATTTCAAAGAGAATTTGGTAGTTAACACAAGACTCTTAAATCGGGTAAACGCATTGTAAGTGGGACCATTGTTAGCTCCTCAGGTGTGCACCTCTGTCACAGCAGAGAGAAAGGACAATGGGGGGCGGGGGGTGGGGGGGAATTACTTCCCAACATGCTGGGAGCAGGTGGCTCCATTAGCGAGCGGGAAATTCGGAAGTCTGGTTTCCCCGCACACTGTGGAGATTGGTCCCGATAGGTCCCCCGTCCGAAAGTCAGCTTGATTGACAGGCTTGGCTTCCAGTCAAGCGGGGAGCACTCCGGAGGAGGACCAGATAGGTCCGATCCCAAAGGTGGGGTTGGGAGGAAGCACTCCTGCTCCCCCTGACCCACAAGGAGTGCTCCCCGAGGCAATCCTCGCCTTGCTGCAGCCGCCGGGCTACCCCGAGGCCAAGCAGGTTAAATCCGAGGCTTCCAGCATCATTTAACATATTTTAAATGCAAACCCGCCTCCTGGGAGTGGGTTGGCCACCCGTCCCTTGTCCCATAAGAACATAAGAAATAGGAGCAGGAGTAGGCCATACGGCCTCTCGGGCCTGCTCCGCCATTCAATAGGATCATGGCTGATCTGAATCTACTCACGTCCGCTTCCCTGCCCTCTCCCCGTAACCCCTAATTCCCTTATCTGCTAGGACAATGTCTATCTCCAATTTAAATTTATTTAATGTTGCAGCTTCCACAGCTCTCTGGGGTAGCAAATTCCATAGATTTACTACCCTCTGAGTGAAGAAGTTTCTCCTCATCTCAGTTTTGAAAGGGCAGCCCCTTATTCTAAGATTATGCCCCCTAGTTCTAGTCTCACCCATCAGTGGAAACATCCTCACCGCATCCACCCGATCATGCCCCCTCACAATCTTATATGTTTCGATAAGATCGCCTCTCATTCTTCTCAACTCCAATGAGTAGAGTCCCAACCTATTCAACCTTTCCTCATACGTCAACCCCCTCATCTCTGGAATCAACCGAGTGAACTTTCTCTGAACCGCCTCGAGAGCAAGTATATCTTTTCTTAAATATGGAAACCAAAACTGCACGCAGTATTCCAGGTGTGGCCTCACCAATACCCTGTATAACTGCAGCAAGACTTCCCTGTTTTTATACTCCATCCCCCTTGCAATAAAAGCCAAGATTCCATTGGCCTTCCTGATCACCTGCTGCACCTGCATACTAACTTTTTGTGTTTCATGTACCAGGACCCCCAGATCCCTTTGTACTGTAGCACTTTGCAGTTTCTCTCCATTTAGATAATAACTTGCTCTTTGATTTTTTCTGCCAAAGTGCATAACCTCACACTTTCCAACATTATATTGCATCTGCCAAATCTCAGCCCACTCACTTAGCCTGTCTATGTCCTTTTGCAGGTTTTTTATGTCCTCCTCACTCACTGCTTTCCCTCCCATCTTTGTATCGTCGGCAAACTTGGATATGTTGCACTCGGTCCCTTCCTCCAAATCGTTAATATAGATTGTAAAGAGTTGGGGTCCCAGCACTGATCCCTGTGGGACACCACTAGTTACTGATTGCCAGCCCGAGAACGAACCATTTATCCCAACTCTTTGTTTTCTGTTAGATAGCCAATCTTCCACACATGCCAGTATATTACCCCCAATCCCGTGATTTTTTATCTTGATCAGTAATCTTTTGTGTGGAACCTTGTCAAATGCCTTTTGGAAGTCCAAGTACACTACATCCACTGGTTCCCCTTTATCCACCCTGTATGTTACATCCTCAAAGAATTCGAGCAAATTTGTCAAACATGACTTCCCCTTCGTAAAACCATGCTGACTCTCCTATTAAATTATGTTTATCCAAATGCTCTGATACTGTTTCCTTAATAATGGACTCCAACATTTTGCCAATCACAGATGTTAGACTAACTGGTCTATAGTTTCCAGCTTTTTGTCTACTTCCCTTCTTAAATAAGGGTGTTACATTAGCAGTTTTCCAATCTGCCGGGACCTTTCCTAAGTCCAGGGAGTTCTGGAAAATGATCACCAATGCATCCACAATCCCTACCGCCACTTCTCTCAAGACCCTAGGATGTAGGCCATCAGGTCCGGGGGATTTATCCGCCTCAAGGCCCATTATTTTACTGAGTACCATCTCTTTCATGATTTTAATCGTGTTTAGCTCCTCCCCCCCAATTGCCCCCTGTTTGTCCACTGTTGGGATATTTTTAGTGTCCTCTACTGTAAAGACTGATACAAAATATTTGTTCAGCGTCTTTGCCATCTCCATGTTCCCCACCACTAGTTTCCCGGTCCCATCCTCTAAGGGACCAACGCTCACTTTAGCCACCCTTTTTCTTTTTATATAGCTGTAGAAACTCTTGCTATCTGTTTTTATATTTTTTGCTAGTTTACTTTCATAATCTATCTTCCCTTTCTTAATTAATCTTTTAGTTATTGTTTGCTGGCTTTTAAATGCTTCCCAATCTTCTATCCTCCCACTAGATTTGGCTAATTTATATGCCCTTGTTTTCAGTTGAATACTATCCTTTATTACTTTACTAAGCCACGGATGGCTGTCTTTTCTTTTACTCCCCTTTTTCCTCAGTGGAATATATTTATCTTGAAAGATGTGAAATATCTCCTTGAATGTAGACCACTGCTCTTGTACCGTCTTACACTTTAATCTGTTTTCCCAGTCCACTTTAGTCAATTCTACTCTCATACCTTCATAGTCTCCTTTATTTAAGCTTAGTACGCTGGTTTGAGATCCAACTCTCACCCTCAAACTGAATTTGGAATTCAACCATATTATGGTCACTCATTCCAAGGGGATCCTTTACTGGGACATTTTTTATTAATCCTGTCTCATTACACAGGACCAGATCTAAGATTGCCTGCCCCCTGGTTGGTTCAGTTACATACTGCTCAAGGAACCCATCCCTAATACACTCTATGAACTCTTCCTCAATGCTGCCATGCCCAATTTGATTAGTCCAGTCAATATGAAAGTTAAAATCCCCCATGATTATAGCTGTTCCCTTATTACAAGCCCCAACTATTTCCTGATTTATACTCCGACCAACAGAGTTGCAACTGTTAGGAGGCCTATAGACTACGCCCACTAGTGACTTTTTCCCCTTATTATTCCTTATCTCCACCCAAACTGTTTCACTATCCTGATCCTTTGACCCAATATCATTTCTATTGCAGTGATTCCATCCTTGATTAACATAGCAACCCCACCTCCCTTTCCTTCCTGTCTGTCCTTCCTAATTGTCAAATACCCTTGTATGTTTAGTTCCCAGTCATGATTATCTTGCAGCCATGTTTCCGTAATGGCCACCAGATCATACCCATGTGTAGTTATTTGCACCGTCAACTCGTCAATTTTGTTACGAATGCTGCGTGCATTCAGATAAAGAACTTTCAAATATGTTTTCTGACAATTTATTCCTGCTTTTACCCCTTTTACTACTTTACCTTTATCATTATACATTCTGTCCCTTCCTGACACGCTCTGGTTTTTAATTCCCCCACTGCTACCTTGCTTTATTGCCTTCTCCACTGTCATTTTTATTTTTCGCTCTCTTAAAACCTCCCCCCCACTAATTAATTTAAAGCCCTCTCTACAGCCCTAGTTATTCGATTCGCCAGGATTCTAGTCCCAGCACTGGCCAAGTGAAGTCCATCCCAATGGAACAGCTCTCTCCTGTCCCAGTACTGATGCCAGTGTCCCAGGAAGCAAAACCCATTTCTCCCACACCAGTCTCTGAGCCACGCATTTAACTCTCTAATTTTATTTACCCTAGCCAAATTTGCATGTGGCTCAGGTAGTAATCCAGAGATTATTACCCTTGTGGTTCTGCTTTTTAATTTGGCCCCTAGCTGCTCAAACTCCCTCAGCAGAACCTCCTTCCTTGTCCTATCTATGTCGTTGGTACCAACATGGACCACGACAACTGGATCCTCCCCCCCCCCCCACTCCAAGTTTCTCTCCAGCCCAGAGGAGATGTCCTTAACCCTGGCACCGGGCAGGCAACACAGCCTTCGGGACTCTCGCTCTCGGCTGCAAAGAACTCTATCTATCCCCCTAACGATACTATCCCCTACCACTACAACATTTCTTTTAACTCCCCCCACTTGAATGGCCCCCCACTCCACGGTGCTGTGGCCAGGTTGCTCATCCTCCCCGCAGTCCCTGTTCCCATCCTCACAGGGAGTAAGAGCCTCAAACCTGTTGGACAAGAGCAAGGGCTGCGGCTCCTTCAACACTACCTCCTGGATCCCCATACCTGCCTCACTTCTAGTCACACCATCCTGACCCTGGCCACAGACTACATCTGAATTAATTAATCTAATTGGTGTGACTACCTCGTGATACCTGGACTCTGTGTAACTCTCCCCCTCCCTGATGTGTCTCAGTGTTTGAAGCTCGGACTCCAGCTCTTCAACACGGAGCCGGAATTCCTCGAGCAGCCAACACTTACTGCAAATGTGATCGCCGTGAGCATCAATGGTGTTCACCAGCTCCCACATATTGCAGCAGCAACACATCACCTGACCTCCCATTCTATGTAATTAATTAAATTTGATATTATTTTTAAATACCCTCTGCCCCGATTCTAGATGATGAATATCGCACCTTAGAAACTATAAACCAAAGAGATTTAAGCTTAAAAAAGAGAAATACTTACCAACCAATCACTTACCCGCTTTCTGGTGACGTCACACTTGGATTACTTTTTACCTCTCTCCTTCCCTCCGAGTTCGGAGACTGGTACGCCTTACCTGGTCTCTGGGACTTTTATAGCCCCGCTGCTGCCGCTGATTTCCTGCCGACGCTGTGAGGCCTTACCTGGTCTCTGGGGCCTTTTATAGCCCTGCTTTGCCGCTCGAGATTCCCGCTGACGCTGTGAGGCCTTACCTGGTCTCTGGGACTTTTATAGCCCCGCTGCTGCCGCTGAATTCCCACCGACGCTGTGAGGCCTTACTTGGTCTCTGGGACTTTTATAGCCTGAGGCCTTACCTGGTCTCTGAAACCTTTTATAGCCCCGCTTTGCCGCTCGAGATTCCCGCTGACGCTGTGAGGCCTTGCCTGGTCTCTGGGACTTTTATAACCCCGCTGCTGCTGCTGAAATTCCCGCCGACGCTGTGAGGCCTTACCTGGTCTCTGGGACTTTTATAGCCCCGCTGCTGCCGCTGAAATTCCTGCCGACGCTGTGAGGCCTTACCTGGTCTCTAGGACTTTTATAGCCCCGCTGCTGCCGCTGAATTCCCGCCGACGCTGTGAGGCCTTACCTGGTCTCTGGGACTTTTATAGCCCCGCTGCTGCCGCTGAAATTCCCACCTCAGTAAAACCCGGAAGTCAGGGGGTTGGAGTTGACTTTACGACATACTTGGAATTTTTGCCCATTTAACCCCCCCACCCATGTTAAAATTCCCCCCACAGCTTCAGCCCACAAATCAGAAAGTCCACTTATTACATAGGATATACAGCACAGAAACAGGCCATTCGGCCCAACCAGTCCATGCCGGCATTTATGCTTCACTCGAGTCTCCTCCTGTCTTTCCTCATCTAACTCTATCAGCATAACCCTCTATTCCCTTCTCCCTGATATGCTTATCTAGCCTCCCCTTAAATGAATCTATACTATTTGCCTCAACTACTCCCTGTGGTAGCAAGTTCCCCATTCGCACCAGTCTCTGGGTAAAGAAGTTTATTCTGAATTCCCTCTTAGATTTCTTGGTGACTATCATATATTGATATCTAGTTATGCTCTTCCCCACAAGTGGAAATAATTTCTGTATCAACTCTATCAAAACCTTTCATAATTTTAAAGACCTCTATTAGGTCACCCCTCAGCCTTTTTTCAAAGAGAAAAAGAGACTCAGCCTATTCATCTTTTCCTGATATGTATACCCTCGCATTTCTGGTATCCTCCTTGTAAATCTTCTCTGCACCCTCTCCAGCACCCCATATCCTTTTTATATGGCAACTAGAATTGTATGCAGTACTCCAAGTGTGATCTAACCAAGGTTAGATGATACAAGTTTAGCATAACATCACAACTTTTCAATTCTATCCCTCTAGAAATAAACCCTAGCTTGATTTGCTTTTTCTTTGGCCTCGTTAACCTGTGTCGCTACTTTTAGTGATTGTTTATTTGTACTCAGAGATCCCCTTGCTCTTCTACCCCACCAAGACTCGCACCCCCACCAAGACTTGCACCCTCCAAGTGATAAGTGACCTCCCTATTCTTCCTACCAAAATGTAATACCTCACATTTATCTGTGTTGAAATTCATTTGCCAATTATATGCCCATTCTGCAAGTTTATTAATGTCCTTTTGTAATTTGTTGCAGTCCTCCTCAGTATTGACGATCCCCCCAAATTTGGTCTCATCCACAAATTTAGAAATTGTGTTTTGGATTCCAAAGTTTAAGTCGTTAATGTAAATTGTGAACAACAGTGGTCCCAGCACTGATCCTTGTGGAACACCACTTCCCACCTTCTGCTACTGTAAATAGCTACCCTTTACCCCTACTCTCTGCTTTCTGTCTTGAAGCCAGCTAGCTAGCTATCCATTTTGCTACCTGTCCCAACTCCATATTCTCTGACTTTATTCATTAGTCTATTATGTGGTACCTTATCGAAGGCCTTTTGAAAATCTAGATAAATTACATCTACTGCATTACCCTTGTCTACTCTCTGTTACCTCTTCAAAACATTCAAAGAGGTCGGTCAAGCAAGACTTTCCCTTTTGAAATCCATACTATTCATTATATTTTTGGTTTCTAGATGTTTTATTTTCTCCTTTAGTAGGGATTCCATTATTTTTCCTACCACCAATGTTAAGCTGACTAGTCTATAGTTCCATGGACATGTTCTACCTCTCTTCTTAAACATAGGTATTATTATGTTAGCTCTCTGCCAGTCCTCTGGCACTACACCTTTTTCTAACGAATTATTAAATGTGTAGTAATGCCTGCTATCTCTTCCCTAGATTATTTTAAAATGCACAGATGTAATTCATTCGGACCAGGGTTTTTCTCCTCTTTGAGTTTGATTAGTTTATTTAATATAGCACTTATTTTAAATAGTTATTTCATTACTAATCTCATCATCCAATGTCATGTCCACCTGTTCCATCTCCCTAGTAAATACGGAAGCAAAGTAATTATTTAATATTTCTGCCATCTCTCTTTCCCTGCCTGTGGTATTATCCTGTCCATCCCTTAGTGGCCCTATTCCCATCACAACCTTCCTTTTTTTATTTATTTGCCAGTAAAATATTTTACTATTTTGTTTTATGTTCCTTGATAATTTAATTTCATAGTTCCTCTTTGCCTTCCTAATTTTTTGCCATACTCTCCTCTGATGTCCATGTACTTAATGTATGCCTCTTTCCTTACCCTCATGACTTTATTCAACATGATGTCTTACCCTCATGGACTTTATTCATCCATGATGTCTCATTAAGTGTTTAATTTGTTTTTTTTTAGCAGAATATATTTTCCTGAACGCTGTTGAATACCGTTTTAAATGTTTCCCATTGCTGTTCTAAGTCATTGTTTGCTAATATTGTTGTCCATTTTGTTTTCCCAAGTTCTATTCTCAGCCCCTCAAAATCAGCTTTTCTCCAATCCAATACCCTGGTCACTATTGCCTAGATGTTCCCCTACTTTTACTTCTATTATCTGCTCTGGTTCTTTCCCCATTACTAGATCCAATAGCAAATCCTCCCTTGTTGGGCTTTTTACATATTGGGTTAGGAGTCCTGTACACATTGTAGGAACTCCATTCCTTTATCCCCTTTACTTACCTCTTCTGTCCAATTAATAACTGGGTAGTTGAAATCCCCCATGATTATTATTGTTTTTTACTCATTTCCCTAATTTGTTTGCGTATTTCTTCCTCCACCACCCTTCCACTATTGGGTGGTCTGTAGACTACACCTATCAGTGTGCTTGATCCTTTATTATCTTAATATCTCTATCCACATGGATGCTATTTCTGTTTTGCTGATAGCTGCATCACTTTTTTCGACTGCCATTATGTTATCCCTAATAAGTACAGCTGCTCCATCTCCCCTTTATTCCCCCTCTCTATCTTTTCTAAATATGTTATACCCTGCAATGTTTAAATTCCCAATCCTAATTTTCTGTAGCAATGGGGGTGATTTTGCCAATGGGGAGCTTTTGGAGGCGGGACTCCCACTTGTCGGGTTTTAGTCCCACCTCCATCAACTTCTGGCCAACCCACACTATTTTCCCTTGATTGACCTTAAGTTCGCCCAGCGGGCTTAGCAGGCCAATTAAGGGAAAGCCGGTTGCAGAGAATGTCAACGTATGACGTTTCATTTGTCAAAAATTTTTGACAGATGAATTGTCATCGTTTGACAGTTGTGACATTTGCTGTAGTTTGATGAGGTCAAGACCTCATCCAACCTCTTTCTTTTGCAGAAATGAGATTGTTGTTACATTGGAGAATGCAACGGCCATCTATCATCTCTACCGTGGAGGTGCGAGAGTCTCCGCATACCCACCGACTGAAGCCTGCAGGAAGAAACAAAGGTAAGTACACTTTTTCTAACACTTTACACTTACCTCAGATACTCACCTCTCCACACTTGCACTCATCACTTACCTTCACAGCACACTTTTGCACCCCTCCGACCCCCGCAGACCCACTACTCGCCTCGGTGAGCCTGGCGGGGTTCAGAGCTTTCAGGAAGCCCGCACTTGTGTGGGCAAAATGGTGATAATCCTATTTTCTGCCTGTTAACAGGCAGTTAAGTGGCTGTAATCCCTTCCCGCCTCCAAGGAGACGGGACCTGGCGCGGGACGGCTACCTGCCTCCTGGCAAGATGGCACGGAGGCAGGTTGGGCACCCGCCCCCCAAATTCTGCCATTTTCCCAGCAGTCCCACCTCCCCAGGGCTAGTAAGATCACGCCCCATGTCTCAGTAATCCTTACTATGTCTGGTTCCTGGCAACCTATGATTACCTCCAGCTCCTCTGTTTTGTTACGGACACTGTGGGGGAGAAATTGACTATAGCCCCGTTTGGGGCGCCAGGCTCGCCAGGGCACTAAAAGTAGCGCCCCAGAAGCATTCGCGGCCGCCCGCCGGAAATTCAGTGGTAGCACCCCAAAGGGAAGCACGGCGCTACTGGAGGCGCCCCGCATCCCTCTTGGGGTGCAGCGACTGAATATCGTGGCGCAACGCCGCACGCTGCGGCACGTCGCGCTGCGGTATTGCAGGCCTTCCTCCCCTTCTTAAAGGGGAGGGGCCTTGTGCAGCGCGATCTGGGGCCCAGCTGGGCCCCCGAGGATCGCAAGTGCTGGCAAAACAGCCCGGCACCGAAGAAAAGTGCCGGGCTCTTGGAATGCAGCCGGCGCTCCGCGGAGGGGGGCGGTGGTGCCGGGGACGGGAGCACAGGCAGGCAGCCAACAAAAAAAATGGCCGCCCCCCACCTCTCCCGCTGCAGGTAGGCCCCCCTGAACCGGTCGCACAGAGTGTCCGGCGGTAAATCAGGGGGCGCTTCCAAATATCGCGGCCAGGGCATCAGCGGGGTGCTGCGCACACCGATGACGTCATCGGTAGCGGCGCAGCGCTAACGGCTAGCGCCACTAGCGTCCCGCGGAATTTAGCGGGAGGCGTGGGCAATGGCTTGCGGCCCACTTATCGCCCTCTTAAGGCGCTAACGGGTGGCGCAGCCAACTGAATTTCTCCCCGTGTGTATTGCGGTGGACAGTTTCTCATTTTTAATAGCAGTTCCTTTCACTTTATTTTTAACCAATTTTTACACTCCTTTTCTATAACTATTTATTCCCTGACCATCAATGTCCTCCCTTACTTTATTCTTTCCTAAGATTGGCAAAGAGAGACTAGAAGAGTAGAATGGCAGTTAACATAAAAGGGAACCCAAAATATTCTACTGGCATGTAAACAGTAAGCGGGTAGTAAGAGGCGGGGTGGGGCCTATTAGTGACAAAGGTGGTGATATATGCTTAGAGGCGCAGGGCAAGGCTGGAATACTCAAGAGTATTTTGCATCGGTGTTTAAGGAGGTGGATGCTGCCAAATTATCAGTAGAGGTGGAAAAGGTAGAAGCAATGGAAGGGGTGAAAATTGATAGACAGGATGTACTAGAAAGGATGAGTATGCTTAGAGTGGATAAGTCGCCTGGTCCAGATGGCTTGCATCCCAGGTTGCTAAGGGAATTGGGGAGGAGATAGCGGAAGAGCTTGCCATAATTTTCCAATCTTCCCTAGAGGCGGGGGAGGTGCCCAAGGATTGGAAAGTGGCAAATATGGCACCATTGTTCAAGGGTATAAGGACAATTCTAGTAACTACAGGCTGGTTAGCTTATCAGTGGTGGGTAAAGTTTAGAAACAATAATCAAGGAAAAATTTAACAGGCACTTGGAGAGCCAACACGGATTTGTAAAAGGCAGACCGTGTTTGACTAATTGAATTTTTTGATGAAGTAACCGGGAGGATTGATGAAGGGAATGCAATGAATGTTGTCTACATGGATTTTCAGAAGGGGTTTGATAAAGTACCATATAGTAGGCTGGTTAAAGTGAGGCACATGGAACAGGTGGGTCAGTGGCAGCTTGGGCTTAAGGGCAGAAAACAACAAGTTGTGGAAAATGGCTGTTTTTCAGACTAGAGGATGGTAGACAGTGGTGTGCTCCAAGGGTCAGTGCTGGGACCAATGCTTTTTTATATATATATGACCTGGATATTGAATACAGTGCAGAATTTCTAAATTTGCCAATGACACCAAACTTGGGGGTGTGGCAAACAGTGATGATGACAACAATCGACTGCAACAGGACATAGAAAGGCTAGCAGAATGGGCAGACAAGTGGCAGATGGAATTTAATACAGAGAAGTGTGAGGTGATGCATTTTGGCAGAGAAACAGGGGAGAGGCAATATACACTTAATGGCACCGTTTTAAAGAGTGTGTAGAGACAAAGAGACCTAGGAGTTAATGTGCGTAGGTCCCTGAAGGTGGTGGGACATATTGAGAGTGGTTAGCAAAGCATATGGGATCTTGGGTTTCATAAATAAAAGGTAGAGTATAAAAGGTAGAGAAGTTATGCTGAACTTTTATAAAGTGCTGGTTCAGCCACAACTGGAGTATTGCGTCCAGTTCTGGTCACACTTTAGGAAGGATGTGAAGGCACTTGAGGGGGTGCAGAGGAGATTTACCAGAATGGTTCCGGGGATGGGGGATCTTAGCTACAAGGATAGGTCGGAGAAGCTGGTTTTCATTAGAGCAAAGGAGTTTGAGGGATGATTTGATAGATGTGTGCAAGATTATGATGGGTTTGGATAGGCTAGACAGGGAAAGGCTGTTCCCACTAGTTGATGGTACAAGGACTAGGGGACACAGGTTTAAGGTTTTGGGCAAGAGATAAGGGGGGAGGGGGGGGGGGGGGGAAAAGAGAAATGTGTGAGGAAAAAACTTTTTTTTTTTTTTATATAAACACAGCGAGTGGTGAGGACCTGGAACTCACTGCCGACGGAAGTGGTGGAAGTGGACACACTCAATGTTTTCAAGGGGACACTGGATAGGCACTGAGGGAAATAAACTTGCAGGGCTACGGGGATAGAGCAGGGGAATGGGACTGAATGGATTGCTCTCGAAAGCCGGCAGACTCAATGGGCCGAATGGCCTCCTCCTGTGCTGTTATGACTCTGACTCTCGCCTTTCCTGTTTTGTTTATATTTAGGCTAGTTTCATTTCTTGTAGATCCCTCTCCCCATCTTACTAGTGTGGGAACCACTGTTAGACCAGAGAATATTGAAACTCTAAAGATACATACTGAACACCAGACAGTTAATGCATCAAATATTTAATGTAATGTTATCCTCAAATAACAGTGAAAATCTGTCTACAAGACATACTTTATTAAATACGATTGAAAAAACTACCTTTAAAATAGTTGATTTATTAGCACTTTAACGCTGTATAGTTCATATACTTTTACATTTAACTTGATTAAAAAGTTACTAAATATGTAGTAAGTGCAACTAAATTTCAGTATGAACATAAATCTAGATTTAAAAAAATTAACTGTTATACTCTTAAAATCAAATATTGAAAACAATTATATGCATAGAATGATCACTTTTGACAATTATAGTGAAGCACGAAGGATTTTTTTCTTAAATCCAGCATAAAATACACAAAAATATTTGAGAACATAAAATCTTCCTTGCTGGTGAGAACTACAATTATATACCTGTAGAAATAAACAGATACCCAATAACATAATATTTACACCTCCAGTTAACTTACAAATCAGGCATTAGCACTTCTACCAATTTGTATTTTCATTCAATCTATTCCATTTCCTATCACGGTTTCAAAACATGAATGCAGCATGCATTATAAATCCAGCTTCTTGTAAAATTATTTTCCCTTCAACCAAAATTCCCTAATCTGCAAGTTGACTTTCTCCAACCTTTTCCTTACATCCTATTTCCATCTAACCTGTTCCCATCAGGTACCTGCTCTTGGCATTATCACTTTGTTTACTTCCCCCCCCCCCCTCCACAAATGCACCTTATGCAACCCCCACTCACCTTTCTATTTACTGTTTTACTGTTTAATTGACCCTTTCTACTTCAATTGGTACATCCACCAATCTCAGGATGCCCAATACAAATACTCTGGTGAATAAATCTGGTACGAGAATAAGCAACGCCCTCGTGTTAAAGGAATGCATACATCACTAAATCAAAGTATATTCACTTGGCAAGTAGAAGAATTCCACAATCATTTACAGCAGTAATGTGCTTTCACTGCTTTAATAGTTAAAAACATATGTGCCTGTTTGTGAGTAGACTGGAGAAAGCGCTTCATGTGGATTAAAGAAAATATCTATGTGTCAGTGTTGAAAAACTGAAAGTAACTCATTTCAAATCTTATGCATTGTATTTCAAATCCTATCTATTGTTTCATCTGGACATTTCCTTCCAAAACATCCCAAAGATTCACAAACCTATAGAACATACAGGTTTGTGTAATAAATCCTTTCGGATTTTCATTTGCAAAAAGGAATTGGAATGAGATCATTCTAACCTATTGCATTTGAACATCTGAGCTTTCACAGCCTTCCTACAGCAGCAAAGCCGAAAGTTAAAATTATACAGAACAGTTTTCAAGTAGATTTGAACGTTATGCCTAAATGGCATGCACATAGTTCAGGAAAAAAAAGTGTCTATGATATTTAGATATACAAGTAGATATATGCGCCTGATCATAGCTACACTTTGTTGCACCGATCCTTTGAAATACATTTTAAAAAGAATGCATCTTAAGTCAGCTGAAGCCCTTACGTTTTTACTTCACAAAATGGATAATGTGCACAGTTTAAAACAAGACAGGTTAATACTACCATTATTTTTACTATACTACACAGTAGTCAACAATGAAAGTTTCTTTCAAAGAAACAACACACATTTGCCAGTAACTAGCAAATATCTCTATACAAATCTAATAGGACTGCCTAACTGACAGTGAGGGTGACAGGCAAATTTCCCAAAACAGGAAGTCAGAAGAGAGGCACTCTTGACTGGACAGCTCTCCCCTTCAAAATGCGTTTGACCTGCAAATAAGAAGTGATAGTCAGTGATTATTAAAGAAATGGGTTTAAATATTATTTTTGCTTCATTCAATCTTATTTTATAAAGGAAGCTGCTTTTATTCTTTTCCATTGATATCTCTTCTATAAAATAATTTCTAGGTTGCATCCATTGTCAAAACTCTGGATACTTTTTTGATAAATGGATTGACTAGTTTGTCTCACTCACCTCTTCTCCTCTTTCACCATCTGGCACCAGATGCACAGGTTGTTCATTCTCCAGGTTTCTGGCACTAGGATCAGCTCCCTTTCTCATCAGAAGCCGGACAGCATCGACCTGACTTACCCGGTCTTGCATGCCAGCTGCGATGTGAAGAGCAGTGTTACCATTGTACGCCTGCAAGATGAACAACAGCTCTTGATCAACAACAAAAATATCAACACGGAATTTCCTCGAACATTCTCCCGATCAGCCACCATAACTATAACCTAGGCAGGGTCACACACCTGCACACTCTTTCCTTCAAAAGCTTATTTGGTTGATTTGTGAATTTTATTTGTATTTTCACATCAAGATAATAACAACACTCAGAAGTTACAAGGCTTGCAGGATTACCAAGAATCTTGGCAAAGCCAATTTTAAATGACCCTTAAAAAGGTGTCAAATACTTTGCTCATTGCAACAAATCCCTTTCATCAAATGAATGGTTGACGATTGTCTGGGTTACATCTTACCTTAGCATTTACAACACTGAGACTGTTTGGTTGCTCAAGAAAGTATCGCAGAAGTTCAACATTTGCTTCTTCAGCAGCCAAGTGCAGAGGTGTACGACCACTCTTCCGGTCCTAGGGAAAATTGAAATATCAATTAGCGCATGCCAACGGTCAACTCAGATTTGTTTTCAGTGAAAAACAATAATGCAGTATTTGCAATTAAATTAAAACACCCAAAACCATTTTAATGGTGTTTGCTCTCCCATATGGCTTGATCACTACCTGCACCAGATCTGAACTCACCCGAGTTTCAATACACGCTCCCATCTGCAAAAAGGTTTTAACTGTATCCAACAAACTCTTGTTTTTCACGGCCAGTTCCTGCATCTCGACAGATAGAGACTGCTGATGAATTTTATTCTGTAGTTCATGCAGCACACGGTTCTGGGCCAGAACAGCACAATGTAGAGCAGTCATGCCTAAACATGGAAGGAAAAGTTCAACATTATGAATAGTTATTTACAGCTAGCAGTGAATGTAAACAAGTTTACATTAAAATGTAATGAAAATTTTTTGATGCACATAAATTTACAAGACCCCCATTTTGCACTGCCTTTTCTTTTACTGAATAAAGTTTGAGAAATTCCTGACTGGTTTGTTCAAAATTATTATAGGCATAATCCAAATGTAAAAAAGTGGTATCTACTAAAAGGTGCACTTTTGTCCATAATCACTTCCTTTCATAAGTAATTTGGACATGGTATTATCAGAATATCCTTTGTCATTACTAAGAGATAACATTGCTCTTACCATCAAAGTTTGTAACTTCAAGATTGAGATGCTGACAATTTAGTGCCATCCCCTTTTCAATGGCCTGCACAGAAACATAAAAGGATATGTAAATAAATGACAGGCAATTAAAATAAAAATGGCAGATTAGGTAAACTAGTTAATTTATTTTAATATTGCAACTGAAATGAAATGTCATTGGTTTAGTGAATAGATTTATAAAAAGGATTTAAAAAACTATGACATGACTTGCATTTATACGACACCTTAAATGTAGAAAATGCTTCAGGAGATGTAATTTTTAAGAAAATGAGACACTGGGCCAAAGGAAAGATAGGAGGTGTGGCAAAAAGCTTGATCAGAGAGGTGGGTTTAAGGAAGGTACATTAAAAAAATGCTGCTTTACTGCCCCAAGTAAAGTTTAGTAAGTGGACTTGAGGGCCATGCTGGCTTTCCATAGTGAATGGTGACGTGAAGATGCAAGTAAATTCATTTAAAATTGTCTTCTAGACTACTTCATCCTATAAGTTCCAATAGGGATCCCAAAATCATGCAAGAATCTTTCAGACTAGGGCAGCCTTTAGGCTATAATGGTACACATCTTAAAACTGTATTTGATATTTGCAATGTGATATCTACAAAAGGTGCACATCTGTCCATGGATGTTACTTTGTTTGGTGTTTGGGAAATTATGGTGAAATTGGTCATTTGTGAAACAGGTCACAATGACCACCTGAGATTGAGACTGCTATAGAATGCCAAGAACCAAAAAAAAAGTTTCTCAACAAGCAAAAATACCTACCACAAGCACTTGAACATGGCCTTTTTCTGCAATCACGTGCAGCGGTGTTCTGCCCCAGCGATCCGAAGTGTTCACCTGTGCTCCAAGGCAGACTAGATCCTGAACAATCAGGTGCTGGTTGGCAGCAACAGCTACCTGCAAAGCACTCTATACAAAAGAAAGAAAAAAAAGTTACAGTAATGTTTGACAAATGATCAACCTGTACCAGGAAATTGATGACAAAAATAAAGAAAGGCAAATGGCTAACTGATAACAGGGCTTTTTTGATAAGCAACCAGCATAATAAGTAAACAACTTATCAGCCATTTTGTAAATGCAAATTAGACAGTTACTGAAAAACAAGTCAATTTAAGTTAAACATTAGCAAGACAGTGCACGTTAAGTGATCATTGCCTGCAATGCAAATAAGGCTTTAATGAAAGATCTGCCCCTTAGTTCAAAAGTGTTAACATTAACAATTTGATCTAAAATCATACGGTTTCAACTCACAATACCATCCATGCACAGAGGAAAAACAAGATTTAAAATCTAAAAATTGTCAAGGACCTTCTGCTTACATCATAGTTGCCAAAAAAAACTCAAATTCCTGACAATGTCAAGTAAATGCTTGATGTGTCAATCCTCACCTGGCCATTGCGTTCTTTAACATCCACCATGTTAACAGCAGCCATTTTCTTCCCAAGGATGTATGCAAGAGCCCGTCTGCCCTGTGCAACAGCAATGTGTAGTAGACTAGAAAATATAAATGTAACATACTTTAAGGTTACAAAATAAAGATGTTTACACTATAATCATTTAGTCCCTTTGCTGAAAAAATCCCAGCCACTATACTCAATCCTTGATTTTCAAAAATGAAGCCATATGTTCTGGAGCATTTTAGCCTAATCTACATTTCTACTGTAGGGCTGCTACTTGAGGCAGAAACTTGGTAACCCAATTGTAAAATAGTGTGCATATCCTCTAGAAGATGCTCAATAAAGTAGCACCAACCAGGACACCTATTCTCAATAAATTACTATTGGGGTGAACAATTGCTGGTAGTATTTCTCAGAACACAACCAGATTGGAACCTTAAACTGGTGAAAACTCTGGATATAAATAGGGATCGGTATCAATGCACTATTTAACATTGAAGAGGGAATTTTCAGTGTACACTAGAGACAGTATTAGGATGGCTCTGTGCATTGGAACTCCAACACAGTGCACCACAAAGTAAAGGCTGCAGTTTCATATCTACAATTTCCATAGGCAATATCCCAATCCCAACAGTGATGCTGCTGGGAGGCTTTTTGCAAAGACTAAACATTACTTCCTGGGAGAGATGGGAAAGTTGTAGGGTCAGTCATCCAGAACTATTCTCGCACACCTTCTAGGGGCCAGCTAGAAATCAGCATTAGAAGGGGCTCAGGAACAGACCTCCAGCTATGGAACATGATGGTGCAACAAGCCTTCAGGGTGGGAAAAGGACATAAACTATGTTTTGGTATATCCAGTCTTGAATGAAAACAAAGATTTAGTAATACTTACGTGTCACCATCAGAGTCTTTAGAAAGGAGTTGCTCTTGAGTAAGGTGGGACAACTTCTTCTCCTCTTGTTCAAGTTGCCATTGAAAGAAAGACTTTCCTTGAGATTGTGATGAATAGTACATAGAGGCAGGCTGGGATATCTCTTCCTGAGTGTTGGATTGCAGAGAGCTGCAACCTGGCATATAAAATTCAGATGATGGTTGAATGCTCATAGGTTGGATACCAACTTGAGGAATCGGGAACCCTTCAGACAGAGGAGGAGTTGGGTGCACTGGAAAGTCAAATGTAAACTGCGGAAAATTACCAGACACCTGCTGAAAATCTTGGAGCTGTCCATTGGGCAGAACCTGCTGGACAGTTGGCGAATGGTCTACATCTTGAAACGGCTGAAACCCCTTATGTTGCCCAGTGACTTGTGGTGGACTATGGACTTGGAATTGCTGACAGTTCTGGGGCTGTCCAGGGGACAGCTGGCTGTGCTGTTGGTCCTGCATACAACTGTTGTTGTGCAATTTTCTTTCTCCCTGAAAAACTTGGTCATTCTTGGCAACACTGGCCCAGCTGACCTGGACTGTATTCAGAGAGATCTGATGGGTGTCATTCTGCAACATTTTTATTATGTCCTGAAGAACATCTGGATTTACATCATTCCTTGGTTCAATTTTATGGGCTCCATCTGAATTCTCGACAGAGTTTGGAGTCTGGGGTGGAGTCTATTGAAATTGGAAAAGAGAGATATGGACATCAGTCAAATAACAAAGATATTTAAATGGTTTTCTGTTGGCACAGTTGACGGTCACACCAGGTCTGACTACTGATCTAGCAGAAAGTGACAAGTCTGAAATTCCTCTAAAATAGGTTTCACTATTGTTTTCATTGTCTTTCGATAAAATGACAATGCCACTGTTAGTCCCCATCAGATTCCGGAGGGCATCCAATCAATTAGTGTCATCTGCAACCTAAAGTCTACAACAGCACAGAAACAATCCAGAGCTAATTAAATTAAAACTACATTTTGAAAAGAAAGAATATTGGATATGTTTACCAGCAGATAAGACGATGCAAGTGCCGGTGATTGTTTATAAGGTGGTGCATCAGTCAGGTTCTCCAAAGCTGATCTTTTTCCCCCACCCAGGAGATTTCTTATTTCTGCCAAGATCAAAACAGATTATTAATACTGTACAGTGGATAATGGAGCATTTTGGCCCAATAAATATCATTACAAATCGGCATGGAATTTACTTACGAGAAAACGGTTCTTCTGATGAATTTGACTGGGGCTAAATTGAAGGAGAAGAAAAGTTCTGTTTTACACACAATATAGATTAATTTCCACAATGCTTCTGCATTTGGTCTAAATAATCTGTTTGACGAGTTTAGTCAAAGATTACTGTAGATTAGATTTTTAAAAAGTTAAAAGTAAATTTGACCATAACACAAACCCTTTTAAGTTTTAAACAGGATATCAAGATAAGCAGTTTAAATTTTTTTTTCCATCTACTGCATTTTTTTAAAAAACTGAACAAAATCGGATGGAGTCAGTTACCAGGTAATTTTCCAGGTTGGTGTCTACGCGGGTGTTCCTGAAATGGTTAAGAAGCTCCTTGACGGGATTCTTCACTCGAACTCCTTGGAAGGGTCGCTTCGGAGACCTTGCGCCAGAGTAGGCTGTTGGGAAGGAAGAGAAGTGAATAACTGCAACATAGCGCCAACACGCGGAAGAAAAGCAGCGGAAAATCCACCCGCCGCAGATTACTCACCCAATCTTTAGAAACAGGTGAGGGAACGAAAGCGCAAGTTGCGCCCACCCGAAACTACTGGCCAACAGGGAAAACACACGGAATGATCATTTTACACTTAAAACTCACTGTCCTCAAGACTCCCAATTTCGGACTCTGATTTTGAACGGCCCTGGGTTAAAAAATATATACTACGATAGGGTTTGGTTCGTCTCGGTTTTTAAATCTTACTATCATGAGAAACATGCAGTCAGAGGAACAAGTACGCCCCCTTCGAAAAAACGTATCACGACGGCATATACTGATTAAAACTGAAGATAAAGAAAAATCCCGCTAACGCTGCATCGAAATAACCAGAAGAGGGGAAAAACACACTCATTAAACAAGGGGAAAAGTTTATAATAGAAGGGGGGAAAAAGTGGAAGTTTAAGAAAAAGTTAGGTTGTTATTTAAAAAAAAGTGGACACGGGAAAGGCGGAAATAAAGATTTTTTTAAAATAAAGAGTAAGGCAAAGCAGAAGAGGAAGGTGGCGGGGTGTGTGTGTACCTGTGTACAGTGCGCTCCCGCAGTCCGCGTCGGAGGCTCCGCACAGCGAGTCCGAGTCCGACTGCGGCGAGCCGGGGGCGGGCGGAGAGCACGGCTCGCTGGCCGCGGGCGAGCTCTGGTAAAAGTAGCCCAGGTTGATGGGGCTCGCCATCAGACAGCTCTCCTGGTCGCCGCCATCGCTGATGTTCTCACTCCCTCTGTCCAGAATCATCTTTCAGAAAAAGGCCGGCTGCGTGCGGTAAGCCAACAGGCAGGTGGGTAGGTGGGTGGGTGGGTGAGGGGGAGAAGGTTGGGACCAGGTCAGATGGTTAATGTGAAAGCTGCGCGCCGCTCTGCTCACGGGAGACACGTCAGCCAACTGCTGAGGCACCGAGTTTGGCCCAACCTTTTTCTTTAGAGAATCCCTTCCGGGCGGCAGGGTGATTTTTTATGTCACTGCCGCGTCCTATTCGTCCCCATCCATCGGGGCGGGTCAAAACAAAAAGGGGCTGGGATTCCGGTAACAGTACAAAAAAAACCCCAGATTACTGGAAATGATGAAGAGGGAGGAGCTGTTCAACTTTTTGTATTATTCTAGGCCCTAATGAAAGGTTGAAATGTACATTTAGGCAGAACAAAAATGTGTATTTCGTTCTACCTCGATCGTTAATTTAAACAATATGCTTTTTTAAAAGTTTAAACTCCAAATTAGGAATTACAAAACACCCCTAATCTCATAGATTACACACCCCAAACATTTCTTTCTGGATGCTGACTTCCTGTGTATTTGCAGCATTTTACAGTATGTTCTTATTTCTGATTTCCAGCATGTACCTTTTTTCTTCTCATCTTCACCTAATCATTGAGTAAACCTAAAGAATCCAAATTTTTCATGTTGCAAGTTATTCTAACAATGGCTTCTTTCATTTCACAAACTCCGTTCCCTCTCCACAGATTCCAACACCTTCCCTGGTCACTGTCTCAGGCTGAACCAGACTGTTTGCAACTTTGGTGTCCTAATTAACCCTGAGCTTCTGACCCTACATCCTCTCCATCACAAAGGCCGCCTATTTCACCTCCGTAACATAGAAACAGAAGATAGGAGCAGGAGTAGGCCATTCGGCCCTTCGAGCCTGCTCCGCCATTCAATGAGATCATGGCTGATCATCCAAACCCTAGCACCCGGTCCCTACACCGACAGCCATCCCACCCAAGCCCTATCCCCGTAACCCCACGTATTTAATCCCCCCTAACACTAAGGGCCAATTTTTATCATGGCCAATCAACCTAACCCGCACATCTTTGGACTGTGGGAGGAAACCAGAGCACCCGGAGGAAACCCACGCAAACACGGGGAGAATGTGCAAACTCCACACAGACAGTCACCCGAGGCCGGATTTGAACCCGGGTCCCTGGCGCTGTGAGGCAATAGTGCTAACCACTATGCCACATCGCCCGTCTCTGCCCCTGTCTCCGCCCATCTGCTGCTGAAACCCTCATCCATGCTTGGGTTACCTCCAGACTTGACTATTCCAATGCTCCCCTGGCTGGCCTCCCATCTTCCACCCTCCATAAACTTAAGCTCATCCAAAACTCTGCAGCCCACGTTCTAACCCGCAACAAATCCCTCTCACCTATCACCCTTGTGCTCGCTGACCTATATTTGACCACCAGCACCTCAATTTTAAAATTCTCGTCCTCGGGTTCAAATCTCTCCATGGCCTCGTCCATCTATCACTATAACCTCTTCCAGCCTTAACAACCTTCCAAGAAGTCTGCATTCCTACAACTCTGGATTCTTTGACCCACCATTGGCAACCGTGCCTTCAACTGTCTAGGCCCTAAACTTTGGAATTCCCACCCTACACCTTTCCGGATCGCCAAATCTCTCTTCTCCAGTGAAGTGCCTTGGGACTTTTTCCTACATTAAAGGCACTGTATAAATGCAAGTTGTTGTTTATTTAAAACAAATTCCTGATGTTACATAAAATTGTCCAGAATTTCCTGGAGACTTGCGCCACTGTAATGACGAATCTACGTTGTAGGTCCCATTTTACATACAAAAAAGAGAGGAAATTACGCTATTTGTAGATTATGCTATTATGTAAAAAGAAAAAGATTAGTGAAGACAAATGTAGGTCCCTTACAGTCAGAAATGGGAGAATTTATAATGGGGAACAAGGAAATGACAGAGCAATTAAACAAATATTTTAGTTCTGTCTTCACGGAAGAGGACACAAATAACTTCCCAGAAATGCTAGGGAACCAAGGGTCTAGTGAGAAGGAGGAATTAAAGGAAATTTGTATTAGTAAAAAAAGTGTTGGAGAAATTAATTGGACTGAAAGCCGATAAATCCCCAGGGCCTGATAATCTGCATCCTAGAGAACTAAAAGAGGTAGCCATGGAAATAGTGGATGCATTGGTTATCATCTTCCAAAATTCTATAGATTGTGGAACAGTTCCTGCAGATTGGAGGGTGACAAATGTAACCCCACTATTTAAAAGAGGAGGGAGAGAGAAAACAGGGAACTACAGACCGGTTAGCCTAACATCAGCAGTAGGGAAAATGCTAGAGTCTATTATAAAGGATGTGATAACAGGACACTTAGAAAATATCAATGGGATTAGACAAAGTCAACATGGATTTATGAAAGGGAATTCGTGTTTGACAAACCTACTGGAGTTTTTTGAGGATGTAACTGGTAGAATAGATAAGGGAGAACCAGTGGATGTGGTGTATTTGGACTTTCAGAAGGCCTTTGATAAATTCCCACATAAGAGGTTAGTGTGCAAAATTAAAGCACATGGGATTGGGGGTAATATACTGGAATGGATTGAAAATTGGTTAACAGACAGGAAACAGAGAGTAGGAATAAATGGGTCTTTTTTGGGGTGGCAGGCAGTGACTAGTGGGTTATCGCAGGGATCAGTGCTTGGGCCCCAGCTATTCACAATATATATCAATGATTTGGATGAGGGAACCAAATGTAATATTTCCAAGTTTGCTGACGACACAAAACTAGGTGGGATTGTGAGTTGTGAGGAGGTTGCAAAGAGGCTTCAAGGCGATTTAGACAAGTTGAGTGAGTGGGCAAATACATGGCAGATGCAGTATAATGTGGATAAATGTGAAGTTATCCACTTCGGTAGGAAAAACAGAAAGGCAGAGTATTATTTAAATGGTGCTAGATTGGGAAATGCTGATGTACAAAGGGACCTGGGTGTCCTGAAAGCAAACATGCAGGTGCAGCAAGCAGTTAAGAAGGCAAATGGTATGTTGACCTTCATTGCAAGAGGATTTGAGTACAGGAACAAGGATGTCTTACTACAGTTATACAGGGCCTTGATGAGACCACACCTGGAGTAGTGTGTCCAGTTTTGGTCTCCTTACTTCAGAAAGGATATACTTGCCATAGAGGGAGTGCAGCGAAGGTTCACCAGACTGATTCCTGGGATGGCAGGACTGTCGTATGAGGAGAGATTGGGTCGACTAGGCCTGTATTCACTAGAGTTTAGAAGAATGAGAGGGGATCTCATTGAAACGTATATAATTCTGACAGGGCTAGACAGACTGGATGCAGGGAGGATGTTTCTCCTAGCTTGGGGGTCTAGAACGAGGGGTCACAGTCTCAGGATACGGGGTAGGACATTTAGGACTGAGATGAGGAGAAATTTCTTCACTCAGAGGGTGGTGAACCTGTGGAATTCTCTACCACAGAAGGCTGTGGAGGCCAAGTCACTGAATATATTTAAGAAGGAGATAGATAGATTTCTAGATGCATAAGGCATCAAGGGGTATGGGGAGAGAGCAGGAATATGGTATTGAGATAGAGGATCAGCCATGATCGTATTGAATGGCGGAGCATGCTCGAAGGGCCGAATGGCCTACACCTGCTCCTGTTTTTCTATGTTCTATGTCTAAGTTTTCTATTACTTACGCTACACCAAAATTTCTTGGGACTTCTGTGTTGTTCTGCCGTTACTCATGCAAAACAGTGAGAAGTTAATCATAGTCCTACCCCATTAATATTAATGCCAACCACGAATCTTCTGCAATAATGCCACTTTTATCACCTCTCCCACTTAGATTAAATAAAGGCGCTGATGGGCCTTTGGTGACTGGCACCGGCATAATTTATGGATGTAAAGGATACATCACCAGTTCAATTTACTATTTTTCAAGTAAAACTACAGGAAATTATTTTGGCTACCTGCTAGGAGATTTATAATGATTTTATTCCTTGTTAAATTACTCACCGTTTTATTAGTGGATTATGATTTATTAAAAGTATTTAAAATGTGGCTTGTGGCTGTAACATTTCAAACCAGGCAAAAAATTAGCTGGGTTTGTTTGTGGAACAGTTGATTAAAAGAAAGTAATTTTTTTAACTGCTGGTTCCGTTCATATTTTCTCCTTTTGCCCAGTGAACCATTCCTGAATCCTACTCCAATAAACCTCCACAGCCTTGGCAGCAGCCAAAAAGGCAAGTTCAATTCTATGGCTTACCAGAAAGCAAAAAGATCAAATAACCATGGCACAAGGGTGAAAATCAGAGCTGTATCCTATTGGATGCAGGCCAGTAGGTCTTGCTGTTTTGCATGACAGTGTAATGCAGTCAATTCACAACCGCCCACGAATATTGCAATATACCCCTTGTCATTCATTGTTATAAATGTACCAGCTGCTTATTTGTTTTATCTCCATTTTTGCGAAATGGCTAGGTTCAAGGGTAATTGAAAGCTCACACAGGTAGTGAAACCTTTGCATATTTAACAACATTCTCCACGATAAAGATAATCAATAAATAAACTGTTTAATCTAGACAATGTAGATCAGCAAAGAGAAGTACTACAAAAACCATGTATAAAAAAGCCACAACCAATAGAGTTAACATGGACAGATATAAAGAAACAGATTTCGTACAAGATCATAGAATCTTACAGCACAAAAGGGGCCATTCGGCCCGTCGTGCCTGTGCCGGCTCTTTGAAATTTAGTCCAATTTAGTCCCACACCCCAGCTTTTTCCCCCTAACCTGCAAATTAGTTCTCTTCAAATACATGTCCAATTGCCTTTTGTAAGTTCCTATGGAATCTGATTCCACCACCCTTTCAGGTAGTGCGTTCCAGATCTTAACAAAACCCTCTGTGAAAAAAATTCTCCTTATTTCTCCTCTAGTTCTTTGGACATTTATTTAAAATCTATGACTACTGATTACTGACCCACTTGCCAGAGGAAACAGTTTCATTGAATCATAGAATAGTACAGCACAGAGGATGTCATTCAGCCCATCGAGTCTGCGCTGGCTCTTTCTTACAGCAACCCAGTTAGTCCCACTCCCCCGCTCTTTCCCCGTGTCCCTGCCTTTATTTCTCCTTCAAGTATTTATCCAATTCCCTTTTTAAAGCTACTATTGAATCTGTTTCCACCACCCTATCAGGCCGTGCATTCCAAATCCTAATCACTCGTTGCGTAAACATGTTTTTCCTCATGTTCCTCTGGTTCTTTTTCCAATCACCTTAAATCTGTGCCCTCTGGTTATCGACCCTTCAGTGATTGGAATCAGTTTCTCTTTATTTACTCTAAATAAACCCTTCATGATTTTAAACACCTCTATCAAATCTCCTCTTAGCCTTCTCTGCTCTAAGGAGAACAACCCCAGCTTCTCCAGTCTATCCACGTAACTGTAATCCCTCATCACCAGAACCATTGTAGTAAATCTCTTCTCTACCCTCTCCAAAGCCTTCATGTCCTTCCTAAAGTGTGGTGTTCAGAATTGGACACAATACTCCAGCCGGGGCCAACTCGTGTTTTATAAAGGTTTAGCATAACTCCGACTTTTGTACTCTGTGGCTCTATTTATAAAGCCCAGGATCCCATATGCTTTATTAACTGCTTTGTTAACCTGTCCGGCCACCTTCAGAAATTTGAGCACAAACATCCCCAGGTGTTTCTTGAACCCACTTTAAAATTGTACCATTTAGCCTGTATTGTCCCTCCTCATTCTCCCTAATTGCTTTATCAAAACCCTTCATGGTTTTGAATACCTCTATTAGGTCTTCCCTTAACCTTCTCTGCTGTAAAGAGAACAATCCCAGCTTCTCCAATCTCTCCACATAACTGAAGTCCCTCATCCTTGGTATCATCCTTAAAAAAACCCTCTGTACCCTCTCCAAGGCCTTGACATCCTTCCTAAAGTATGGTGCCCAGAATTGTACACAATACTCCAGCTGAGGCCTAACCAGTGATTTGTAAAGGTTTTTGTATTCAATGCACCTATTTAAAAAGCCAAGTACAGTATCCCATACGCTTTCTTAACTGCCTTATCAACTTGCTCTGCTACCTTCAAAGATTTGTGAGAATACACCCCCAGGTCCCTCTGCTCTTGCACCCCCCTCAAAATAATACCATTTAGATTATACTGCCTCTCCATGTTTTTTCTCCCAAAGTGCATCACTTCACAATTATTCGCATTAAATTACATCTGCCATGTGTTTGCCCATTTCACCAGTCTATGACCTCCTGAATCCTGCTACTATCATGCTCACTAATTACTATGTTTCCAAGTTTTGTATCAACTGCAAACTTTGAAACTGTACTCCCTGTACCCAAGTCCAGGTCATTCATAAATAACAAGAAAAGCAATGGAAAAGTAGTTACCACCGTCCCTTTAATACTATGTGTAGTGTATGTACCTTTAAGAGGAACTATGTTTTTGAAGCCCCTGTATACTGTAGTACCAGTAGTGACCACTCGGGTATATAAGCCTGTGTAGCGTCTTGTGTCGTTCAGTTCACCTCCAGACTTTGTTCAGTAAACACTTGTTGAATCAACTCCTGCATTCCGTGTCTCCATTAACACACGGATCGAACACCATGTGCTTCTATTTTCTGAATAAGTCTGTTATGTGCTATCTATTAAATGCATATATACATCTACTGCACTACCTTCATCTACCTAAATAAAAATATTTAAATTAACTTACTCCAAGAAACTTGTATGTAACTCCCTTAGCTGGTGAATGACGTAATAGATATTGAGGAAATTCAGGGTCAGTGCTTCATGTGTGAGTCAGCCACTGAATACCGACAGGCCTTCTGGCAGTGAGGAGTGTCACAACTCAGCCTGATCCTATTGTTTTTCTTCCCTTTAATCCCGCAGAAATGTTCTCACACCACACACCTTTCATGGATATCGCAAGCAAATCTTTCCCTATGATGTTTGTTTGTAGAAACTATTGCTGCATCACTATCTGTTATACAAACACAATTACAGCTTTATTAAAATAATCAGCCAACTAATGTATTTTTTGTTAAAAAGGTATACAACAATTAATTAATAGAATGTTGACTTGGTTTTAAAATTGGAATGTCTGAAGGCTCCACATAGGGCCTACTGTATGATCACAGTGGCTTGTGTGGTTTTCTATTCGTAACATTGTTTATTTTTGAGAGATATTTTATATAGTTTAATCTTTCCTTTTTTTCCTAAGAAACACTATCTAGTTACATACTGGTAGGCAAATCAGATCACAGGGTTGTGATGCTTTATGGATTATTCAGCTGCCTAGATCCCTCTCTTTGGGATTCAGAGATTACCATCCTACGCTACTCTGCCAATCCAACTCTCTCTGCTCCTTTAAGGTCTCTCTTAAAACAACAACATACATTTATATAACACTTTTAACATAGTAAAACATTCCAAAGATGCTTCACAGGAGTGTAATCAGACAAAAAGAATTGACACCAAGACAAAGACAACGACATCAGGAGAGGTGGCCAAAACCTTGGTCAACAAAGTAGGTTTTAAGGAGGGTCTTAAAGAAGGAGAGGTCCACCTCTCTGACCAACATATCGGTCAGCTTGGGATCATTTGTACATTGAAGGTGCTATATAAATGCTGTTGATCTTAAGTGGGTGTTTTAATTTACCTGATTAAATCCAGACAAGATGTTTCAAAAACCCAATAAATCCCTATATTTATTGTACATGTAATAATGCACAGGAGTTTATTCAGCTCTTTGCACCCAGAGTGCGAACAGACTTGTGAAGGGAAAAAGAAAAGCATCAAAGTGTGACGTCACAGGAAAGCAGTGAGGAGGAATGCGGGAGCAGCTGATTTTAAAAGAGCCGAGAGCGGGAGAGGCTGATTTAAACAGAGCCGAGAGCGGGGGAGACTGAATTAAACAGAGCCGAGAGCGGGGGAGACTGAATTAAACAGAGCCGAGAGCGGGAGAGGCTGATTTAAGAAGAGCCGAGAGCGGGAGAGGCTGATTTAAGAAGAGCCGAGAGCGGGAGAGGCTGATTTAAGAGCCGAGAGCGGGGGAGACTGAATTAAACAGAGCCGAGAGCGGGAGAGGCTGATTTAAACAGAGCCGAGAGCGGGAGAGGCTGATTTAAACAGAGCCGAGAGCGGGAGAGGCTGATTTAAACAGAGCCGAGAGCGGGAGAGGCTGATTTAAACAGAGCCGAGAGCGGGAGAGGCTGATTTAAACAGAGCCGAGAGCGGGAGAGGCTGATTTTAAAAGAGCCGAGAGCGGGAGAGGCTGATTTTAAAAGAGCCGAGAGCGGGAGAGGCTGATTTAAACAGAGCCGAGAGCGGGAGAGGCTGATTTAAACAGAGCCGAGAGCGGGAGAGGCTGATTTAAACAGAGCCGAGAGCGGGAGAGGCTGATTTAAACAGAGCGCCGGGAGCGGGAGAGGCTGATTTAAGAGCCGAGAGCGGGAGAGGCTGATTTAACAAGAGCCGAGAGCGGGAGAGGCTGATTTAAACAGAGCGCCGGGAGCGGGAGAGGCTGATTTAAACAGAGCGCCGGGAGCGGGAGAGGCTGATTTAAAAAGAGCCGAGAGCGGGAGAGGCTGATTTAAACAGAGCGCCGGGAGCGGGAGAGGCTGATTTAAGAGCCGAGAGCGGGAGAGGCTGATTTAAGAGCCGAGAGCAGGAGAGGCTGATTTAAGAGCTGAGAGCGGGAGAGGCTGATTTAAAAAGAGCCGAGAGCGGGAGAGGCTGATTTAAGAAGAGCCGAGAGCGGGAGAGGCTGATTTAAGAGCCGAGAGCGGGAGAGGCTGATTTAAGAGCCGAGAGCGGGAGAGGCTGATTTAAGAGCCGAGAGCGGGAGTGGTTGATTTAAGCAGAGCCGAGAGCGGGAGAGGCTGATTTAAGCAGAGCCGAGAGCGGGAGAGGCTGATTTAAGAAGAGCCGAGAGCGGGAGAGGCTGATTTAAGAAGAGCCGAGAGCGGGAGAGGCTGATTTAAGAGCCGAGAGCGGGAGAGGCTGATTTAAACAGAGCCGAGAGCGGGAGAGGCTGATTTAAACAGAGCCGAGAGCGGGAGAGGCTGATTTAAAAAGAGCCGAGAGCAGTCACACCCCTTAGGATAAATAGTTCAAATTTGGTCCATGGTCAGGGACAGAAGGGTGTGACGACGAGTGAGGCAGGTATGGGGATCCAGAAGGTAGCATTGGAGGAGCCTCAGCCCTTGCACATGTCCAACAGGTACGAGGTTCGTGCAGCCTGTGTGGACGAGAGCAGGGACTGCAAGGAGGATGGACAAACTGACCACAGCACCGTGGTTCAGGAGGCCATTCAAGTTGGGGGAGTAAAAAGAAATGTAGTAGTGGTAGGGGACAGTATAGTTAGGGGGATAGATACTGTTCTCTGCAGCCAAGAGCGTGAGTCCCAAAGGCTGTGTTGCCTGCTCGGTACCAGGGTTAAGGACATCTCATTGGGGCTGGAGAGGAACTTGGAGTGGGAGGGGGAGGATCATGTAGGAACCAATGACATAGATAGGACTAAGAAAGAAGTTCTGCTGAGGGAGTTTGAGGAGCTGGGATCCAAATTAAA
This sequence comes from Somniosus microcephalus, assembly GCF_052327205.1. Classification (NCBI taxonomy): domain Eukaryota; kingdom Metazoa; phylum Chordata; class Chondrichthyes; order Squaliformes; family Somniosidae; genus Somniosus; species Somniosus microcephalus. The sequence continues at coordinate 92,399,458 of NC_141000.1, forward strand.
AAGCTGAACCACAAAAGATAATAATCTCTGGATTACTACCTGAACCACGAGCAAATTGGCATAGGGTCAATAAGATCAGAGAGTTGAATGCGTGGCTCAAAGATTGGTGTGGGAGAAATGGGTTTTGATTCATGGGGCACTAGCATCAATACTGGGGAAAGAGGGAGTTGTTCCATTGGGACGGGCTTCACTTGAACCATGCTGGGGCCAGTGTCCTGGTGAATCGAATAACTAGGGCTGTAGGTAGGGCTTTAAACTAAATAGTGGGGTGGGTGGGGGGGGGGGGTGTTCAGGTGAAGGGGAATTTAGAAAGTCAAAGAGAAAGGAGAAGGCAATAGTGCAGGGTAGCGATAGGAGCAATGATAACCAGAGTGTGATAGGAAGAGACAGAGCGTACAAACTTAAGAGTGCACCAGCAAAGAGAGTTAGAGTAGAGAAAAATGGTAAATAGACAAAATTAAAGGCTCTGTCTGAATGCACGCAGCATTTGTAACAAGATAGATGAGTTGACGCCACAAATAGAAATAAATGGGTATGATCTGATAGCCATTATAGAGACATGGTTGCAAGGTGACCAAAGCTGGGTACTGAATATTCAGGGGTATTTGACATTTCGGAAGGATAGGCAGAAAGGAAAAGGAGGTGGGGTAGCTCTGTTAATAAAGGATGAGATCAGTGCAATAGTGAGAAATTATATTGGCTCAGAAGATCAAGATGTAGAATAAGTTTGTGTGGAGATAAGAAATAGCAAGGGTAAGAAGTCACTGGTGGGATTAGTCTGTAGACCCCCTAACAGTAGCTACACTGTAGGACAGAGTATAAATCAAGAAATAATGGGGGCTTGTAAGAATGGTACTGCAATAATCATGGGTGATTTTAATCTGCATATAGATTGGACAAATCAAATTGGCAAGGGTAGACTTGAGGATGAGTTCATAGAGTGTATTCGGGATGGTTTCTTAGAACAATACGTTGTGGAACCAACCAGGGAGCAGGCTATTTTAGATCTGGTAATGTGTAATGAGACAGGATTAAATAATGATTTCATTGTAAAGGATCCTCTAGGGAAGAGTGATCATAGCATGATAAATTGAATTTGAAATTCTGAGGGTGAAAAACTTGGGTCTGAAACTAGTGTCCTAAACATAAATAAAGGCAATTACAAAGGTATGAAGAAAGAATTGGCAAAAGTGGACTGGGAAAATAGATTAAAGGGTAAGATGGTAGATAAGCAGTAACAGACATTTAAGGAGATATTTCATAACACTCAGCAAAGGTTTATTCCAGTGAGAAAGAAAGACTCTATGAGAAGAATGAACCATCTGTGGCTAACTAAGGAAGTTAAGGATGGTATCAAATTGAAAGAAAAGGCATACAATGTTGCAAAGATTAGTGGTTGGCCAGAGGATTGGAAAATATTTAGAAACCAGCAAAGGATGACTAAAAAAATCATCAAGAGGGAGAAGATAGATCATGAGAGTAAAATAGCAAAAAATATAAAAACAGACAGTAAGAGCTTCTACAGGTATATAAAAAGGAAGAGAGTAGCTAAAGTAAATGTTGGTCCCTTGGAGGATGAGACTGGGGAATTAATAATGGGAAACAGGAAAATGGCAGAGACTTTGAACAAATATTTTGTATTGGTCTTCACGGCAGAAGACACTAAAAGCATCCCAATAATAATTGATAATCAAGGGGCTATAGGGAGGGAGGAACTTAAAACAATGACTATCACTAGAGAAAAAGGACTAGGCAAACTAATGGGACTAAAGGCTGACAAGTCCCCTGGACCCGATAGCCTGCATCCTAGGGTCTTAAAAACAAGTGATTGCAGAGATAATGGATGCATTGGTTGTAATCTACCAAAATTCCTTGGATTCTGGAGAGGTCCCAGCGGATTGGAAAACTGCAAATGTAACGCTCCTATTCAAGAAAGGAGGGAGACAGAAAGCAGGAATCTATAGGCCAGTTAGCCTAACATCTGTCATTGGGAAAATGCTGGAATCCATTATTAAGGAAGTAATAGCAGGACATTTAGAAAATCATAATACAATCAAACAGAGATGACATGGTTTTATAAAAGGGAAATAGTGTTTGACAAATTTACTACAGTTCTTTGAGGATATAACGAGCAGGGAGGATAAAGGGGAACCAGTAGATGTAGTGTATTTGGATTTCCAGAAGTCATTCGATAAGGTGCCACATAAAAGGTTACGACACAAGATAAGAGCTCATGTTGAGAATTGAGAAATACTAAAGGGGAAAAAAACATTAGTGGGAGTGGTATATAGACCTCCAAACAGTAAGTCGGAGGTTGGGGATGGCATTAAAAGGGAAATTAAAGAAGCGTGCAATAAGGTCACAGCAGTCATCATGGGTGACTTTAATCTACATATAGATTGGGCCAACCAAATTAGTAACAATACTGTGGAGGAGGAATTCCTGGAGTGTTTACGGGATGGTTTCCTGGACCAATATGTCGAGGAACCAACCAGAGATCAAGCCATCTTAGACTGGGTATTATCTAACGAGAAAGGATTAATTAGCAATCTTGTTGTACGAGGCCCCTTTGGTCGGAGCGATCATAATATGATCGAATTCTTCATTAAGATGGAGAATGAAGTAGTTGACTCGGAGACAAGGGTCCTCAATTTAAATAAAGGAAACTACGATGGTCTGAGGAGCGAGTTGGGTAGGATTGATTGGGGAATGGCACTCAAAGGGTTGACAGTGGATAGGCAATGGCAAACATTCAAAGACCGAATGGATGAGCTACAGAATTTGTTCATCCCAGTTTGGCATAAAAATAAAACAAAAAAGGTGACTCAACCGTGGCTAACAAGGGAAATTAGGGATAGCATAAGATCCAAGGAGAGGACATATAAATTGGCTAGAAAAAGCAATAATCCTGTGGATTGGGAGCAGTTTAGGAGTCAACAAAGGAGAACCAAGGGATTAATTACAAAAGGGAAAATAGAATATGAGAGTAAGCTAGCAAGGAACATAAAAACTGACTGTAAAAGCTTTTATAGATATGTGAAGAGAAAAAGATTGGTGAAGTCAAGCGTAGGTCCCTTACAGTCAGAATCAGGGGAATTTAAAATGGGAAACCAGGAAATGGCAGACCAACTAAATACATACTTTGGTTCTGTCTTCACAAAGGAGGACACAAATAACCTACCAGAGATGTCGGGGAACATAGGGTCTGATGAAAGGGAGGAACTGCAAGAAATCAGTACTTGTAGGGAAATGATGTTAGGAAAATTGATGGGACTGAAGGCTGATAAATCCCCAGGGCCTGATGGTCTACATCCCAGGGTACTTAAGGAAGTGGCCCTAGAGACAGTAGATGCATTGCTGGTCGTCTTCCAGAACTCGATAGACTCTGGAACGGTACCCATGGATTGGAGGGTAGCTAATGTTACCCCACTATTCAAAAAGTGGGGAAAATGCTGGAGTCCATTATAAAAGATGTAATAGCAGAGCACTTGGAAAGCAGTGACAGGATCGGACAAAGTCAACATGGATTTACAAAAGGTAAATCATGCTTGACTAACCTACTGGAATTTTTTGAGGATGTAACTGGTAAAATAGATAAGGGAGAACCAGTGGATGTGGTGTATTTGGACTTTCAGAAGGCTTTCGATAAGGTCCCACATAAGAGATTAGCGTGCAAAATTAAGGCACATGGGATTGGGGGCAAGGTATTGACTTGGATAGAGAACTGGTTGGCGGACAGAAAGCAAAGAGTTGGAATAAACGGGTCGTTTTCCGAGTGGCAGGCAGTGACTAGTTGGGTACCGCAAGGATCGGTCCTAGGACCCCAGCTGTTCACAATATATATTAATGATCTGGACGAGGGAATTGGATATAATATCTCCAAATTTGCAGACAACACAAAGCTGGGTGGGAGGGTAAGCTGTGAGGAGGATGTCGTAAAACTCCAGTACGATTTGGACAGGTTGGGTGATTGGGCAGAAACATGGCAAATGCACTAGAATGTGGATAAATGTGAGGTTATCCACTTTGGTGGCAAAAACAGGAAGGCAGATTATTATTTGAATGGCAATAGATTGGGAGAAGGGGAAGTGCAAAGAGACCTGGGTGTTATTGTGCACCAGTCGCTGAAGGTAAGCATGCAGGTGCAGCAGGCGGTTAAGAAGGCAAATGGTATGCTGGCCTTCATAGCAAGAGGGTTCGAGTACAGGAACAAGGATGTCTTGCTACAGTTGTACAGGGCCTTGGTGAAACTGCACCTTGAGTATTGTGTGCAGGTTTGGTCACCTTACCTGAGGAAGGATGTTCTTGCCATGGAGGGAGTGCAGCGAAGATTCACCAGGCTGATACCTGGGATGGCAGGAATGACGTATGAGGAGAGATTGTGTCGATTGGGCTTGTACTCACTGGAGTTTAGAAGATTGAGAGGGGATCTCATCGAAACCTATAAAATTCTGTCAGGTCTGGACAGACTAGATGCAGGAAGGATGTTTCGGATGGCCGGGGAGTCCAGAACCAGGGGTAAGCCACTTAGGACTGAAATGAGGAGGAACTTCTTTACCCAGAGAGTGGTGAACCTGTGGAATTCTCTGCCACAGAGGGCGGTGGAGGCCAGTTCATTAAATATATTCAAAAAAGAGTTGGATATATTTCTTGAGGCTAAAGGGATCAAGGGATATGGGGAGAAGGCAGGGACAGGGTACTGAATTTGGATGATCAGCCATGATCTCATTGAATGGCGGAGCAGGCTCGAAGGGCCGAATGGCCTACTCCTGCTCCTATCTTCTATGTTTCTATGTGGTTGGGGGTAATATATTAGCATGGATAGAGGATTGGCTAACTAAGAGAAAACAGAGAGTCAGGATAAATGGGTCATTTTCAGGTTGGCAAACTGTAACTAGTGGCGTGCCACAGGAATCAGTGCTGGGGCCTCAACTATTTACAATCTATATTAATGACTTGGATGAAGGGACCGAGTGTACTGTAGCCAAATTTGCTGATGATACAAAGATAGGTGGGAAAGCAAGTTGTGAGGAGTAAACAAATAGTCTGCAAAGGGATATAGATAGGTTAAGTGAGTGGGCAAAAATGTGGCAGATGGAGTATAATGTGGGAAAATGTGAGGTTATTCACTTTGGTAGGAAGAATAAAAAATCAAATTATTTAAATGGAGAGAGACTACAAAATGCTGCAGTACAGAGGGATCTGGGGGTCCTCATACACGAAACACAAAAAGTTAGCATGCAGGTACAGCAAGTAATTTGGAAGGCAAATGAATGTTGGCCCTTATTGCAAGGGGGATGGAGTATAAAAGTAGGGAAGCCTTGCTACAACTGTACAGGGCGCTGGTGAGACCACATCCGGAGTACTGCGTGCAGTTTTGGTCTCCTTATTTAAGGAGGGATATACTTGCATTGGAGGCAGTTCAGAGAAGGTTCACTAGGTTGATTCCGGAGATGAAGGGGTTGTCTTACGAAGAAAGGTTGAGCCTATACTCACTGGAGTTTAGAAGAATGAGAGGTGATCTTATTGAAATATACAAGATTCTGAGGGGGCTTGACAGGGTAGATGCCGAGAGGATGTTTCCCCTCGTGGGGGAATCTAGAACTAGGGGGATTAGTTTCAGAATAAGGGGTCGTCCATTTAAAATGGAGATGATGAATCTTTGGAATTCGGAGGCAGTGTCATTGAATATATTCAAGGTGGAGATAGACAGATATTTGAGCTACAGGGGAGTCAAGGGTTATGGGGAGCGGGTGGGAAAGTGGAGTTTAGGCCAAGATCAGATTAGCCATGATCTTATTTGAATGGCGGAGCTGGCTCGAGGGGACGAATGGCCTACTCCTGCTCCTATTTCTTATGTTATGTTCTCAGGCTGTCAGAGATCAATTCACCGAGTCCCATTCATTTGCCCTTTCCCCATATCCTTTAAACATTACTTCAAATATAAAGGGGGAGAAATTGGGTATAGCCCCGTTTGGGGCGCTAGTCCTGGCGCGATATTGGGTTGCAGCGCCCCTGAAGGTGATTGCGGCGCTAAATCAGGCGCTGCACGATACTCTTAAGGCGCTAACCCGGCGGCGCAACCCAATTTTGCGGCGGCGGGGCGCAGCGCAGGTGCTGTCAATAATCACTTTCCCTGAGACACACTGGCGCCGGCCAGCTCTTAAAGGGGCGGGTCATCAGCCACGGGCACAGAGGATAGCCCTTGTCCCCGAGAAGCCAGCCTCCTGGGTGAACCGGGGCCTCGAAAAGGTCTGCATCAGAAGTCTGGCGCAGGATGAAGGCGTCGTGGCTGCTGCCTGGGAACTGCGCATTCACTGCGAGGATCAGCTGTCGGTGGTCACAGACCAGCTGGACATTCAAGGAATGGAACCCCTTGCAGTTGCGGGACTCCTCCGGATTCTCTACAGGCGCCCGCAAAGCCACGTGCATGCAGTCAATGGCACCCTGGCGAAGCCCTCTGCGCGCTCCCGCTGCTTGTCCGGGGTCATTGGGAAGGAGATGTACTGCCGCCTCCTTTTAAACAGGGCATCAGTCACTTGACGGATGCAGCAATGCACCGCAAACTGCGAGATGTTGGCTATGTCCCCAATTGCGGCCTGAAAGGAGCCACTTGCGTAGAAGTTTAGGGCAACAGTCATCCTCACAGTCGCCGACAGAGATGTCCTGCACCTTATCGGAGGCTGCAAATCTGGCTGAAGCAGGTGGCACAGCTCAATCATCACCTCCTTTCTAAAGCGCAGCCTTCTGATACACTACTCCTCCGACATGTTCATGTAGGAAAACTGCTGTTGGAAAACCCTGGCAGCGTAAGGTCTGGTGTGGCGACGTCTGTTGGTCCTCCTCCGTCTGGCCATGCCTGCCCCTCTCTCCCTGCATCTCTGTGCCCTTTCCAGATGATTCAGCAGCAGGACATTCCCCTCCAATGCAGCCCCCATAATAAGTGCGCAAAGAAAGTTTTGCCGTTGGAAATGCTCACCAACAGCAAGGTGATGGTCAGAAGGCTGAATTTCCTCTGCCAGCGCTGGTTCAGTGGTGAAATGGCTCGCAGTGTGCAGCCCAGCAGCTCTCTGTAACTCTCGAAGAAGTTGTGAGCCAAAACGGCTGCCGCTTTTAAACCACACCAGTGCCCTTTAAATAACGCCCCTCCAGCCCAAGAGCGACTGGGGAAGGCTCGAGGTAAGCTGTCCTTATTAGCGCCAGGCGCTACGGAGGGGGGCGCCACTGAATTTCCGGTCCGGGGCGCCCAAAAGGCGTTGCACACTCAAATGACGTCATGATCTGCCTGTGCCCGTGAGCGGGCGCTAAGATTTAGTGCCGGCGCTAAATGCATGCTCAATATGGGGCGAGGCACTGGGTTCACTGCGCCCGGATGAAAATTGGCTAACGCCCCACTTCTTGGCTTCTTTAGGCGCTAATTGGAGGCGCAACCAACCGAATTTCTCCAAAGTGTTTATACTTTCTGTAGCAATTTTACTACTTTATTCACTTCTTTTGTTTACAGTCTGACCTTAGCCTATAAATTAGTCTGATACAGATAACTGAAAGTGGTGCACAGCTAAGAGGATCACCCTGAGCAATATCTAGTAACAACTGACCATGACAAATGTAATTGTTAGCACATTCTTAAAACTTTAAGCCACTTTAAAACCTACAATACATTACACTATTGCAGGAGTGATTTCAACAACAACAACTTACTTTTATTTAGCACCTGCAATGTAGAAAAACAGCCCAAGCTGCTTCGCAGAAGCATTAATCAGACAAAACACGACAGTGAGCCAAAGTTAGAAATATTAGATGGGGTGACTAAAAGCTTGGTCAAAGAAGTGAGTTTTAAGGAGATTCTTAAAGGATGAGAGGCAAGTGGAGATGTCTAAGGAGTGAACTCCAATTACCGATTGTGGTAATTAGAGGAGTTTTCCTGCTGTCTGCCACAGGGAAAGTCATCGCAAGAATTCTCCTCAATCGCCTTCTCCCAGTGGCCAAGGAGCTCCTCCCAGAGTCGCAATGCGGATTCCACCCACTAAGGGGCACAATGGACATGATCTTCACCGCACGTCAATTACAAGAGAAATGCAGGGAACAGCACCAACCGCTGTACATGGCCCTCTTTGATCTCACAAAGGCCTTCGACACTGTCAACCGTGAGGGATTATGGAGTGTCCTCCTCAAATTCGGCTGCCCTCAAAAGTTTGTCACTATCCTCCGCCTGCTTCACGACGACATGCAAGCCGTGATCCTGACCAACGGTTCCACCACAGACCCAATTCACGTACGAACCGGGGTCAAGCAAGGCTGTGTCATCGCACCAACGCTCTTCTCGATCTTCCTTGCTGCAATGCTCCATCTCACGCTCAGTAAGCTCCCCACTGGAGTGGAGCAAATTTACAGAACAAACGGGAAACTGTTCAACCTCCGTCGCCTTCAGTCTAGATCCAAGGTCGTCCCATCCTCTGTTGTCGAATTACAGAATGCAGATGCTTGCGGCTGCGCTCACTCGGAGGTCGAACTCCAAACCTTCGTCAACACCTTCACCAAAGCATATGAGAGCAAGGGCCTTACACTAAACATCCGTAAGACAAAGGTCCTCTACCAACCTGCCCCCACCACACAGTACTGCCCCTCGATTATCAAAATCCATGACAGGGCCTTGGACAACGTGGACCACTTTCCATACCTCGGGAGCCTACTGTCAACAAGGGCAGACGTCAACGACGAAGTCCAACACCGCCTTCAGTGTGCCAGTGCAACCTTCGGTCGCCTGAGGAAGAGAATGTTTGAAGACCAGGACCTCAAACCCGGCACTAAGCTCATGGTCTACAGAGCAGCAGTGATACCCGCCCTGCTGTATGCCTCAGAGACATGGACCATGTACAGCAGGCACCTCAAAGCACTGGAGAGGTACCAGCAACGTTGCCTCCGCAAGATCCTGCAAATCCATTGGCAGGATAGGCGCACCAACGTCAGTGTTCTTGCTTAGGCCAACATCCCCAGCATCGAAGCTTTGACCACGCTCAATCAGCTCCGATGGATGGGTCACATTGTCCGCATGCCCGATACGAGACTCCCAAAACAAGCACTCTACTTGGAGCTCCGGCACGGCAAGAGAGCCCCAGGTGGGCAGAGGAAACGCTTCAAGTACACCCTCAAAGCCTCCTTGAAAAAGTGTAACATCCCCACTGACACCTGGGAATCCCTGGCCCAAGACCGCACAAAGTGGAGGAGAAGCATCCGGGAAGGCGCCGAACACCTCGAGTCTCTTCGCCGGGAGCAAGCGGAAGCCAAGCACAGGCAACGCAAGGAGCGCACGTCAACCCAAGCACCCCACCCACCCACCCCTTAAACTACCGTCTGCCCCACCTGTGACGGAGACTGTAGGTCCCGCATTGGACTCATCAGTCACCTGCAAACTCATTTTTAATGTGGAAGCAAGTCATCTTCGGTTCTGAGGGACTGCCTAAGAAGAAGAAGAAGGAACTCCAGAGCTTACGGGCTAGACAGCTGAAGGCACGGCCACTAATGGTGGAGTGAAGGAAGTGGTGGAAGTGAGGAATAGGATACAGGCCGCAAAATTTTGGATGAGCTGAAGTCTGTGGAGGGTGCAGAATGGGAGGCTGACCTGTAGAGCACTGGAGTAGTCAAATCTGGAGGTGACAAAGGCATGAATGAAGATTTCAGCAGCAGATGGGGCTGAGGGAAAAGGGAATACAAGCAAAGTTACAAAGATGGAAGTAGGTGGTCTTTCTAATGGAGGGGGATTGGAAGCCAGCTTGGGGGTCAAATAGGACGCTGAGGTTGCAAACAGTCTGGTTCAACCTGATGCAATGGCCGGGGTGAGGGAAGGAATCGATGGCGAGGGTACGGAGTTTGTGGCAGAGGCTGAAGACGATGGCTTTGGTCTTCCCAATGTTTAATGGGGGGAAATTATGGCTCATCCAGGACTGGATTTTGGGTAAACAATCTGACAACACAGAAACAGTGGACAGGTCGAGAGAGGTGCTGGTGGAGACGTATAGCTGGGTGTCGTCAGCGTATATGTGGAAGCTGACCCCAGGTCTTTGAATGATGCTGCCAAGAGACAACATGTAGATAAAGAGGAGGGGTCCAAGGATAGGTGTTTTTGGACTACACAGGTAATGATCCAGGGACAGGAAGAGAAGACATTGCTGGAGACGCTCTAGCTAAGATTGGATAGATTAGAATGTTGCCAAGCGAGGGCAATCCGATTTGACTGGACAATGGAGGAGAGGCATTAGAAGAGAGTGATGTGGTTAACTGTGTCAAAGGCTGCAGATAAGTTGAGATGAATGAGGAGGGATAGTGCATCCTGGTCACAGTCACAGAGGATGTCATTTATACTTTGATTGGGGCCATTTCAGTGTTGTGGCAGGGATGGCAACCTGATTGGAGATATTCAAATATGGAGTTACGGGAAAGATGGGCACAGGTTTGGAGGGGACAACACAATAAAGAACTTTGGAGAGAAAAGGGAAGTTGGAGATAGCGTGGTAGTTTGCAAGGACAGAGGAGGGCGAGGGTAGGGCTTTTGAAGAGGGGGGTGATGACAGCAGATTTGAAATGGTTTGGGCAAGATTTGATAATGCTTGATGTGGTCCAGCCAGATTCGGTGATGAATGGCTCAACCAGTTATACATCAGATACGCTCAAGTCTGCACCCCTTAGACTTGAGGGAGCGAAGATGATGGCCATACCAGGGGGAGTGACTAGCATGGGAGAGTGTAGAGATTTTACTGGGAACAAAATCTTGCTGCCGACGGAAGTGGTGGAGAGAAGGGAGTGGTTGAACAGATCGAGTGCTAAAGAAGTATCATGGTGAATGCAAGGCCAAATACTAGACAGTTGGGAGTGACTTGCGGTAGAGTTGCAGAAGGAAGCGGGGTTCGAAGGAAGTAGTGTGGGATGTGGGATACAGGGAAATGGTCAGAGATGGCCTTGTCTGTGATCAAGACAATGGAAGTAAAGAGGCCACATGAGATGGGAATTTCGAGGGGGTTCCTGTGAATATGGGCAGGAGAGGTTAACCAGGGATTGGAGAGCAGTGGAATCAAAGGAGAGAGGACAAGGTGAGTCAAGATGGAGATTGAAATTACTGAGGATGAGGAGTCACTCAGTGCAGAGGCTGAGGGAGGATATGTCAGTGAGTAACTTGGGGTGGGGCTTGTGGGGGGGGCGATAGAGAATGAGGATTTTAAAGGAAAGGCATGGGGGTGGAATAAGATGAGGTGCTCGCAGGAGGAGAAAGTAGCAGAAGAGTAGTGCAGAGAAACCAAGAAGTGATTTGGTCATTAATGCCATACCGCCACTGTGGCGGTTTGGGTGGGACAGATGGTGCAAAGTATGGCCAGGCACGGAGATTTCAATAGGGTCAGGGTGTCACCACCCTTGAGCCAAGTTTCCGTCAAAGCCATGATATCAATGCAAAGGTTGTGAATCACAAGTGAAGATGATGGGGCAGTTGGAGTTACAGCTAGTTACTGGAAGAAGGAACAGGGAGAGGCAATATACACTTAATGGCACAGTTTTAAAGTGTGTGCAGGGACAGAGGAACCTGGGAGTTAATGTGCATAGGTCCCTGAAGGTGGCAGGACATATTGAGAGAGTGGTCAGCAAAGTATATGGGATCTTGGGCTTCATAAATAGAGGTATTGAGTACAAAAGTAGAGAAGTTATGCTGAACCTTTATAAAGTGCTGGTTAGGCCATAACTGGAGTATTGCGTCCAGTTCTGGTCACCACACTTTAGGAAGGATGTGAAGGCCCTTGAGAGGGTGCAGAGGAGATTTACCATAATGGTTCTGGGGATGGGGGATCTTAGTTATAAGGACAGGTTGGAGAAGCTGGATTTGTTTTCATTAGAGCAGAGGAGGTTGAGGGGTGATTTGAGAGAGGTGTACAAGATTATGACTGGTTTGGATAGTCTAGGCGGGGAAAGGCTGTTCCCACTAGTTGATGGTACAAGGACTAGGGGACACAGATTTAAGGTTTTGGGCAAGAAAGATACAGGGGGGATGCAAGGAAAAACTTTTTTTACGCAGCGAGTGGTAAGGTCCTGGAACTTGCTGCTGACGGAAGTGGTAGAAGTGGAGACACTCAATGTTTTCAAGGGGAGACTAGATAGGCACTTGAGGGAAATAAACTTGTAGGGCTACGGGGATAGAGCAGGGGAATGGGACTGATTGGATTTCTCTACAGAGAGCCGGCACGGACTCGATGGGCCGAATGGCCTCCTTCTGTGCCGTTATGACTCTAGTAAGGAGGCAGTGATAGATGCCTCAACAGGCCCTTCACAGTAAGCTAAGAGAAGCATGGAGGGTAGTTGTAGACTTATCCAAGGGGGATTCAAGCCTGGGATGGCAGATGGAGAGTAGGGGCACGATCTTGCCAGCCCAGGGGAGGTGAGTTTGGAGGCGGGACTGCCGGGAAAATGGCAGAATCTGGGGGCGGGTACACATCCCGCCCCCAACCTGCCTCCGTGCCATCTTCCCAGGAGGTGGGTAGCCGACCCACGCCGGGTCCTGTCTCCTGGAGGCGGGAAGGGGATTACAGCCACTTAACTGCCTGTTAACAGGTAGTTAACAGGCAGTTAAGAGGATTATTCCTATTTTTCCACCAGAGGCGCGGGCTTCCCGATGTCGGGAAACCCTGCCAGGGTCACCGAGGCGAGTAGTGGGTCTGCGGGGGTTGGAGGGGTCCAAAAGTGTGCTGTGGAGGTAAGTGATGGGTGCAAGTGCGGAGAAGTGAGTATGTGAGGTGAGTGGAAAGTGATAGAAAATGTTTACTTATCTTTGTTTCTTCCTGCAGGCTTCAGCACTTGGGGATGCGGAGAGTCTCGCATCTCACTGGCAGAGATAACAGATGGCTGCTGCATTCTCCGATGGAACAGCCATCTAATTTCTGCTCACAAAAGAGGTTTGATGAGTCTTGAATACAAGAACTCATCAAACAACAGAGAATGTCAGTGTTTGACAGCTTCACGGAGCTGTCACACGATAACAATTCATTTTTTGACAGATGAAACGTCATACGCTGATATTCTCTGTAACCGGCTTCCCCTTAATTGGCCTGCTAAGCCCGCTGGGCAGGCTTAACAAGGTCAATCAAGGGAAAATAGCGTGGGTTGGCCACAAGTCGATGGAGGCGGGACTAAAGCCTGACAAGCAGCAATCCCGCCTCCAAATCGCCCCCTAGGAGTATATGATTTATAAATCACTTGTAACTTATAGTTCACTTGCAAGAGACCCAATCATTTACTGTTTACTAATTATTTAAAGGGACACTATAATTAAATATACAATTCACACAAATTTTTGCAAAACAATGTGCAAAAGCTAAGGACACACAAAATGCTGTGGTTCCAGGTATTGTAAACAGACTTGCATCAGCCTCTCCAAAGACCTCAATTTACAGTCTGAGAGTGAGATTAAATGTTTCCTTTTCCAGTCACTTAAAAATATAAAAAACCATCCTCCATGGGAGGCAATCTTCTCCAAGGCCTCTAACCTTGAAGCCAGATGCAGAAGAGCAGCATATATTAACTCGTCTTTTTCTCTTTCCTTCTCTCTCTCGGGAACCAAACAAAGCTCCACACTAATATAATTGCAAAATACTGCGGATGCTGGAAATCTGAAATAACAACAGAAAATGCTGGAAATACTCAGCAGGCCAGGCAGCATCCGTGGAGAGAGAAACAGATTTAACGTTTCAGGTCTGGGACCCTCCACACTGCACATTCCCCAGTGATAAAGTAAATCAGGAAAAAAAAATTCCATTGGTGAATGAATCATTAACCAAATTTTAAAATTATCACCTAAAGAACAAAGAGGTTAGATTTTTTTTGCAAAGAGGATTATTAGGACATGCAATGTCCTACCAGAAACAATGGTGGAAGCTGAATCCAGAAAGCTTTTAAAAATGGAAGTCGATAAATATTTGAAAAATAAAAATTTAGAAGGGTATAGGGAAAAATCAGGGGAATGGGACTAAGTGGATAATGTCTTTCAGAAAGCTAGCACAGATACAATGGAGCAAATGGCCTCATTCCATACTGTAAAATTCAATGATCCAGGAGGCCAGAAACTCACTGTTTAGGGAATCACCAGTACAAACTAATGCCACATCTCTCTGTGCAACAGCATGCTACACCACACCACCATGAAAGGTAGGCTTAAAGTGTTTCATTGTAAGGCGTTTCACAAGAAAAGCACAATGTGTGAAAAACGTTCACACCATTAAAATTAGAAACATAGAAGATAGGAGCAGGAGTAGGCCATTCGGCCCCTCGAGCCTGCTCCGCCATTCAATGAGATCATGGCTGATCATCCAGATTCAGTACCCAGTCCCTGCCTTCTCCCCATATCCCTTGATCCCTTTAGCCTTAAGAAATATATCTAACTCCTTCTTGAATATATTTAATGAACTGGCCTCCACCGACCTCTGTGGCAGAGAATTCCACAGGTTCACCACTCTCTGGGTGAAGAAATTCCTCCTCATTTCAGTCCTAAATGGCTTACCCCTTATCCTTAGACTATGACCCCTGGTTCTGGACTCCCTGGCCATCATAAACATCCTTCCTGCATCTAGTCTGTCCAGGCCTGACAGAATTTTATAGGTTTCGATGAGATCCCCTCTCAATCTTCTAAACTCCAGTGAGTACAAGCCCAATCGACACAATCTCTCCTCATACGTCATTCCTGCCATCCCAGGTATCAGCCTGGTGAATCTTCGCTGCACTCCTTCCATGGCAAGAACATCCTTCCTCAGATAAGGCGACCAAAACTGCACACAATACTCAAGGTGCGGTCTCACCAAGGCCCTGTACAACTGCAGCAAGACATCCTTGTTCCTGTACTCGCACCCTCTTGCTACGAAGGCCAACATACCATTTGCCTTCTTAACCGCCTGCTGCACCTGCATGCTTACCTTCAGCGACTGGTGCACAAGAACACCCAGGTCTCTTTGCACTTCCCCTTCTCCTAATCTATTGCCATTAAAATAATAATCTGCCTTCCTGTTTTTGCCACCAAAGTGGTAACCTCACATTTATCCACATTATAGTGCATTTGCCATGTTTCTGCCCAATCACCCAACTTGTCCAAATCGTACTGGAGTTTCACGACATCCTCCTCACAGCATACCCTCCCACCCAGCTTTGTGTCATCTGCAAATTTGGAGATACATCCAATTCCCTCGTCCAGATCATTAATATATATTGTGAACAGCTGGGGTCTTAGGACCGATCCTTGCGGTACCCCACTAGTCACTGCCTGCCACTGGGAAAACGACCCGTTTATTCCAACTCTTTGCTTTCTATCTGCCAACCAGTTCTCTATCCAAGTCAATACCTTGCCCCCAATCCCATGTGCCTTAATTTTGCAAGCTAATCTCTTATGCAGGACCTTATCAAAAGCCTTCTGAAAGTCCAAATACACCACATCCACTGGTTCTCCCTTATCTATTTTACCAGTTACATCCTCAAAAAATTCCAGTAGATTAGTCAAGCACGATTTACCTTTTGTAAATCCATGCTGACTTTGTCCGATCCTGTCACTGTTTTCCAAGTGCTCTGCTATTACATCTTTTATAATGGACTCTAGCATTTTCCCCACTACCGATGTCAGGCTTACTGGTCTATAATTCCCCGCTTTTTCTCTACCACCGTTTTTTGAATAGTGGTGTAACATTAGCTACCCTCCAATCCATGGGTACTGTTCCAGAGTCTATCGAGTTCTGGAAGATGACCAGCAATGCATCTACTATCTCCAGGGCCACTTCCTTAAGTACCCTAGGATGTAGATTATCAGGCCCTGGGGATTTATCGGCCTTCAATTCCGTCAACTTCCCCAACACCATTTCCCTACAAATACTGATTTCTTTCAGTTCCTCCCTCTCATTAGTCCCTATGTTCCTCGACATCTCTGGGAGATTATTTGTGTCCTCCTTTGTGAAGACAGAACCAAAATATGTATTTAATTGGTCTGCCATTTCTTTGTTCCCCATTATAAATTCCCCTGATTCTGACTGTAAGGGACCTACGCTTGACTTCACCAATCTTTTTCTCTTTACATATCTATAAAAGCTTTTACAGTCAGTTTTTATGTTCCCTGCAAGCTTACAATCATAATCTATTTTCCCCCTCTTAGTTAATCCCTTTGTCCTCCTTTGCTGAATCCTAAACTGCTCCCAATCCTCAGGTTTGCTGCTTTTTTTGGCCAATTTATATGTCCTCTCTTTGGATCTTATGTTATCCCTAATTTCCCTTGTTAGCCACTGTTGAGTCACCTTTTTTGATTTATTTTTATGCCAAACTGGGATAAACAAATTCTTTAGTTCATCTGTGCGATCTTTGAATGTTTGCCATTAATGTCCACCGTCAACCCTTTGAGTGACATTACCCAATTAAAATACAAATGCAGCAATCCGTCACTAAAATTACATCAGAAGCTCTACGGTGTAAAACATCAACACCATTAGTCAGTAGTCAAAGGACTTATTGGGCTTATTCCAATCCCTACGGGTGGGTACGGGCTGTGTACCCACCCATAGGGACATCGGAAATGCTGGTTTCAGGCATGCACAGCGCGTGCGCTGAAAACCAGCATTTCCGATCTGTCAAGAATCCTCTTGACAGATCCTCCAGCTGCCCTAGAGCAGGGCCTCTGCGGACGGATAGTTCCGCTTTTTGGAGACCCTCCGCCCGCAGAAAACCCTTACAATTCTTACGCCTTGTAAAAGCAGGCGTAAGGCCTACTTTTACCAGGATAAGAATTGAAAAAAGTAAAAAAATGTTTTTCACTGATTTATCATTTAAAAATATGTACTTTAAAAAAAAGTTTATTTTTAGCCCCATAAAAAACTAATTTTTTTTTCAAATTTATTGTAATTTCAAATCATTTTAAAAATTGTGATTTAAAAAAAAATGTATTTAAACTTTTGCTATGTTTTTTCATTGGTTTCCATTTATATATTTGACAGGCCTTCCTGTCAAATGTATGAAGGGAGATTCCCTTCTGTGATTGACTCCCCATGGCCCACGTGATCCCAGGGACGCTGTGAACTACATGCGCCCCTGGGATATGTGGTCCCTGCGCACTTCAAGCTTGGTGAGGCCCAGGAGCGGAAGTGTGTGCGTCCCGGGAGCCCTCAGGTAAGGGTGCAGATTTTTCCAGATCGCAGGCCTCTGCCCGCGGGAGGCCTGCGATCGGAAAATACGGGCCATTATTTAAATAGTTGATCAACAGATTACTACATGTGAAAGCCCTAACGCAGGTATGCAAATTTGAAGTTTTTTTGCATTAGTTCTCAATTATGTCAAAAGTATCTAATATTAAGACAGACATTTTGATTTTATAGTTTAGCTGGCACTTGTAGAATCAGCTTCCAGCCAAATGACCAAAAATGATGAAATCTTAAATGTTCCACTCTCTCTCAATCTTATTGTTAATTTGGTTGAAGGATCAAGTAAACCAGTGACTCAATTAATGTTTGTCAGAGGCAGATAACAGCAAACTCAGTCACCTGGATTTTTGTTAGCTATGGCTCAATCTTGCCTGAGTCAGAAGGTTTAGGTTCAAGTTCGACTCTAGATTGACACTCCAGTGCAGTACTGAAGGAATGCTGCATTGTTGGAGGTGCTGTCTTTCAGATGAGACATTAAACCGAGGTCCCATCTGCTCTCGCAGGTGGACAAAAAAAGATCCCATGGCACTATTTCAAAAGAAGAATTGGGGAGTTATCCCCGGTTCCCTGGCCAATATTAGTCCCTCAATCTACATCACTAAAAAAACAGATTATCACTTCATATCCTGCGTCAGATTGTATAAAATGAGGACTTCTCTGCTATAGTTGCTCAAAGCAAGTGGCCAGTTTTAATTTGGGATACCCTGTCGTACTTTAGTCAGAACCTTTGCTTCGTTAGGCTCTTGTATGACGAAAGGCCACTTGGATAAGACCAGAATGCAGCCAATGCCAGTGAAATCATATCCCAGCAAGAATCAGCAGCTTCAACAGGCAAGGGGAGAAAAGTAAAGGGAATATAAATCAGTTAGAAATAGCATTAAAAAAACATTACCAGGACATTTTCATAAATGTCATTTCAAAAATGAAAAGAAATGTCATCAAAGAGCTTGTTGCTTATATAGAGATAACCTACATCTGAGCTCATTCACACATCCCTTTGAGTTGACCTTTCCAATCATGCTGTGCTAGAGTTTATTTAAAATCATGAATAACATAATGTTACATTGTATCTGCCTGGGCTCTTGCCTCGCTCCTGTCTTGGAGTTTGTGTATACCTTAATGGCCTGGAATTTGCGGTCCCGATGATGGTGAACTGGCAGCGTTCGCCGCCATTCCGCCTTTGAAACTGACCGCAACTTCAGGATTTAGTGCGTGTGCAGCCTAATGTGGAAATCCTGAAGTTGCAGTCGGTCATTCACTGCTCCTCCACAGGCTGTGCTGTGGCCAATACCTCACCACCCCCCACCAGCAACCCCTCCCACCCCCCCGCCTCACCCCCGACCCCACAGAGCCGGCAATCAGTGAAATATCTCAAATCAGGGTAACTGATGAAAACGTCGGCTCTTCCGCAGTAATACTGATGCTAAATTCCCCACTAAAAATTAAACCCAAAGGGATTAGGTGTAACTGGGGTTTTAACAGCGTTTAGACTGCTCAACAAGGGTTATGGCCCTGAAAAACTAATTATAATTTTGTGCAGTCAAATTTATCCATTTTAATAAAAATTAAAATCTTAAAGACTTGCATTTATATAGCACCGTTCACGACCACCGCACGTCCCAAAGCGCTTTACAGCCACTGAAGTACTTTTTGAAGTGTAGTCACTGTTGTAATGTAGGAAACGCAGCAGCCAATTTGCAAACAAGGTCCCAGAAACAGCTATATAATGACCAAATAATCTGCTTTTGTTATATTGATTGAAGGATAATTATTGGCCAGGACACCAGGGATAACTCCCCTGCTCTTCTTTGAAATAGTGCCATGGGATCTTTTACGTCTACCTGAGAGAGCAGACGGGACCTTGGTTTAACGTCTCATCCGAATGATGGCACCTCCAAGAGTGCCGCACTCCCTCAGCACTGCACTGGGTGTGTTAGTCTAGATTTTTGTGCTCAAGTCTCTGGAGTGGGACTATGAACCCACAACCTTCTGACTCAGAGGCGAGGGTGTTACCCACTGAGCCACTGGCTGACATCTCAAGAAACTTTAAAAAGAATTTAATTTTTTTTTAAAGTTTGTTCATCTTTATTTGAGGTTCGCCTTTTCCCCACGTGAGAGCCCCAATCTTTGTTTTGCTCTCTCTAACATTTTTAAAAGGTTAGAATATTACGAGCTTACTCACTTCCTTGTTTGTTGTCTGTGAGAATTCTGTGTTTTGATTGGCTGCTTAGACAATTTGTTGCTGTCACAGTAGCTCGCACTAGGGGCTCCCCACAATACCACGTTGATTTGAACTACACGTCGGAAAACCCGAACTTCTCCAGAGAGAGATTGCGAGGTCTTTGTGCGAAGCTTATTTTGGAGTCAGCAGCAAATGCCTTGCCGCTGACTGCAAATTCCGGGCCAATATAGTTTCAAACCGGAGTCCCTGAACCTCAGGAGGCCGGTGAAGGAATCCCAGACCTCCTCAGATTTCCGCCTGTCATCAGATTTGTTGACTTACTCACAAATTATTCATATAGCTGTACACTGACAAATCTTGTTTTCCACAGTATTTCCACCATTCTCCTTTGAGTAGCTGACCCTGTCTCTCAGACGCTAGGGCAAGAGCTGCTTCAATACTTGTAGGCGACCCCAGCACTGTGTTAATATTGGCAGGAGAGCCCCAGGCAGAAACCATTGAAGATTAGAACACAATTGTTCCCTCCCGGGCTCTGATCACTGAATTGCACCACCTACCAGGAAATTGTGTTTAATTTGAAAAACATCAAACAAAAAGTTTGGGCATTGTCTTAAAACATAGTTAATGATTGAATTCAAAGACTCAGAAATTGATACTTAATCTGCCCAGTGATTTAAACATTGTATTCAATAATACGTATTTATTATTTAAGGCAATATTGTCTTAAATGTAATATTCAGATCAACCGGCACTCCAGACCTCAAACTGACATTTTTGGTCGAAAGGGTTTGTTTTGAGACACCCGAGTTTAAGTGACCTTCAACGAATATATATATATATATATATATACACACACACCTTAAAAAGTAATTAAAACCTTACCTTTTTAACTAAGGCAAAGGGCAGGAAACCTGAACAAAATGTCCCCAGCGGTGTTGAATTATCTTTTAATTTACAATCATTCCTCTTTCATCGCTGTCCAGGACCGGTTCAATTCTAACAATATCTGAAATAAGCGAGGAGCTTTGATGTGACTTCAGTACCTCCTCCCTGCCCTGCTACCCAGCAAACATTAATACGTACTTCTCATGTTACGCCTGAAAAAAACTCCTCTGCTTCCGAGCCTCGAGATCTGACGTTTTGGAAATTCCCAATCGTTTGACACCCTTACTACTCCCATGAGCTGAAAGAAACCCGTGTTCAGTGATTCAATAATTTAAGAACTGATTTTAGTCTTAAAAAAACACTAGTTTGTCCAATTCAACAGTTACTTAATTCGGTAATTAGCTAATTCTGAAAATGTAAAGAGTTCAGCAATCCTTATTTTGTTGCTGTTGATACCATGGGCAGTGGAAGACGTGAACCTGCCCGAGGTTCTCGCCAATGGACAGATAATTGGGCAAGCTGGCAATCGCCCACAGCATCTCACCCAGAAATCACATGGGCCTCTCCGCAAAGATCGCGAAGTCAGAAAATTATCCAAAATGGACATTCAATCATATTTGTAAGTTTAAAAAAAAGTTCGCCGAGCACTTATCATGTAGATAGAAGCTCATTAACTAGACTTTAAAATAACTTTTTTGAAAAACAGCGTGTAAGCAAGACTGGCACAGTGACTAAGTGCACCACATGGTTCAGTCCAGAAAGGTCCCTGGTTTCAGCTGTCCTCGGAGTGTGTAGTGGAGGAATTACACTCCGCCTCAGTGGCCCGGAATTTTCTGGAAAATTGCACCGAAGCAACGGCGTAAGTGGGGGCGAAATGCCGATTTTTTTTCAATGCAAACGATCAGGCGTAAGTGACTGACGCCGATTTTTACGTTATACCCAAGTTTCCTCGCTCTTTCGTGTTACGTTGATTCTGCAACACCTCCACCGAAAGCCTCAGCCGCTCATTAACATAGCTCCGCCCCTATGCAAAAGAGCAGCACACGTGAATTTTCTGCATTTAGCTCCTGAACGGGTTGTACATTTACGTCTAAAATTTTAGCAGCAACAAGTCCTAAAGTTATATTTCTGTTTTATTGAGATTTTTTAAAGCATTTTGTAATTGCTCTTCATTGAGTTCTACACAGCATCTTCTGTATCTTTGAATGTGTTTTTATGGCATGAGTTACATTAAAAATTGATAATTTTTCAGGATTGCATTTTCTTAAGCATGCTGTTCCTAATTTGCATAAATACTGGTTTAATGGCATCAAACATTAATTTTCATAAATAAAGAGTGAGGTAAAGAAGGAATATGGTGTAAGTTCAGCATTTTCCTTGGGACCCACTTGTTTAAAAGATTTCCACTTGTTTTAAGCTGGTTTTTATTTTCCAGCGTGTGCTAATGAGATTCCCAGGCTTAACTTGCCGATAGGTGTAAATTGTGACTTAACTTGCTGGCAAGCTGTTTGATGTGCCAAATAACTGCCTGAATCCGTGAGGTTACAACTTAAAACTAAAGGCTTTTATTAAGTAAGAATCTTGGCATCAAGTTAACACAAGGCAACCATCCTTCCTCACCGACCCAGCCCTTATGAGTAAAACCCAGCTCTTATAAATAAGACTCACACCAATCAGGAGGATCCATAAAGGCGGAGCTAGGGAGGAACATTAGTGGTTACACCTGTAAAACATTTACAGACATTAACAAGTACAACAACAGACAATCCAGAACACAGAGTTATTTCATCACATTGTTCCAGGAAAATCCAGCCCAGTAGGGTGTCTGGGCGAGGGAACACGAAACAAATTAGTTTGGGTTCCTTCCCCGATCACTATTTACTAGTTCTGCTGGAAACTGTGTATGTGGAGGTCAGGTGAGAACATCTGCTGTGATGTCTACCAAGATCAAATAACCTGCCAGCAATCAGAATCTCCACTTGGAAGAGATACTGGATGGAGGGAAGGGATGTGGGCAATGGCTAGGAACCATGGAACCATATCGCACCAAGAGTTAATATCGTCAGGAGAAAAGGAGACAACATTTGTGAATAATAACTTTAGAAAGGTGACCGAGATTAAACATTGGATTGCCCATTTACATATACACCAACATTTGAGAGTTCAACTTTCAGATAACAAGAGGTGAAATAGAAAAGATACTGAGCTCACCCTTTCGGTAGCTCCGATGCAGTCCTGCACCAGACCTCATGCAATTTCAGATACATTTGGTTATATCTATTAGTAGCTTCATTAACTTCAATACTATCTGCAACCTGTCAACTTGAAAAAAAGCACAATGCTGTTGAAAGCACTGTTATATGTAGAAATTTAATTTTTCAATGGTCACACATTCCCATTTTTTTTCATTCATGGGATGTGGGTGTTGCTGGCAAGGCCAACATTTATTGCCCATCCCTAGTTGCCCTCGAGAAGGTGGTGGTGAGCCGCGTTCTTGAACCGCTGCAGTCCGTGTGGTGAGGGTACCCCCACAGTACTGTTAGGGAGGGAGTTCCAGGAGTTTGACCCAGCAACAATGAAGGAACGGCGATATACTTCCAAGTCAGAATGGTGTGTAACATAGAAACATAGAAGATAGGAGCAGGAGTAGGCCATTCGGCCCCTCGAGCCTGCTCTGCCATTCAAATTCAGTACCCTGTTCCTGCCTTCTCTCCATACCTCTTGATCCCCCTAGCCTTAAGAAATATATCCAACTCCTTCTTGAATATATTTAATGAATTGGCCTCTACTGCCGCCTTTGGCAGAGAATTCCACAGGTTCACCACTCTCTGGGTGAAGAAATTCCTCCTCATCTCTGTCCTAAATGGCTTACCCCTTATCCTTAGACTGTGACCCCTGGTTCTGGACTCCCCGACCATCGGGAACATCCTTCCAGCATCTAGTCTGTCCAGTCCTGTTAGAATTTTATAAGTTTTGATGAGATCCCCTCTCATTCTTCTGGACTCCAGCGAGCAGAAGCCCAATCGACCCAATCTCTCCTCATACGTCATTCCAGCCATCCCAGGCATCAGCCCGGTGAATCTTCACTGCACCCCTTCCATGGCAAGAACATCCTTCCTCAGATAAGGCGACCAAAACTGCACACAACACTCCAGATGTGGTCTCACCAAGGCCCTGTACAACTGCAGCAAGACATCCTTGTTCCTGTACTCAAACCCTCTCGCTACGATCTGCCCTCCCAACCGCCTGCTGCACCTGCATGCTTACTTTCAGCGACTGGTGCACAAGGATGCCCAGATCTCATTGCACTTCCCCATCTCCCAATCTATTGCCATTCAGATAATAATCTGCCTTCCTGTTTTTGACACCAAAGTGAGGTTTAAAGAGAACCCTTGTGGTGCGTTGGACCGGCTTTTAAGTTGTTGATGTTTGAGGATAACATTCTGCCATTTTAACTATTTTAACACAAAATGGCCCTGGCAGTCAGAGCCCAGTGAGGAGATCTCTACTATATTAGGTGATGTCAGACTAAGAGAGAATACAAGAAGGTCTAAGATAAGTTTACAGTGCATGTGTGTGAATGTACGAAGTGTGGTAAATAAGGTTGGTGAGCTGCAGGCGCAAATAGACACATGGAAATATGATGTTGTGGCAATAACGGAGACCTGGCTCAAAAAAGGGCAGGATTGGATACTAAATATTCCTGGACATAAGCTGTTTAGGGAAGATAGGGAAGGAGAGAAAGGAGGTGGGATGGCATTATTGATTAAGGAGAATATTACAGTGCTGGAGAGAGAGGATGTCCTGGAGGGGTCAAGGACAGAATCTATTTGGTTAGAGTTCAGAAACAACAGAGGTGCCACTAGTTGTAATGGCAACTAGGGATGGACAATAAAATGTTGGCCTTGCCAGCGGCGCCCACATCCTATGAACGAATTTTTTTGGTAAAAATTCTATATGCCGCCAGCTAGTGGGAAGGCTACAGAGGAGCAAATTTGCAGGGAAATTACAGAGAGGTGCAAGAACTATAGAGTAGTGATAATGGGGGACTTCAACGATCCTAATATAGACTGGTCTAGTAATAGTGTAAAGAACAGAGAGGGGGAAGAATTTCTGAAGTGTGTTCAGGAGAACTTTCTTGATCATTACATTTCCGGCCCAACGAAGAAGGAGGCATTGCTGGATCTGGTTCTGGGGAATGAGGTGGGTCCAGTAGAGCAAGTGTCAGTAGGGGAACATTTAGGGAACAGTGATTACAGTATCATAAGGTTTAGACTAGCTATGGAAAAGGACAGGGAACAATCTAGAGTAAAAATATTTAATTGGAGGAAAGCCAATTTCAGTGGGTTGAGAATGGATCTGGCCCGGGTAAATTGGAATCAAAGATTGGCAGGGAAAACTGTAATCAACCAATAGACTGCCTTTAAAGAGGAGATGGTTCAGGTACAGTCGAGGGACATTCCCACGAGAGGGAAAGGTAGGGCAACCAAAGCAAGAACTCCCTGGATGACAAAAGAGATAGAGAGTAAGATGAAGCAGAAAAAGGGGGCATATGACACATGTCAGGTTGAGAATACAAGTGAGAACCAGGCTGAATATAGAAAGTTCAGAGGGGAAGTGAAAAAGGAAATAAGAGGGGCAAAGAGAGAGTATGAGAATAGAATGGCAGTTAACATAAAAGGAAATCCAAAAGTCTTCTATAGGTATATAAATAGTAAACAGGTAGTAAGAGGAGGGGTGGGGCCGATTAGGGACCTAAATGGAGACCTGCGCATGGAGGCAGAGGGCATGGCTGATGTACTAAATGACTATTTTACATCTGTCTTTACCAAGGAAGAAGATGCTACCAAAGTCATAGTGAAAGAGGAGGTAGTTGAGATACCGGATGGGATAAAAATTGATGATGAGGAGGTACTAGAAAGGCTGACTGTACTTAAAGTAGATAAGTCACGAGGACCGGATGGGATGAATCCTAGGATGCTGAGGGAAGTAAAAGTGGAAATTGCGGAGGTACTGGCCATAATCTTCCAATCCTCCTTGGATACGGGGCTGGTGCCAGAGGATGGGAGAATTGCAAATGTTACTCCCTTGCTCAAAAAAGGGTGTAAGGATGAACCCAGTAACTACAGGCCAGTCAGTTTAAGCTCGGTAGTGGGAAGCTTTTAGAAATGATAATCCGGGACAAAATTTTCAGTCACTTGGATAAGTATGGAGTAATTAAGGAAAGCCAGCATGGATTTGTTAAAGGCAAATCATGTTTAACTAAATTGATTGAGTTTTTTGATGAGGACAGTGTGGTTGACGTGGTGTACATGGACTTCCAAAAGGCATTTGATAAAGTGCCACATAGTAGGCTTGCCAGCAAAGTTGAATCCCATGGAATAAAAGGGACAGTGGCAGCATGGATACAAAATTGGCTAAGTGACAGGAAACAGAGTAGTGGTGAACGGTTGTTTTTCGGACTGGAGGAAGATATACAGTGGAGTTCCCCAGGGATCGGTTCTAGGACCACTGCTTTTCTTGATATATATTAATGACTTAGACTTTGGTGTACAGGGCACAATTTCAAAGTTTGCAGATGACACAAAATTTGGAAGTATAGTGAACAGTGAGGAGGATAGTGATAGATAGGCTGGTGGAATGGGCGGATATGTGGCAGATGAAATTTAACGCAGAAAAGTGCAAAGTGATACATTTTGGTAGGAAGAACGAGGAGGCAATATAAGCTAAAGGGTGCAATCCTAAAGGGGGTGCATGAGCAGAGAGACCTGGGGATATATATGCACAAATTATTGAAGGTTGAGAAAGCGGTTAAAAAAGCACACGGGATCCTGGGCCTCATAAGCAGAGGCATAAAGTACAAAAGC
The DNA here is from genome assembly GCF_052327205.1 of Somniosus microcephalus. Lineage (NCBI taxonomy): Eukaryota > Metazoa > Chordata > Chondrichthyes > Squaliformes > Somniosidae > Somniosus > Somniosus microcephalus. The sequence continues at coordinate 92,425,590 of NC_141000.1, forward strand.
AAAGAAGTTATGATGAACCTTTATAAAACACTGGTTCAGCCTCAACTGGAGCACTGTGTCCAATTCCGGGCACTGCAATTATGGAAGGATGTGAAGGCCTCCGAGAGGGTGCAGAAAAAATTCACAAGAATGGTTCCAGGGATGAGGGACTTCAGTTTCGTGGATAGACTGGAGAAGCTGGGGTTGTTCTCCTTAGAGCAGAGAAGGTTAAGAGGAGATTTGATAGAGGTGTTCAAAATCATGAGAGGTTTAGACAGCGTAGATAGAGAGAAACTGTTCCCATTGGCGGAAGGGTCGAGAACCAGAGGATACAGATTTAAGGTGATTGGCAGAAGAAGCAAAGGCGATATGAGAAAATACTGTTTTACGCAGCGAATGGTTAGGATTTGGAATGCACTGCCTGAAAGGGTGGTGGAGGCAGATTCAATCGTGGCTTTCAAAATGGAATTGGATAAGTACCTGAATGAAAAATATTTGCAGGGCTACGGGGAAAGGGCGGGGGAGTGGGACTAGTTGAAGTTCTCTTGCAGAGAGCCGGCACGGGCTCAATGGGCCGAATGGCCTCCTCCTGTGCTGTAACCATTCCACGATTCTATTTCTATATACTGTTTCCGATCGGGTAATTCGACCTTGGCAGGAGTCATGTGTTGACACTTTCATTAAAACCAACATTAGCACCTTGATAATGTAACCATTCCCTGGATTTGCTTACTGCTGTTACACTTTTATTAAACATGATGGGGAACTTGGAGGTGGTGGCGTTCCCATGTGCCTGCTGCCCTTGTCCTTCTAGGTGGTAGAGGTCGCGGGTTTGGGAGGTGCTGCTGTGCATCTTATAGATGGTACACACTGCAGCCACGGTACGCCGGTGGTGGAGGGAGTGAATGTTTAAGGTGGTTGATGGGATACCAATCAAGCAGGCTGCTTTGTCCTGGATGGTGTCAAAGTTCTTGAGTGTTTTTGGAGCTGCACTCATCCAGGCAAGCGGAGAGTATTCTATCACACTCCTTACTTGTGCCTTGTAGATGGTGGAAAGGCTTTGGGGAGTCAGGAGGTGAGATACTCGCTGCAGAATACCTAGCCTCTGACCTGCTCTTGTTGCCACAGTATTTATGTCGCTGGTCCAGTTAAGTTTCTGGTCAACGGTGACCCCCCACCCCCCGGACGTTGATGGTAGGGGATTCGGCGATGGTAATGCCATTGAATGTCAAGGAGCAGTGGTTAGACTCTCGCTTGTTGGAGATAGTCATTGCCTAGCACTTGTGTGGCGCGAATGATACCTGCCACTTAGCAGTCCAAGCCTGAATGTCGTCCAGGTCTTGCTGCATGCGGGCATAGACTGCTTCATTATCTGAGGAGCTGCAAATGGCACTGAACACTGTGCAGTCATCAGCAAACATCCCCATTTCTGACCTTATGTTGGAGGGAAGGTCATTGATGAAGCAGCTGAAGATGGTTGAGCTTGGGACACTGCCCTGAGGAACTCCTGCAACGATGCCCTGGGGCTGAGATGATTGAACTCCAACCACCACAACCATCTTCCTTTGTGCTAGGTATGACTTTGTGCTAGGTATGCCAGTGGAGAGTTTTCCCCCCGATTCCCATTGACTTCAGTTTTACTAGGGCGCCTTGATGCCACGCTCCATCAAATGCTGCCTTAATGTCAAGGGCGGTCACTCTCACCTCACCTCTGGAATTCAGCTCCTTTGTCCGTGTTGTAATGAGGTCTGGAGCCGAGTGGTCTTAGCGGAACCCAAACTGGGCATCAGTGAGCAGGTTATTGGTGAGTAAGTGCCGCTTGATAGCACTGTCGATGACACCTTCCATCACTTTGCTGATGATTGAGAGTAGACTGATGGGGCGGTAATTGGCTGCATTGGATTTGGCCAGCTTTTTGTGGACAGGACATACCTGGGCAGTTTTCCACATTGTCGGATAGATGCCAGTGTTGTAGCTGTACTGGAACAGCTTGGCTAGAGGCCCGGCTAGACCTGGAGCACAAGTCTTCAGCACGACAGCCGGGATGTTGTCGGGGCCCATAGCCTTTGCTGTATCCCATTGCAATATTCTGTCTGGAGCACCAGTGAAGAATGTCGGCAAACAGTGCTGGTGAATCTAGGGTCTTTTCCCCCTTCCTGGTTTTGTCCAAATTACATTTTTTTTTTAAATGGAAGAAATAGTAAACAACAACTACTTGCATTTATATAGCATCTTTAACATAGTGAAACATCCCAAGGCGCTTCACAGGAGCTTTATCAAACAAAATTTAATTCCGAACCACATAAGGACATATTAGGGCAGAGATAGATTTTAAGGACTGTCTTAAAGAAGGAGAGGGAGGTAGAGATACAGAGAGGTGTAGGGAGAGAATTCCAGAGCCTAAGCAGCTGAAGGCACAACTGCCAATGGTGGAGCGAAGAAAATCGGTGATGTGCAAGAGGCTCGAATTGGAGGTATGCCAAGATCTCAGAGCGTTGTAGGGCTGGAGGAGGATGCAAAGATAGGGAGGGGCAAGGCCACGGAGGGATTTGAAAAAAAGGCTGAGTATTTCAAAACCGAGACGTTGCCAGACCAGGAGCCAATGTAGGTCAGCGAGCACAGGGCAGATGGGTGAACGGATCTTGGGGCGGCTTCGAATATGGGCAGCAGAGTTTTGGATGAGCAAAGTTTAGGAAGGATGCAAGGTGGGAGGCCGGCCAGGAGAGAATTGGAATAGTTGAGTCTAGAGGTAACAAGGGCAAGGATGAGGGTTTCAGCAGCAGATGAACTGAGGTAGGGGTGGAGATGGGTGATGTTACAGAGGAGGAAATAGGTAGTCATGGTGTTGGAGAGGATATGGGGTCGTAAATGCAGCTCAGGGTCAAATATGATGCCAAAGTTGTGAACAGTCTCGTTCAGCCTTAGAGAGTGGGTAGGGAGAGCAATGGAGTCGGTGGCTACGGAACGGAGTTTGCGGCGGGGACCGAAAACAATGGCTGATCTGGTCAACCGTGTCAAAGGCTGCAGGCAATTCGAGAAGGATGAGGAGGGATAGTTTACCACAGTCACAGTCACATAGGATGTAATTTGTGATTTAATAAGGGCCGTTTCAGTGCTGTGGCGCGGCAGAGACCTGATTGGCAGGGTTCAAACATGGAGTTGCAGGAAAGATTTGGATGCAACAACACATTCAAGGACTTTGGAGAGGAAGAGGGAGGTTGGAGCTGGGGTGGTAGTTTTCAAGGACAGAGGGGTCAAGGGTATGAGGAATGGGGTGATGATGGCAGATTTGAAGGGGAGGGAGACGTTAACAATATCAGCTAGCATGGGGGCCAGGAAGGGAAGTTGGGTGGTCAGCAGTTTGGTGGGAACATAACATAAGAATTAGGAGCAGGAGTCTGCCATACGGCCCTTCAATAAGATCATGGCTGATCTTCGACCTCAACTCCACTTTCCCGCTCAATCTCCCATATCCCTTGGTTCCTCTAGAGTCCAAAAATCTATCTATCGCAGCTTTGAAGTACATTGGATTACACCACTATGCTTCTGCACTGGACCACAATTTTCACTGTAAGACTTACCTGCTGTCTCTATCTCTGCTGCTAAAAGATTTTTTAAATAACTCTGCTGAACTGGTTCGATTGTTTTTCAGCTTTGTTGGCTTCTGGTTAACAGCTGCTGTTTCACTTGCTGTCCAGTGACTCGTTCTACTAGTTTTCAGCGTTGTTGGTCGCTGGCTTATGCTTTTACCTTTTCTCCTCCGCTTTGATCTACGGTGACCTCCAACTTGCGTCAATTTCACCATCATTTTTCTGCACCGCTACCGACTCTCATTCCTACGGCAACAACCTCCATCCTCGAACTCTCTACCCTTCAAATAGCTTCTGGACTTCACTCACCGGCTTTGGACAGTGGTTCGTCAATGCTTCGTGTTGGCTCCATCCTGCTTATGTCTGCTTTGTCCCTCCATGGGACCTCTGATTTTGAACCTGGTCTCCCTACTATTGTCTCCAGCCTATTCTCTGCTACCAGGAAATATGTATCCCATTAATTACTACATAACCAGGCCTATGTAACCTGAGCTTTTCTCTGGGTCCATTTGCATGCACACTTTGGCTGCCACTCCGGACCCGAGCCGTTCATTTCTTTTTCTTCTTTTTTCTCCCCACCTTTTCCCTTTCTCTCTATCCCTCCCTGACCGCTCTCTTCTGTCGTCATGCCTCCTTTCACCTCTCCTCCCTCTTTGCCCTCCCAAATCATTACTCTTCGCCCTTCCTACTCTCCTGCCACTGCCCCAGGCTTGACTCCCTCTTAGATAAGCCCACAGCTTCCTTCTGTGCCTCACTTGGCATCCTACGAAGGGCCCATCGAGGCACTCGTCGCTGCCTCCTTACGAGCAGCAACCGCAACTGTCCCATCCTACTCTCTCGCTGACCTTCCCGCCCAGCACGCTGACTGGAAGCTAATCTTGCCAATTTCCTCCCCATCCAACTCACCCCTCCCAGCACTGACCCTGTGGATGCTGGCAGTGGGGCAGCCATCACCGACCCTCTCCGCATCTCTCTCCAGATTGTCCGTTCACTTGCGAACAAGGCCCTTGCCATCGATGAGCTTATCGTGGATGATTGCATCAACATCATGGCCCTGACGGAAACTTAGTTGAGGGGTGATGACACCTTACCCTTAAATGAAGCCTCCCTGCCTGGCTATAACTTCCACCACTTGCCCTGCTCAGACCACTGTGGTGGCAGTGTGGTTTTCATCACCAAATAACACCTTGGTTTGTCCCCCTACCCCTCGGCCCTGTTCCCACCAAACTGCTGACCACCCAACTTTCTTTTCTGGCTCCCCTGTTAGCTGACATTGTTAATGGTTCTCTCTCCTCGGGTACTGTCCCCCTCTCCCTCAAATCTGTTGTCATCACCCCTCTCTTCAAAAAAAAACAACCCTTGACCCCTCCGCCCTTGCAAACTACCGCCCCATCTCCAACCTGACTTTACTCTCCAAAGTCCTTGAATGTGTTGTTGCCTCCCAAATCCATGCCCATCTTTCCTGCAACTCCATGTTTGAATCCCTCCAATCAGGTTTCCGCCCCACCACAGTACCGAAACAGCTCTCAACAAAGTCACAAATAACATTCTTTGTGACTGTGACAAAGGTAAACTATCCCTCCTCATCCTTCTTGACTTGTCTGCAGCCTTTGACATGGTTGACCACTCCATCTTTCTCCAACGCCTCTCCACCATCGTCCAGCTGGGTGGGACTGCACTCACCTGGTTCCATTCTCATCTATCTAATCGTAACCAGCGAATCACCTGCAATGGCTTCTCTTCCCGCTCCCGCATCGTTACCTCTGGTGTCTCCCAAGGATCGATCCTTGGCCCCCTCCTATTTCTCATCTACTGCTGTGGAGGAGCCCTGCAGTACTCGGCTGAGCGGGTCTCAAGATTTGTCATGGTATGCTGCATAACCCTGCCATCATGAGGCAACGGCCCATGCCACCACCTATGAGGTGAGAAGCTGAAGATCAGGAGCACGAGGAGGAGGAGGAGGATGAGGATGAGGAGGACAAGGAAGAGGAGGAGGTAGAAGTGGAGGAAGCGGAAGGGAGAAGGCAACCTAGACAGCCCCTTTCTGTGATACCAGTGACCTCAACTCCAATTCCCCATTCACCAACAGTCCCATGCTCCTTACTTTCTCTCTGTCACTGACCATCACATCGTCCTCTTGGCCACAATGCAAAAATAAAAGCCAATACAAAATATACATTCCAATTCAAATTTGTAAATTAAATCATGCCATATTGCATACAAAAATAAACTAATCACCCTTGTGCATTCCCTTAGTGCCTGTCTTCCATGTGCCTTTGCCTGTCCTAGTGCTATGATGTGCTACCCAAGTGACTACAGCATGGCTGATGGAAAGCTGGTGACTTTCAGTGGAGGAGACTGCAGATGGCCTTGGAGGACAACCTCCAGCAGCTCTGGGCCTAGAAGACCGGGTTTCAGACTGCACCACCTCGGTATGGGCGGCAGCAGTCTGGGCTTCAGACTGCACCATCTCGGTATGTGCGGCAGCAGTCTGGGCTTCAGACTGCACCATCTCGGTATGGGCGGCAGCAGCCTGGGTTTCAGACTGCACCACCTCGGTATGGGCGGCAGCAGTCTGGGCTTCAGACTGCACCATCTCGGTATGGGCGGCAGCAGTCTGGGCTTCAGACTGCACCATCTCGGTATGGGCGGCAGCAGTCTGGGCTTCAGACTGCACCATCTCGGTATGGGCGGCAGCAGCCTGGGTTTCAGACTGCACCACCTCGGTATGGGTGGCAGCAGTCTGGGCTTCAGACTGCACCACCTCGGTATGGGCAGCAGCAGTCTGGGTTTCAGACTGCACCATCTCGGTATGGGCGGCAGCAGTCTGGGCTTCAGACTGCACCATCTCGGTATGGGCGGCAGCAGTCTGGGCTGGCTACAACAAGGGCATTGGTGGAGTTGCAGGCGTGCGATCACAAATGCTGTCACCCAGGCAGAGGACAGCCGGTTCGTGCTCCATGTAGCCACTGCCACTCACCCGGGGCGGTGCCTCGGCAATCCTAGTAATCTGTTGGAGAACAGATTGCTGGACTGCTGTGAGACCCTGGAAGCCCCTTTGAACACTGGTATCCAGAGCTTTGATGGCAGCAGTCTGAGCTTCCACTGCAGCACTCAGACGTTGGGTGGCTACTGTTTGCGCTGCAATAGAAGCTGTGACATCGGCCATCAGACTCTGCATCATGGATGGTTCCACAAGTGTGTTGATGGAGTTGGCCACCCGTTCCATTTTGGAAAGGATGGGCTCCAAGCTCTGTGCAAAGACCAGTGCCAAGTTAGTGCCGGACTCAACCATGCTCCTTGACATTGCACACAGACTTTCTGGCAGGCTTCCCAATGCACCAAACATTTCGGTATATACACACATCCGTCCTTTTCTGTAGCCTGGCCCATTGAAGTCCTTATCTGAGTCCTCTGCAGCAGAATTTGTGTGCAACCTCGCCCTCTGGCGAGCTGGCACCTGTGCTCTCCTTTTCCCCTGTCATGGCTGCAGCGCACTTCGCCCCAGTGTCTCATCATATGCCGATCCAGTCTCTGTGCCATCCTCTAAATTACACACAGTGTCAGTATCTGAGCTGTGAAATCGAGTGTCGGTGTGTCTTCATCATCACTGACTTCCTGCTCTTCTACCACTGCCTGGGCAGGTTGCATTTCTTGGGTATCTGAAATGAAAAAGGGACAAGGGTTGTGTTGTGGTGAGGGGAGAGGAGAAAGTAAGAACTGCTTGTAAGTCAGAAGCGAGTTAGGGATGAGGGAAAAGTGGGATGTGAGAAGGCGGATTAGGTATGAGGATACCATTATCTTCAATGGATTCAGCCCCGCCGGTGGCCATGGCCTCAGCAATGGCCCTTCCGATAATGGCCAGCACCGTCTCTTCCATGGGGGTTAGAACATGCATGTACGCCTCTCCCTCTCCGGTTAGCTCCTGCTGCCTTCGTTTGTGCACCACCTTCCTGCAAGAGAGAGGGAAGTGTGTCAGTGAGTGTCGTGCAATCTGTTTGGGTGATGTGGCTGTCATGGTTGTATAGCTGGCAGTGTGTGCAAGCTGTCAGATGTGGGTGTGAGGCTTGCAACAGTGCTAAGTGTGTGAGGGTGAGGTGAAGAATATAATGTAGGTATGGGTCCTTATTGATAGAGATTGATGGTAGATGAGTAATGGGGGTGTGGTGAATTGAGCAATGGCTGAGGCTAGTAGTGCAGTTTTAGGATATGGCATTTGAAGATGCAGTCACTGACCTTGCCCACTCATTAAACTTCTTCCGGCATCCAGGTCCTTGGGGCTACACTCCTGGCATTAACCTCCGCAGCTAACCTTTCCCACTGCCTTCTCATCGTGTGTCTAGAAGTCCTCCTGCCCCCCTGAGGATACAGGACATCACTCCTCCTTCCCACCTCCTCCTCCAAGACCTCCAGTGCAGCATCCAAAAACCTCTTGGCCTGCTCACTCCCATGGTCAGCCATTCTTCTCTATTTCCTAGGTCAGATTCAGTTGCAGAATGACTCCCAGCACCTGTTGCAGCCATAATGCACCTCTCTTTTAAGAAGTGCAGGCTAGCTTTAAGTAGTGCAGACGACCTTTAAGTAGTGCAAGTTACTAACGATATTGGGCCTCCTGCTGATGCATGCAGCCAATGAACCGCATGGGTAGCACTGGCAGCACGCAGCTGTCATTATAATTAGCAGGCAGCATGAAGTTGCGGTGCTGACTGCATTCCACTCAACGGGCGCAGGTTACCGTGCCCGTATTTGGGGGCTAACCAATTAATAACCGATTCTAACTCTGGTATAACTTTAGTGTAGAAACGATATATGTTGTTGACCTCCCCCAACCCCGCCCCCACCCAGTAAACCTCTGTGCAACAACGACGCAACTTTTTTAAAGCACTCTACAGATTTCTGGCAGCAGCAGAACATTATCTGACTGCAAGATAAGTATTTCTGCTCATCTCTCTCAACCACCGCATCAGTCCAGATTGGCACCATAAAGCTCACTGGGCACCACGCCAGGGCAGCAGGCAGAATAAGCACAACCACTTTCTCTGATGAAAACCTTCAAGCCCTCCTCCAAGAGGGATCAGACAAGGACTATCGGGTATTTTTGTAACCAACTGAGACACCAATATAAACAGATCTGTTTTGGTGTCATCTGGTAGGGTGCATAGAAGTTATGGCTGAGGTGCTGCCACTGCAGCCTATCAGTTGATTAAGAAGCTCTGTGGAATCAGCCCTCTGATACCCCTTGTAGCGGCGAGTGAGGACACGGCCTGGCTTGCATCACAGATGAGCTGGATGTTCTGGGAATGGAACCACTTCCTAGTTACATATGTCAGCAGCTGCTTGATTGGTGCCTTCAGTTTCACCTGCGTGGCATCGTGCACCCTGTACCCTGGAGAATAAAGTTATCCTGTAGAGGTTCCTGGCTCGGTGTCCCTGCTGCCAAGGGATGATGCCTACATGGATAAATGGAGGAAAGAAGGAAGAAAGGAAGGACTGATATTTGAAGCATATTAACCGACACTTAGTGCAAATAAGCTGCCCCTCGTTACACCGAGGATCTATGAATGCCCACATATCACAATTCACACATATCACGAGGGTTCATTGCATTGCCATCCCTCTGTGTCTAACTTTCTAACTCAAACAGTGTTAGTTTGAACGTCTACTAACACCAGACTCCCAAGAATAAAATGACACTTATTCACATCATACAGCTATTAATTATTGAAAATATCCACTCCTGTCCAACTGTACCTCAAGGCTGAACTTCCTCTAGAGCTGAACTCTACACTCTCCTGACCTTTCACACTTCACTGGCCTATCACAGCCCTCCCCTCCCAGACCTCCGCATTCTCAGCATAGGCCCAAGTTTGCTGGGAGTGCACCACCTTTATGTTAATGAGAGGACATCAGAAACTCAGGAAGGTCTCCTACCCACACCCATAACACAGAATGCACCTGCACACCAAAGGCTGCATCACCACAGTGCCCCAGAGGAGTTTTAATCTTAAATTTGGATCGAATTCTACAAGTCAGAACAATAAATATACGACAGTTTTGAACCAACTGAAATCAGCTGATTTTTATTTTCTTATTATTAATTTGGTTGTATTGAAGTTCAATTAATGCATTGTTGTCTGCACTGGTGCGGTTTCACATCCCATGCTGTCGACAAAGGCCATAAGCTGAAATTTGAGGTGACTAAATTGATTATTCTATCTCAATATGAATTGCAGCAGAAACTGTGGGAAGTCATGGAAATACTGCCTAGAGACAACTTAGGTATTAATTTTAAAAATTGGCTTATCATTAGTGATAACTGATGGCTGCAATAGATCACTCAGTATGAATCTGTATTCTCTGTGATTCAGTAGTTTTGCCTGTCTCTGTGATTGGTTCATTTTCCTTGTATTAAAGTCAGGTGTTCTTGCCTGAGGCCTGCTGACTGAAAGCTCCAGGGTAGATTTTTCTCTTCCCTGTGTCTGGGGAATCGGCATCCCCCAGGAGCAGGGAAGAAGAAAAAGGCAGACTGGGGCAATTGCAGGCTCCTGCCTGGTTTTTCCTCTTTCTACACTCTTTGGATGTCCTAGAGGATGTGAACCTGACGAACCTTGATGCAATGGCCTGTCCTGGAAGGTCTACAGGGGTCCCCAGGAAGGCTAAAGATGTTGCCGGTATGTATAACACTTAGGGGGAAAAATTCAGTTGCTTTGCGCCTCCCGTTAGCGCCCCTAGGGGGTGCTAACGGGGTGCAAAGCAACTAGCGCTTGGGCGCAGCGCCACTAACGCCTCCCGCTATGTCCAATAGGGTCAGGGTGGCATTTTTGTGGCCGGGGCGGCGATAATTGAAGGGCAGGTGCCAGGTGGCCATTTTTTTTTGGACCACCTGCCAGCACCTGCGCCCTCTGGCCTCCTGCTGCGTGGTGCCAGCCACAATCCGTCAGCCCGGCACTCCTCTTGAGTGCCGGGCTCTTTTGCCGGCACCCTGCTCCCCGGTGGTTCAGCTAGGGGAGGGGAGGGAGGTCTGCAGTACCGCAGCGTTACGTGCTGGCGTGCATGGCACTGCTGCACATAGCGCCGCGATATTCAATGGGAGCGCCCCAAGAGGGAGGGGGAGCGCTTCCAGTAGCACCCCGCCTCCTGCTTGGGGTGCTACCATTGAATTTCGGGTGCAGGGGCGCTAACTTTTTTGTAGTGCTAAATGTAGTACCCCGGCAAAGTTATCGCCCCAAAGGGGGCACGAGCCAATTTTCCCCCCTTTGATGTTACCCCATCCCCAAGGATAGCCTAAAGCACTCTTGGTCAATCCCAGTGGCAGTAAGCACACGGACAAGAAAGTTACAATTTCAAGCACTGATTCTCATCCCAGCCCTTGTTATCATAGTAGAAATACCCTTCTTTATATTGGTTTTGTTTCCTGAAAAATGTCCTCTTTCACTCCCATCTCTGATTATGCTCACACTCCTATTATATACTTTAGAGGTTTTGTCCATGATATAAGCTGCCGCTCATAGCAAAATCATAGATTTCTTGTGTCCTCCAGTACATCTGCCGGTGCTGACGAGCCTGGTGCAGGAAGTACATGCCTTCTCGCACTGGTCAACACTTGGGATGATTGGGTTGGAATTATTGTGCTTTGACAAAATGGTTTTCAGTTTTGTTGCTTTCGGTTCAACTCATTTATTTTCACAGTATTAGCACACATGGCAGTATGGCACTGTGGCCTAACCAGTGTGTGGGAATGTTTAGAATTAGTTTTTGTTTCTAATTAAATCATCAAATTCATATGACTTGGTTCACAGAGAGTGAAGGGAAGATTTGTGGAAAGAGGGAAAAAGCTAGCTTTAGTCAGTTTTTCATAGAATCATTTTCTGAAGTAAATTCTTTCGTCATTTTTATTTTTGCATTTCATCAGAAGAACAAGAGAAATGTGATCTACAACTTGAAGGGGTCTAGAATGTACTAAAATAGTTGTTTGGCTTGTTGCGAAGTTGGGAGTGAAAGCCTGATTTACATAACCATTGAATATTTTGAATTGTTAATAACTCAAGCCAGGGTTCCATTCATTATGTGCTTCACTCACCTGCACTTTAATTTTAGAACTCTAATTATAAACAGGGTCTTGTTTAGAGTGACATTGAGCAGAATGCACGCTGACTAACACCAACAGGTAACTTCACCCGTAGACAGGTGGGCGGGGAGAGAAAAGCCATCAAGACTCCTCTTCACCCACGACTGTGTGGCTGTTCATGGTTCCAACGCCATCATCAAGTTTGCGGATGATACCACGGTAGTAGGCCAGATCACCAACAACGATGAGTCAGCCTACAGGGAGGAGGTCCAGCATCTCGTGAAGTGGTGCGCCGATAACAACCTGGCCCTTAACATCAAGAAAACCAAAGAAATCATTGTGGACTTCAGGAAGTCTAAAGGCGGAAGTCACACCCCCATCCACATCAATGGGGCTGTGGTGGAAAGGGTGGACAGCTTTAAGTTCCTCGGAGTCCACATCACGGAAGACCTCTCCTGGTCCCTCAATACCTCCTCTCTGGTGAAGAAGGCCCAGCAGCGCCTATATTTCCTAAGGAGGCTGAAGGGATGTAACCTGTCACCCCTGATCCTCTCTAACTTTTACCGCTGCACAATAGAGAGCATCCTGACGAACTGTATCACAGTATGGTATGGCAGCTGTAGCTACTATGACCGGAAAGCCCTGCAGCGGGTAGTCAAAACTGCCCAACGCATTACCGGCACCCGGCTACCGACCATAGAGCACATATACCAGAAACGCTGTTTACGGAGGTCATGGTCCATCATCAAAGACCCTACCCACCCCAGCCACAGTCTGTTCGCCCTCCTGCCATCTGGGAGACGCTACAGATGCATTCACACCCGTACGACCAGATTTAGGAACAGCTTCTTTCCCAGGGCTGTCATCCTACTGAACTCCACAAATAAACTCTAAAGCCTGCACATCTGCCAATGCACTTTATTATGGTTATGTTTATGTTAATGTATTACAAGCCAAATGTATGTTGAATGTTTAAATGTCTTAATCTAAATGTACACTCTCGGGAGCCGCAAGCCTACATTTCGTTGTACTGCACTTGTGCACTAACAATGACAATAAAAGTTGATTTGATTTGATTTGACAATTATAGACAATTCTACAGATACTGTAGAGTTGTGCATTTTTGTGGTAAGTATATTTTCTCAGGCCAAGTTCCTCTGTGTAAATATACTTATGGTGAAAAATAACTCACACATTTTTGGCATTGTCTCTGACAGTATGTGGAGGCAGTCATATCCATAATGCTTTTCAGACCTTTTTTCCCCCAATTTTTTGTACAAGATGCTACAAAGCACAAGCAGAATCACAAGCAGCATAATTAGAAAAGGGAGCCCTAAAATGCAATTAAGTGGATTGGGCCCAAGAGTGATACGGACTTGACCTCCTCCAAAATCACAGTCCAATAAACCAAAATTGTGTACAGGTTCAAAGAATGTGCAAGTGCCTGTCGTCTCCTCCACACTACCTCCAAATCAATTAATATCTCGGGTCGCCAGCAATGGAGTTGCCATGACGTGCAGTAAATTCTGCCCATACCTGCCAATCTGTTCACTTTTCATGTGGACATCAGCTTTTTCAGCCTCTTCTCACAATGTTTACTCTGGAGGCTGGGAAACAAACCCTGTGAAGTAGCCCCATAATCCACTGTGGCTCACTTCTTCCACATATACTCAGAAGAGATGAGCTGCAGTGGATTTTAGGGCAAATTCCCCAGTTTTCCTGCCTATTGTAGGGGGTGATGTTTGGGGTCAGCTTCACCTCTGACTTATGAGCAGTTCGAATTGCTCCCACTCCCTTGGTTCTAGACCTTGGACTTATTTGGGGGTTGTAATAAAATTGCAGCAGACAATTGAATTTTGGTGAAAGAACTTTGATCTTTATTTGAGAAGGAAAATACACAATACAATAATCTTCACACTCTAAAAATGGGGAACACTTTGGAATATGTGAGGGAGACAGAATACTTCACCCCCCCCCAATTCCACTTCACTAGCTAAGTTGGGCTCCAGAGGACCAGGGATAATGCTCACCAAACGACTTCCTTGACTGTTGTAGAGGTTCGCGATTTCGGGGTTCTCTAGGTGTGGCGGTTGGGGCCTGCCATACCCTGTACGCGGTAGAAGACTTCACCTGCGTTGCTTTTTCAGTCTCCGCGTGTCCGCTGATGCGGGCAGGTGCGTATTGGATCTATTGGGTAAGTACCCAATTTCTTTTGGTCAGAGAAAGGGTTTAGAGCCTTTTCATCAAATCTTACCCAGGGGTAAGTCAGGATAGTTTGCAAAGTAGAAACAAACTTGCGAATCTTCGGTTTCTTCCAGGTTGGTTTCTTGTTGGTCGCGGTGGCCCAATATTACCTAGTTGCTGGTAATACTTTTGGTTGTTTGTTTCTTGGGGCCTTTGGTTGCAGCGAGGCGTTTGATGGTACCTTCTCCTGACTCGGATACTCTTGTGACTTGACATGGATTTTGAAGTACGTTTCTTCTTCTTCTCCGAACCGAACTCCTTGGCCGAACGAAACCGACTCCCCCCTCTTCCTTTCTCCGTCTCTCTGAGTGTGCGATGATGTCTTCTGAAAAAGCAGGCCCCAATTATACCGTTTGAGGACATGCTTATCTGCCCACCAAATCTTCTCTGGCCCATTGTCATTTTTGGTGGGCTCGTTAACATTAATAGTTTTGAACTTTTTAACGGATTTTGAGCTGGTCCCATCAATCTTAATTGGTTTAAGTTGGTGTGAACTAGTTTCGGGATGTTCCATCGAAACCAAAATTGGCTTTTAAATGACTGTTTAATCTTTGGTCCAATTTGTCAGATTTGTCTTTTCCTGCTGGGGTCAGGGTCCCTTTTGTTGGTCAGTGGCATGTCCTGCATTATGCATACTTTGGATGGCTTTGTAATTTTTTGGCGGGAGCTGCTCTTCCGTAGGCCTATTGTCATTATGTAAAATGACTGAGACAGTCCAGAATGTTCCCAGACAGTTTGGCTTATGCCAATACCCAAACTGCTTGTTTTACAGAGGCCCATCCCAACCCCTTTGTCACAGCCTTTCACAGGCCTGGACATGCCTTTTTAAAATAACCAAAATCCTGGGGTTTTGACTTTAATTCCCTTTTTGGCCCAATATTCTTTTAAACAGTCCAAAAATATCTTCTTTTGGGGTAATCTTCTTGGTTTGGGGGAATCTGCAGAATTTTGCAAATCCTACAATCCCTCCTGTGATACTTCATCCACTATAGTATCATCTTGGGTGAGCAAAAATTCCTGATCCCTGGGAGCCAACCTTCCCCTGTATTATCTAAACTAAAAACCCAAACAGAACACTCACCCATTCCCCTTTAGGTGTAGTGTTCAAAAATATCCAAGGACGGAGGGGCCCAACACCCCTGCACCACTTGGGAAAATATAACACATACATAGAAAGATAAATAATCACACACAGTCACAAAACTTTATTTTTAATAATGGTTAAGGTTTGTTTTATACCTGGTCATAGAATTTATTTTTTATTTTTGTCCCATGCTCCCTCATGTTGAGATCGGAGCATCCTGTCTCTCCCCTTGCACTTTGTGCACAGTAAATAGAAAATTATATCGAGCTAGCAGACTACTAAAATGTGTGAAGGCAGTCTGATCCAAGAAGGGACCCCTATATTCTCAAAAATGTCCCACCAGGGTGGAACTACGATATCCAAGACCTTGGCCCCTATCTCGACTGTCCTGTGCTCTAATGTGTAGAAATGCTTTTGTGTCTAAACATTTCCTTCAGCAGGGCCTGGTATAGCTGTTCTGTCTCCTTCGGGCACCATTCCGGTAAGTTTACCTCGGTCAGGTTCAGGATCACTGAGGCCACCACATAGTGTACCCCCTGGTACAGCAACTTGTCGGTTGGCACTAGGACTAACCCATTCCCTAGTCCCTTGGTAGTGGTAGGACACCTCTGTACTATAGTCTGTGATGTCGTGGTCATGGGCAGGGGCTTTCGGGGGCGTACTACGAGTTCAGTGGCGTTGACTGGGATCGGGGAGTATGGGATCGCGTATGCATGCAGGCTAGAATCCCACTCCATCCCCTCCCCAGCATCTTGCCATTGTCTGTGGAAGATGATGGATATGCCTGTGGGGCAGACCTTCTCTGACCACCACATACAAACATAAACTCCCTGATCCAGCTACCACCACTTGTCCCAGCACACCCTCACTCCCCCTCGGGTCCCTGTAATCGTCCGATGGGTATTGTTCCCCAATCGTTCCCAGTCGACTGCGGGGTTTCCTATGTCCCTGCTCAGCTTTCTGAGCCACCACCACCTATCCAAAGGAATCTGTCCCTTACATGTCAAACACACACATTTCCCCTCGGTGACACTGACCCTTGTAGCAACGATCTGCACCCTGGGGCACGGAATGGAGGTCTCCCCGTACGTGAACCCAGTCTGGCTGGAGTACTGTGTTGTGTTAGACCCCAGCCACCCTGGCCACCTTCCCTCATGGAAGTAAATGGCGAGCTCCTCCACACCCTGTTCGCCACCCCCTACGGTAACGATCGGTGCTCTCTCTCCCGAGCACCCATAGATGTGGGAATTCTCCACGTCTCCTCGGTCACCGATGTTCACCCCTACCAGGGCGAGCAGGAGCAGAACCTTTCTCATGCCGATTTCCTTTCTGTAGGGGCACATAAAACAGATAGCCATGTCCCAAGAAGGTTCTCTGGCCTGACACAGTTACCAAAATTTTCAAAAACTTAAACTTATCATAAACTAAAATTAAACAATTAAAATTCCAAAACCTAAGAAACTGTAAAACACTCTTAAACTAAAAGCTATATACATCCGCCGCCCGTCTCCGGACGGCCAGGCTAATCCCTGTTAGGCCTCTGCCTTTTGTGGAATCTGGGCAGCTTGTACAGTTGGGCGTAAGGTGACCTGTGCCACCGGACCCGGAGAGTCCTTCTTAAAAGAACTGGGGGTTTTTCCGTTTCCCAACTGACCGGGGGAGTGTGCCCTCCTGTGCTGCTGCACACTACCCCCTTCTGTGTGGCTGCCGAGTCCCTATCCTGTCCTGTGGGTTCCGCGCAGCCTGATGCCGCAGGCTGGGAACCTTTCTTTCTCTCTCTCTGCCCAACGCTACCTCTCCTGTGAGTCCCTGGGGATCTATGTCCTTAGACTGGTCCCTGACCTTGGTTTTTCCCTTTCTGTTAAGGGCTCTCCTGGGGCTGGACCGTTTAAACTGATACACAGGCGACCACGGTAGTTTAGGCTGTGGTATGCGAGGAGACCTTCTTAAGGCTCCGGCTACTGGGGGTGTACCTGAGTCCCACAATTCACTGCCCCCACCTTTGCGGTCTGTGAGTCTGCCACAGCTGCAGGCTGATGATCTCTAGCTTTAAAACGGTTCGCCCTTGCTGGCCGTTCCCCACTCTCAGTTTTGAGCAGCTTGCACTGATTAATGTGGAACCACTTTGTGCGGTGGGGCATCTTTATGGCATAGACCATGGGGCTTGCCTTATCCACAATGCTGTACGGCCCCATATACAATGGTTCGAAACTTCCCAACCGGGCAAAGTTCCTCACCATGACCTGATGCCCTATCTCCCACTCGCGGTGCCTGTTGGGTTCTAGCAGCAATCGGTTACTCTGGTGTGCTGTTTTCCCATGTTGCTAGCAGCCTGTTTAAGGTGTTCAAACAGATTCCTGACGAAGCTGTCCCAGTTCACCTCTCTGAGCTGACCTTCCGTGAGCACCGGGGCTAGTACATGGGTGGGGGTCCGCATAACCCTGCCAGTCATCAGCTCGTGTGGGGAATACCCCGTGCTTTTTGACTGGCTGGTTTGGATCCCCATTAGGACCAACGGTAGGACTTCTACCCACTTCTTGGGTGAGTCTCCCGTCTCCTTGCGCAGCCTTTCTTTTATAGTACGGTTTAAACGCTCTACAGGACCCGATGACTGCGGGTTGTAGACGACGTGCCATTTCCCCTCGATGCCGAGTACCATGAGGGTCTCTTGCATGACCTGTCCGGTAAAGTGACTCCCTTGGTCGGACTCCACATACTGCGGCAGTCCCCACCATGAGAACACTTCCCTGACCAGGATCTTAGCTGTACCCAATGCGGTAGCTGTTCGGCAGGGAAAAGCTTCCACCCACTTTGAGAACACATCCACCAGGACTAGGCAGTACTTGTAGCCTCCCTGGGCGGTGGGTAGGGGCCCGATGTAATCGATCTGGATCGACTGCCATGGTCCCTCTACCCTCCTGATGTGTCCCAAAGATACCTTCCTTTTCTGGGGGTCAGGGTTATTGGCAGCACACACCAGACAGCCGGCACAGAACTCGCGGACCTGTTCCCTCAGTCCTGGCCACCATCCTGCCTGTTCTACCCGCTGCCAGGTGGTCTCAGGCCCGGGATGCCCCGCTCCTGGACCCTCATGGGCCAGTTGGAGGAATTCCCTTTGGTGCTGCTGCGGCACTACCCATTGCTCCCCCCTGAACAGCATGCCTTCCTTGACGGTGATGGCTGCTGTACCGTACGGGCCCTCTACCTTCTCCCCTTTTGTGAGCGCATTCAGGACGGCTCTGAGGACGGGATCCCGTACCTGGGCCTGCTTTAGGTCCGGGACCAAAGCTACCCCGTGTACCTCCCTTGTCCCAGATTGCGGCTACCGACCCTGTTCGGTAGGGGTCCCAAAACTCTCCTTCCCTGGCTCCCTGCTTGGCCAATTCATCTGCCTTTTGACTGCCCTCCCGCATGGGTTCTGTCTTTGAATGGGCTTTAACCTTATGGATGTAGACCTTCCCTTCCTCCCCTATGGCTGTCATGATTTTCTCCAGCAGAGGCTTGGTTGCCAGGGGTCTCCCGTCAGCGGAGGTGTATCCGCGACGGGACCAGACGTACACGAATTGCATGTGAACATGCTGTCTGAGCAAATCGTGTACGGGGTAGGGAATTTGTCGGGGTGTGTAACCACGTACACTATCACGGGCATTTCAGCCTGCTGGGCGCTCATGGTGCTGGGGAGTTTAATTGCCAGGGCAATATTCGCCCCTGGGTCATAAACTCCACACCCTGTAAGTCGTTCCCCAGCAGATACTGTGCTCGAACCGTCTACATAGATTTCGCGGCCTGTGGGGTGTATCCCGGCCCGAAAGCCTATGTTGACTTCCCATACTCCTTCAATGGAACACCGGTGGGCCGTCCCTGGATAAATCATGTTGGCTGCGAGCTTCGGCTTGCAGAGACCTTTCACCCTTAGGTCCATCTGGGAGAAAAGCAGGGTCCAGCGAGCAATGCGGGCACTGCTCACTGTCCCATCCTTAATTCTCCCATCTAGGAGCATCTGGGTGGGCATGTGATGGGTAAGGAGGGTGATGGGCGAGGTGCCTGTGAAGATCAATGATCTTTTCACAGCCCAGTGAGTGGCGAGGAGGTGCCTCTCACAGTTGGAATAGCCCTTCTCCACATGCGTGAGTATCCCGGAGGAGTAAACCACCGGTATCAGCTGACCGTGCCGCTCCTGGAGCAGCACTGCACTCAGACTGTCTGTGATGAAATATTCCATTCATCACTGCCTGTGACTGTGGTTGGTTTCAGTTTCACTTCCCTTACCTCTGTTCCGTTTCCTCACCATTGTATTGTACTATGTGTAGGGCTCCGCCCATACCTGGCCCATTGTATTGTACTATGTGTAGGGCTCCGCCCATACCTGGCCCCTATGTAAGCTGGCCCAGCCTGCAGCACATCCAGTACGGCAGAGCTCTGGATGGAAGATACCTCTCTCCTGTGTGTTACCTTCTAAGTCAATAAAAGCCTTGTTTTGTTTCGCTAACATCGAGTCTCGGATTTATTGAGGCACATCAATTTTATTGACTTAATTTTCAACACAATGGATCAACTCTTGAAACCCGAACGTTTGGATTTGGACCAGCATGCTTCGGACGCATCGGCACGCTTCGGACACTGGTTTATGTGTATGGAATTCTTCCTGGACAATTCCGCAGCCGTCAAAGGCGCTACGGACGCTGCGAGTATGAAACTCGGAATTCTGCGGAATTGGGTAAGCCACCGGGTTTACCCCCTCATCCAAGACGCCGACACGTACCCGGCCGCCTGCGACATCTTAAAGGCGCATTACCAGCAGCCTACGAATGAGGTGTATGCTAGGCATCTGCTCGCTACTCGCGCACAGCGACCTGGGGAATCGGTGGAGGAGTTCCTAGGCACCCTGAAAACGCTTGGCAAAGACTGCAAGTGCCAAGATGTAAAAGCCGCAGTGTACACTGACGAGCTTGTTCGCGATGCCTTTATCACAGGCCTCAGCTCCACTTACATCCGGCAGAGACTGCTGGAAAAAACGGGATTGGACCTGAAACAGGCTGCGGACACAGCGCAATCCCTGGATGTGGCCCAGAGAAACTCGGACGCCTACTCTTCAGCCCGCGCCGTCCACGCCGCCACGTGCGCACCAAGGGCGCCGCCATCTTGGAAGGCATCTTCCCTGCCCGGCAGCCCGACACCGTCGGGGCCCCGCTCTCCCCCCAGAAGCCCTACGACAGCCGCGACGCGTCGGGGACCCAACTGCTACTTCTGCGGGCAGCCGAAGCACACCAGAAACCTGTGCCCGGCGAAAGGCACCACCTGCTTTAAGTGCGGTAAGAAGGGGCACTTCGGGAAGGTGTGCAGAGGGAACCCCGCCGGAAAACCCGCCACCGCCGCGTGTGCGCCGTGGGAGCGGCCATCTTGGACGCCATCTTGCCCGACCTCGTGGGGTCCGCCATCTTATGAGCAGACAGTGTGGACGCCATCTTGTCTCGATCAGGGCCCTACAGTGGCATCGGTCACAGTGGACCAGACCAGGCCACACCCGCTATCCAAATCAATGGTGGACATCGAGGTAAACGGGTGCGGGGTTAAATGTTTAATTGACAGTGGAAGCACGGAGAGTTTTATCCACCCTGAACTGGCACAACAACTCTCCCTAAAGGTGGTCTACTCGGGGTACCATCTCTATGGCTGATAAAACCCAGACATCGACCATTATGGGTTACTGCACGGTACAATTGTCCGTTAACGGAACTGTATACGATAATTTTAAAGTATTAATCATGAAGAATCTATGTGCGAGCGTGATCTTGGGCCTGGATTTCCAGTGCAACCACCAAAGCATCACGCTCAAGTACGGTGGGTCCCAGCAGCCCCTCACAGTGTGCGGTCTGGCTACCCTGAAGGTAAAGCCGCCTTCGCTATTCGCGAACCTTACCCCTAACTGCCGGCCAATAGCGACCAAAAGCAGGAGGTACAGCTGGGAGGACAGGCGGTTTATCGCGACCGAGGTAGACAGGCTCCTGAAAGAGCGCATTATTGAACGCAGCAACAGCCCGTGGCGCGCCCAAGTGGTAGTGGTAAGGGGTAGCGAGAAGAAACAGATGGTGATCGACTATAGCCAAACGATCAACAGGTACACCCAACTAGACGCCTACCTGCTACCCCGCATATCAGAAATGGTGAACCAAATCGCCCAATACCGGGTGTTCTCCACCATCGACCTCAAGTCAGCGTACCACCAGCTCCCTATCAGACCAGAGGACCGCCTGTACACCGCCTTCGAGGCGAACGGACGCCTCTACCAATTCCTCAGAGTCCCCTTTGGGGTGACGAATGGGGTCTCGGTCTTCCAGAGGGAGATGGACCGCATGGTCGATGACCACCACTTGCAGGCAACCTTCCCCTACCTCGACAACGTCACCATCTGCGGTCACAACCAGCAGGATCACGACTCGAACCTCGAAAGGTTCCTGAAAACCGCACAAAAACTCAACCTCACCTACAACGAGGACAAGTGCGTTTTCAACACCACGCGCCTCTGCATACTAGGCAGCGTGGTGGAGAATGGGGAAATCGGACCAGACCCCGACCGATTGCGCCCCCTACGGGAGCTGCCCCTGCCCAACACTCCCAAAGCCCTGAAAAGGTGCCTGGGGTTATTTTCTTATTATTCCCAATGGGTCCCCAACTACTCCGACAAAGCCCGCCCCCTCTTGAAGCATCCTCTTTTCCGCTCTCTGCTGAGGCCCACGCCGCCTTCAAAAGCATTAAGCAGGATATTGAGCGGGCCACGCTACAGGCAGTGGACGAGAACACTCCATTTCAAGTGGAAAGTGATGCGTCTGACTTTGCCTTGGCGGCCACCCTCAACCAGGCGGGGCAGCCCGTAACTTTCTTCTCGAGGACCCTCCAAGGGCCCGAGATCAGACACTCCTCCGTGGAAAAGGAGGCCCAAGCCACCGTGGAGGCAGTGCGCCACTACCTAGCCGGCAAACACTTCACCCTACTTACCAACCAGCGGTCGGTAGCGTTTATGTTCAATAATAAACAGAGGGGGAAGATCAAAAATGATAAGATTCTTAGGTGGCGGATCAAGCTCTCCACCTTCGAGTATGACATCATTTACCAGCCAGGGGCCCTTAACGAATCCCCTGACGCCCTCTCACGAGGGATGTGTGCCAGCGCCACCGGGGATCGGCTACAGACCCTCCACAATGACCTCTGCCACCCAGGGGTCACGCGGCTGTTCCACTTCATAAAGTCCCGCAACTTACCCTACTCGATTGAGGAAGTTCGGTCTCTGACCAGGAACTGCCGCACTTGCGCTGAGTGCAAGCCTCGGTTCTACCGCCCAGATAGAGCCCACTTAATCAAAGCTACACGGCCCTTTGAGCGGCTCAGCTTAGATTTCAAGGGCCCTCTCCCGTCCGTCGACCGCAATGTTTACTTCCTGAACATTGGGAACCGGGAGTATTCGTCCACATTCGCCTTCCCCTGCCCAGACATGACCAGCGCCACGGTCATTAAATGCCTCAACAGCCTGTTCTGCCTGTTCGGTATGCCGAGCTACATCCATACGGATAGGGGAGCATCCTTCATGAGTGAAGAGCTACGCCAGTACATGCTGTCCAGGGGCATCGCCACGAGCCGTACCACCAGCTACAACCCCCGGGGTAACGGTCAAGTGGAGCGAGAGAACGGGACAGTATGGAAAGCAGTCACTCTAGCTCTAAGGACCAAGGGCCTCCCTATCTCCCGCTGGCAGGAAGTCCTCCCAGATGTGCTCCATTCGATACGGTCGCTATTGTGTACTGCCACTAATGCCACGCCTCATGAACGAATGTTTGTCTTTCCCCGGAAATCCACCTCAGGTGTATCCATGCCGTCATGGCTCTCCACCCCAGGTCTGGTATTCGTGCAAAGGCATGTGAGGGGCCACAAGGCGGACCCTCTCGTGGAGCCAGTGCACCTGCTCCACGCCAACCCCCAATACGCGTATGTCCGGCACGCCGACGGAAGGGAGGACACCATGTCCATAAAAGACGTCGCCCCAGCCGGTAACGACAACAACCACGACAATAGCAGCAACAACGATCACAGCAACTCTTACCCACCCACTACTCTTTCATCACCCCCGGAAGAACATCGACCAACGGCACCCTCACCAACTACCCCTTCAACAACCCTGGCGGCACCCCCGGCAGAGACCCAGGAGGCCACCGGGGACACCCAGCCGACACCCGCGGCACCACAACAGCCACGTCGGTCGCAGAGGACTATCAAACCCCCGAACAGACTAAATCTATAGAAGGGGTGAATGTGATGAAATATTCCATTCATCACTGCCTGTGACTGTGGTTGGTTTCAGTTTCACTTCCCTTACCTCTGTTCCGTTTCCTCACCATTGTATTGTACTATGTGTAGGGCTCCGCCCATACCTGGCCCATTGTATTGTACTATGTGTAGGGCTCCGCCCATACCTGGCCCCTATGTAAGCTGGCCCAGCCTGCAGCACATCCAGTACGGCAGAGCTCTGGATGGAAGATACCTCTCTCCTGTGTGTTACCTTCTAAGTCAATAAAAGCCTTGTTTTGTTTCGCTAACATCGAGTCTCGGATTTATTGAGGCACATCACTGTCCCCACTGGCTGCTACCTCCAAGAAAAACTCTTTTTCCCCATCAATAGCCCCTAGAGCCGGCGTGGTCTGCAGATCTGGTTTGAGTTTTACAAATGCTGCCTCGCAACCCTCATCCCAAACACACACCACTCCCTTATGTAGGAGTCGGAGCAGAGGGGCTGCTGTGGCTGCGTAATCCTCAATAAAATCTCTGCAGTACCCTGTTAGCCCTAGAAAAGATCTCACTCCTGTTACTGTATTGGGGGCTGGTAACTCCTGCACTGCTTCCCTTCTGGCTTTATCGATGGCCCTTACCCCGCGCGCACAGCCAGCCCTAGGAATTTTACTTCCTGTCGGCCGATCTGTACCTTCTTAGGGTTTACATTAAAGCCTTCCTGCCTGAGCAACTCCAGCAGTTCAGCCAGTAGTGGACCATGTTTCTCTCCTTCATTGGTAAATAGGAGCAGGTCATCCACATACTGAACTAACTGTCGGGGCCGGCTGAAGCCCTTTAAACAATCTGCCATACACTGGTGAAAAATGCTGGGGCTATTGTGGAAACCCTGAGGTAAGCAGTTCCAGGTGTACTGTTGGCCTTTAAAAGTGAAGGCGAACTTGTACTGATCCTCTCACCGTAGAGGGATGGACCAAAACCCGTTGAAAATATCCAGCACCGTGAAGATGGTCGCGGAGGCTAGAATACTTCCAATGAGGTCAGCGACAGCTGCGACCGTGGGTGCACAGGTGGGGATGTTTCGATTGAGTACCCGATAGTCCATTGTGGCACTCCAGGAGTTGTCTGGTTTTCTAACCGGCCACAGTGGCGAGTTTACGTGGGTGGCTATCGGTCTCAATAACCCCTGTTTGACCAGAGAGGTCATGGCCGTTTCCATGTCTGCCTCCGCCTCTTTGGGGAAATTATACTGTTTTTGTGGTCGGGTCATGGGGTCCCCGTCTACGCTAACCTCGACCCCGTTCACCCTCCCACAATCGTGCTTATGTGTGGCAAATGCACCGAGGTGTGCTTGCACAAATGCCTGGTACTCCACTGGAGTGTTACTGACCATTTGTTCGAGGTCGTAACCCTCCTTTGGTTTTAGGGTACACAAGGTCCCCTTGCCCTGTTTCTCTGGGATAACTGCCACTTTACTTTCTTTGTCGGTGCATGCTCCCCACAGACAGTGGTTCCTAAGATCCACTAGAATCCTATGGCCTATGATAAAATCAGCCCTCAGGATCCCTTTTCCTTCCTGCTCCCATTTCATTAAAACACAAGTCCACTTGGTGTGCAGTGCTCCTAAGTGAATGGACAGCAGCATGGAGAATGAGCCAGTCTGCTCGTTACCTGTAAACCCCACTAAGCTGTACGGGACCCCATTATACAGAGGTGAGGCGGCGGGGTTATCTGAATAGACTATGGTGCTCGATGCTCCCGTGTCCAACAGATGGGTCCCTTTCACCTTTTCCACCTCCATCTTAACCAGCGGTCTCTTCCATACATCGTACTCAAGGGGACACAGGTAGACAGACTGTGCTGGCTCTAGTCATAAGTCTGTGTTGAGTGGGGCAGATGGAGTCAAAGCACCCGTGGCTGTGGCTACCTTCCCTGGGCCAGCCAACAAAACTCGAAGTGCAGCTACTAATGAATCAACCGTGGGGGGAGAGGTCGGTGTTTCTGTCTTTGGGGCAGGAGCTGGGGAGTTTTTCCCTACATTATCCTTCCAAGGATTTCTACAGTCCCTTCTCCAGTGCCCACTTTTCCCGCACCCGAAGCAGTTACGCCTCGTATCGGAAGGGTTACCCCCTTCCTGGTGCCATTCTTTCTTACTTTGGCTTGGTTTTAATTCGTGAACCTTTCCTTTCATTTGTGGTTCTTCCACCCCCTTACCGTTGCGGTAAGTCAGGGTCAGTTGTCTGACCACTGTCTCCTCAGTGACGTGGGGGCCCTTTGGGTCAAACCACAGCTCGGCCTTGGCCCTGATCCGTGGCAAGCTGTTTACCACCAGACTTCGGAGTCAGTGGGCCAGCTCGTCCTGGTTCAAGTTAGTCTGGTCGAGATCCCCATTACAGGCACTCTTATACACGGGCCACAGCCTGTCTGTGAAAGCCTGTGAGGTCTCCCCTGCTAACTGTGTAGTCTTCTCCACCCGGGAGAAAGGACTACCATCGTTCATCCCCATCTCCTCCAGAACTTGCTCCCGGATGGCAGCGTACCCGCCCTGTCCCTTCTTGCTCTCAGCAGAGAGGGACTGGTACAGCTTGCCATCCAAAGAGAACAGAAGCATTTTGGCCATCTCAGAGTCGTTGCACTCGTTGATGCCTGCTGCTTGTTCCACTTCCATGAAGTGGACTGAGGGGTCCCCCTTGTGGATGAGTTTGTTCAGGTGGCTTACCATAGCCCTAAGCTGTTGGGTACCATGGGGAATCACGAATTGGCTTTCAAGGGGCCTCTGGCCCCCACCACCGCCGGGTGGGCCAAACTTTTGCTGCCGAGCCGGGCACATCGGCCCCGGCTCTGACCTTCCCTGCATTGGCTTGCCCCCTACTGCCTGCTGCCAAACTGAGTCAAAACCCGGTGCCACAGGTGGTGGTGGTGTGCACTCCTCCCTGCCCTCCCTACAGATTGCTTGTCCCTCCTGCTGCCCAACTGGGTCATTCCCCGGCACCACAGGTGATGTCTGAACAGTTTCTCCTTCTACTTCCAGGTCCACCCAGGCTGCACCCGGGCTCACTAGGCATACCATGCCTTTTGCCCTGGACAGAGCAAGGTTTAAACTGTCGATCTGCTTTTGGCAGGGGCCGTGATCTCCCGCTTCAAAACCCCTAGTGCTTGCTACCTTATAAGCTGCCTGCATGTCTCTTAACCTCTCTTCCTGTTCTTTGAACTATCTGGTTAGGCGAGCGTTCTCCTCTCTTAACACTAACTCATTGCTTTTAGCCTTGGTGACTTGACACCGAAAATACTCATGTCTATTCCTGTGTTTCTCCGCTATCTGTAACGTCTCCTGACTTTGGGCCTGTAATTCCTGCAGTAATCCCTCCCCTGCTATGGCCCTTGCTTGAGACAGTTTGGCTGCCTCCCACAGCTCTTCTGTTAACATCTTAATGTGCTGATCTAAAAGCTGGATTTGTCACAGGGCGCAGACCAACCAGATGGCCTTTTCCACCGACTTTTTATGATCCTTGCTCTCAGTCCATTTGGCTGCAGCGTCCGTGAGACGCTCAGCACGCAACAGACTGGTCACCCATTTCTTGGTGATAGTCACCTTCCCAAACACATAAGAGGAAATCCTCTCTTTCATCTTCGTTCTTTCGTCAAACACAGGGTCTACTGCATTACATCCCTTTTGCCAAAGTCCTGCCACGGTTGCCATTATGTAGGGGTGGAGTTTGGGGTCAGCTTCACCTCTGACTTATGAGCAGTTCGAATCGCTCCCACTCCCTTGGTTCTAGACCTTGGACTTATTTGGGGGTTGTAATGAAATTGCAGCAGACAACTGAATTTTGGTGAAAGAACTTTGATCTTTATTTGAGAAGGAAAATACACAATACAATAATCTTAACACTCTAAAAATGGGGAACACTTTGGAATATACGAGGGAGACAGAATACTTCACCCCTCCCAATCCCACTTCACTAGCTAAGTTGGGCTCCAGAGGACCAGGGATAATGCTCACCAAACGACTTCCTTGACAGTTGTAGAGGTTCGCGATTTCGGGGTTCTCTAGGTGTGGTGGTTGGGGCCTGCCGTACCCTGGACGCGGTAGAAGAATTCATCTGCGTTGCTTTTTCAGTCTCCGCGTGTCCGCTGATGCGGTCGGGTGCGTATTGGGTCTATTGGGTAAGTACACAATTTCTTTTGGTCAGAGATAGGGTTTAGAGTCTTTTCATCAAATCTTACCCAGGGGTAAGTCAGGATAATTTGTAGAGTGGAAACAAACTTGCGAATCTTCGGTTTCTTCCAGGTTGGTTTCTTGTTGGTCGCGGTGGCCCAATATTATCTAGTTGCTGGTAATACTTTTGGTTGTTTGTTTCTTGGGGCTTTTGGTTGCCGTGAGGCATTCGATGGTGCCTTCTCCTGGCTCGGATACTCTTGTGACTTGACGTGGATTTTGAAGTACGTTTCTTCTTCTTCTCCGAACCGAACTCCTTGGCTGAACGAAACCGACTCCTCCCTCTTCCTTTCTCCGTCTCTCTGAGTGTGCGATGATGTCTTCTGAAAAAGCAGGCCCCAATTATACCGTTTGAGGACATGCTTATCTGCCCGCCAAATCTTCTCTGGCCCATTGTCATTTTTGGCGGGCCTGTTAACATTAATAGTTTATAATTTTTTAACGGATTTTGAGCTGGTCCCATCTATCTTAATTGGTTTAAGTTGGTGTGAACTAGTTTCGAGATGTTCCATCAAAACCAAAATTGGCTTTTAAATGACTGTTTAATCTTTGGTCCGATTTGTCAGATTTGTCTTTTCCTGCTGGGGCCGGGATCCCTTTTGTTGGTCAGTGGCATGTCCTGCATTATGCATACTTTGGATGGCTCTGTAATTTTTTGGCGGGAGCTGCTCTTCCGTAGGCCTATTGTCATTATGTAAAATGACTGAGACAGTCCAGAATGTTCCCAGACAGTTTGGCTTATGCCAATACCCAAACTGCTTGTTTTACAGAGGCCCATCCCAACCCCTTTGTCACAGCCTTTCACAGGCCTGGACATGCTTTTTTAAAATAACCAAAATTCTGGGGTTTTGACTTTAAGCCCCTTTTTGGCCCAATATTCTTTTAAACAGTCCAAAAATATCTTCTTTTGGGGTAATCTTCTTGGTTTGGGGGATCTGCAGAATTTTGCGAATCACAGAATCACAGAAACCCCACAGTGCAGATAGAGGCCATTTCGGCCCATCGAGCCTGCACCGACACATATCCCACCCGATCCCCGTAACCCCTACACCAACAAATATCCCACCCTATCCCCGTAACCCCACGTATTTAATCCCCCTAACACTAAGGGTCAATTTTATCATAGCCAATCAACCTAACCCGCACATCTTTGGATCCTACACTGTAGAGGCTGAAAATCATCATGCTTCAACCCACAACCTCAAACAAAGCAAAAATGGCATCTATGATCAGGATTATCCCGATCTATTTATTTAAAAATGCACAGTATTTTAAAAAATAATTTTATCTTTTATTCTTCGAATAGGACACATTTTCACACCATGAAAGCACACTTCTCTTATATAACTTACCAGCTGAAGTGCCCGGCGGTGCCGAGGGATTTTTGAGGGCATGTTGTTGTTGGAAGAGAGAGAGAGAGCGACTGGGGGGAAGAGAGAGAGCGACTGGGGGGAAGAGAGAGAGCGACTGGGGGGGAAGAGAGAGAGCGACGGGGGGAAGAGAGAGAGCGACTGGGGGGAAGAGAGAGAGCGACTGGGGGGAAGAGAGAGAGCGACTGGGGGGAAGAGAGAGAGCGACTGGGGGGAAGAGAGAGAGCGACTGGGGGGAAGAGAGAGAGCGACTGGGGGGAAGAGAGAGAGCGACTGGGGGGAAGAGAGAGCGACTGGGGGGAAGAGAAAGCGACTGGGAGGAGGGGGAGAGGAGGGGGGGAGGAGGGGGGAGGGGAGGGGGAGGGAGGAGGGGGGAGAGAAGGGGGAGATAAGGGGGTGAGGGGGGAGAGAAGAGGGGGAGTGGGGGGGAGAGAAGGGGGAGGGGGGGAGAGAAGGGGGAGGGGGGAGAGAAGGTGAGGAGGGGGGGAGAGAAGGTGGGGAGGGGGAAGAGGAGAGACACAGAGGGAAGGAGAGAGGGCGAGTGGCCCGCGGGCGCAAATGGAGCCAAGCCCTGGGAACAGGCGTGAGCCGGCTTGAGGCTGTGAGAGACAGCCAGGCCTGATTGCCGGGGTAACCCTTCCCCCCCCTCCCGAGCCCTGGCCGCCCCGCCCCGCACTCCCGAGCCCCGGCCGCCCCGCCCCGCACTCCCGAGCCCCGGCCGCCCCGCCCCGCACTCCAAAGCCCCGCCCTCCGCTCTCCCGAGAGCCCCGCCCCCCCCACCCGAGCCGGCTTCAAGACCGCTGAGCGGGGGAAGAGAGACGCCGCATCTCACCTGCTGGCTTCCCGCGCTCTGTGCCTCGGACTTCTGTGTGTCTCCTGCTGCGCGCGCACCCTGTGCCTGTCCCGTGTCCCTCGCGGCCGACACCGTTGCCCCGGGTAACGTGACGGGGGGAGACTGGGGGGGGGAGGGGGGGAGGAGCTTGCCACAAGCCGTGGGGCAATTACCTAGCTCGGGCGTGGCTGGGCAGGAGAGCCCCAGGCTTTGAGGCCTTACAAAAACTGGGAAAGGTAGGAAAAAGAATCAGGTTAGAGAAAATATTTACAAGTGAATTAACTTTTTTTTAAAAAAATTTGTGTTTTAAAAGCAACTTATTTTTTTGCTGGAAATGTAGATTTGAAAAGAAACACGCAGAAAGTGGGACAAAGAAATGAAGAGTTTGGAATCAAGATGGCGGCCACTCACCTCATTTCAGAATGATAAGGCCCGCCCATACACGCACCGATTGGTCAACCGTCAGGTCACTGAACTGTAGGATTGGTCAATCGCCCTGTCACTCGACTGTAGGATGGCCCGCCCGCACACGCAATGAACCCGCCCCCGTGACGCAGCGATTGTCGACTTTCGGGTCGCTCGACCGTACGATTGGTCAACCTTCACGTCACTTGATGCTAATGAGCGGAAAATGAGCGGAATTTTGAACGTATTTTGGATACCGTCGGCACAATTTTTGTCCGACCAAAAAGTAAATACACCTACAAGAGTCCCCTAATGATGAGCTTTCTTTTGATATAACACATGTGTAGGTATGCTCTATAACTTTTGATTGTATAGCCGGACAGACAGACAGAGACATACTCTTTTATATATATATACTAGCTGGAGTGCCTGGCGGTGCCGAGGCTTTTTCGAGGGCATGTTGTTGTTGGAAGAGAGAGAGAGAGAGTGACTGGGGGGAAGAGAGAGAGCGACTGGGGGGAAGAGAGCGAGTGACTGGGGGGAAGAGAGAGAGCGACTGGGGGAAGAGGAGGGGGGGAAGAGGAGGGGGGGGAAGGGGGGAAGGGGAGGGAAGAGGGGGGGGAAGGGGAGGAGGGGAGGGGGGAGAGAGGGGGGGAGGGGGGAGGGGGGAAGAGGGGGGGAGGAGGGGGGGAAGAGGGGGGGGAGGGGGAGGGGGGGGAAGAGGGGGGAGGGGGGAGGGGGAGGGGGATGGGGGGGAGGGGGGGAAGGGGAGGGGGGGAGGGGGAGGGGGGAGAGAGGGAAGGGGGCGTAGGGGAGGGGGGAGTGGGGGAGGGGAGGGGGGAAGGGGAGGGGAGGGGAGTGGGGAGGAGGGGGGAAGGGGGGGTGAAGGGGGGAGGGGAAGGGGGGTGGGGGGAGGGAGGGGAAGGTGGGGAGGGGGGGAAGAGGAGGGGGGGAAGAGGGGGAAGGGGGGGGAGGGGTGTGGGGGGGGAGGGGGTGTGGGGGGAAGGGGGTGAGGGGGGGTGTGGGGGGGTGAGGGGGGGAGGGGTGTGGGGGGGAGGGGGTGTGGGGGTGGAAGGGGGGGTTGGGGGGAAGGGGGGTTGGGGTGGGAAGGGGGTGTGAGGGGGGGGTGGGGGGTGGAAAGGGAGGGGGGAGATAAACTTAAAGTACAGGAAACTTTGTGTTATCCGGCACCCACGGGACCGAGCTGATGCCTTGCCTAAAGTATTCTCTAGAGTTAATGTTGAGAGATACGGAGATTCTTATCTCTGTATTTAACAACAAACACTGTTGCTTAGCAACAGCTTCTAAACACTCAGGTGTGGCCCTGAAGCTCTGTAGCTAAAGCTGTTGCTATAGCTACAGACCTTGCACAGCTACACAGTCGATTGTCTGTCACAGACACAGATTTGGAGCACAGAAGCCCCACCCACTCTATGTTCCTGTACTAAGATGGCCGCGCATGCACTCTGTTACACACTGAATCAAAATGGCGTCGCACTGAAACTTTTTGCCCTCCTTGACAAAGATGGCTGCCGTTAACCTGGGGCTGTCTGCAGAAGAAATTTCCTCAGCTGCAAACACAGGATCTTCAGATTATTATTTGGGGCTTGCGACCTACCCCAATTGCTTATGAAGCCTCCCCCACCTACTGACCCCGGGAATGGAGCTGAGGTAGCACACCCTCTGCCCTCTGCCAGTGTTTGTCTCTGTCTAGGCCAGGAGCCTGGGTCTAGAGTTGCACTGCTGGCAGTTGGAGAAGCCTAGGTCCCGGGCCTGGAAAAACGGTGAAAGGTAGGAGAATTATAGAGGTTAGAGAAAAGATTTACAAATTAATTAACTTTTAAAAAAAAAACAATTTGTGTTTTAAAAGCAACTTTTTTTTTGCTGGAAATGTATATTTGAAAAGAAAGACGCAGAAAGCAGGAAAAAGAATGGAAGCAAGATGGCGGCTACTCACCTCGGTTCAGAACGATAAGGCCCGCCCACACACGCACCGATTGGTCGACCGTCAGGTCACCAAAGCGTAGGATTGGTCAATCGTCCCGTCACTCGACCGTAGGAGGGCCTGGCTGCACGCGCCAGGAACCTGGCGTACGATTGGTCGACCTCGAGGTCACTCTGTCGCTAATGAGCGGATAATGAGATGCTAATGAGCGGAATGTTGAAGGTTTTTCGGATACCGCAGGCGCAATTTTTGTCCGGCCGAAACGTAAATACGCTTACCATCGTTTTGGAACGGTGAGCTTTCTTTCGACGTAACGCACGCGTAGGTACGCTCTGTAACTTTCGAGCGCATAGCCGGACAGACGCAC
The DNA here is from genome assembly GCF_052327205.1 of Somniosus microcephalus. NCBI lineage: Eukaryota > Metazoa > Chordata > Chondrichthyes > Squaliformes > Somniosidae > Somniosus > Somniosus microcephalus. Next base: position 92,457,970 of record NC_141000.1, read on the forward strand.
ACCCCGAGGACAGACAGAAGGACAGACAGAAGGACAGACAGATAGACAGACAGACAGATAGACAGAAGTATCCGTTTATATATATAGACTAGCTGGCGTGCCCGGCGGTGCCGAGGCTTTTTCGAGGGCATGTTGTTGAAAGAGAGAGAGAGCGACTGGGGGGGAAGAGAGAGAGCGACTGGGGGGAAGAGAGAGAGCGACTGGGGGGGAAGAGAGAGAGCGACTGGGGGGAAGAGAAGAGAGCGACTGGGGGGAAGAGAGAGAGAGCGACTGGGGGGAAGAGATAGAGCGACTGGGGAGAAGAGAGAGAGCGACTGGGGGGCAGAGAGAGAGCAACTGGGGGGAAGAGAGAGAGTGACGGGGGGAAAGAGGGGGGGAAGGGGAGGGGGAAAGAGGGGGGGAAAGAGGGGGGGAAGGGGAGGGGGGGGAAAGAGGGGGGGAAGGGGAGGGGGGAAAGAGGGGGGGAAGGGGAGGGGGGGGAAAGAGGGAGGGAAGGGGAGGGGGGGGAAAGAGGGAGGGAAGGGGAGGGGGGAAAGAGGGGGGGAAGGGGAGGGGGGGAAAGAGGGGGGAAGGGGAGGGGGGGAAAGAGGGGGGAGGGGAGGGGGAAAAAATGGGGGGAAGGGGGAGGGGGGGAAGAAGGGGAGGGGGGAAGGGCAGGGGGGAAGAAGGGGAGGGGGGAAGGGCAGGGGGGAAGAAGGGGAGGGGGGAAGGGCAGGGGGGAAGGAGGGGAGGGGGGGGAAGGGGGAGGGGAGGGGAAGGGGAGGGGGGGGAGGGGGAGGAGGGGGGAGGGGGAGGGGGAGGGAAGGGGAGGGGGTGGAAGGGGGGGAGGAGTGGGGGAGGGGAGGGGAGGGAGGGGGGAAGGGGGAGAGTCCCCGAGCCCCCTGATCTCCGGAGCCCCGCCCCCCCCGATCTCCCGAGCCCCGCCCCCCCCGAGCCCCGCCCCTCCCCTCCCGATCTCCTTAGCCCCACCCCCCCATCTCCCGAGGTCCCGCCCCCGCGATCTCCCGATGTCCCGCCCTGCGCTCTCCCGATGTCCCTGCCTCCCGATCTCCCGCCCCGCGATGTCGCGAGCCCCCGCCCCCCCCGATGCCCCGCCCCCCTCCCTCCCGAGCCCCCGCCCCCCCGCCCCTCCCGAGTACCGCCCCCGCCCCGCCCTCCCGAGCACCGGCCTCCCGCTCTCCGGAGCCCCGCCCCTCCCGCTCTCTCGGAGCCCCGCCCCTCTCGAGCCGGCTTCAAGACCGCCGATTGCGGCTCAGAGACGGCCGGCGGGGCCCGGTTGCCGGGGGTAACCCCTTCTCGCTCTCCAATTCAATTGCGGCTGTGAGAGACGGCCGGCGGGCCCCGGTTGCCAGGGTAACCCTTGCCTCTCTCTAAGCCCCCGCCCGAGAGCCGCACTCCCGAGAGCCCCGCCCCCCCCGCCCAAGCCGAGCTGGGAACAGAGAGAGAGACGCTGCGTCTCAGCTGCTCCTGCTGCGCGTGCACCCTTTAGTAAGGTAGCGGCGCTTGGCTGAGGCCCGCCCCTCCAGCCTTCACAAAGATGGCGGCGATCGGGGGCCGCTTGTTGACTGGGGCCGGGAGGTGCCTTGCTCCGGCGTGGGTGCGGAGGAGATGCCGAGGCTTCGAGGCCTACCTGCAAAAACGGGGAAAGGTAGGAAAATTAATGAGATTAGATAAGTTAATTACTTTCTAAATCTTTTTTTTTAAATATGGCCTAGAAATTCAGTGCCCTTAGCACCGATTTTGCGGCGCTAGAGGGCCTAGCGCTGCAATTGGCGCCGGTTCCTAAATTGCCTGGGGCCCTTCCGCGGCGGTAGACCGGTAGCGCTGCGCCGGCACCGATGACGTCATCGGTGTGCGCAGCGTCCCGGTTGCCGTGGTAACCTGGCCCCAAGCCGAAATTCAGTTGCGCCCGCCTCGCCCGTGGCAGGCGCAACTAAGACTCTGGCAACAGAGTCTTCCCCCAGTGTGCGCCGGCGCATAAAGGTGGAGCGGCGGCCGGCCGCGTTCCCGGCGGCCGCCTGCCCGCACCTCCCTTCCCGGACTCCTGCATTCCCCCCCCGCGGCCCTGATCAGTGTCTCATGCGAGCCCGGCACTTCCCCGAGGTGCCGGGCTCAGATGTCGGGTCAATCCGCCGGACAGTTGTCGGCTGCAGGCAGCTCCTCCTTAACAGGAGGAGGAGCCCTGCAGTTCCCCCCGCCTGCCGCACCGCATCGGGTGCCGCAGCGGGGGATTAGCGCCGGGAAACCCAAGTTCACGCCCGTTTTGAGGCGCTAAAGGAGGGTTTTAGCGCCCGCCGCCGTCTGGGCCCGGCGCACCCGAATTTTCGGCGGGCGCTGCCGCATTACCGCTGGCGCAAACTTTCTGGCGCTACAGCCCTGGCAAGACCAGAACCCAATTTCTAGGCCTATGTGTTTTAAAAGCAACGTTTTTTTTTAAAGACGCAGAAAGCGGGAAAAAGAAAGGAAAAGTTTGGAATCAAGATGGCGGCGACTCACCTCGGTTCAGAACGATAAGGCCCGCCCACACATGCACCGATTGGTCGACTGTCAGGTCACCAAAGCGTAGGATTGGTCAATCGTCCCGTCACTCGACCGTAGGAGGGCCCGGCCGCACGCGCCAGTAACCCGGCGTACGACTGGTCGACCTCGAGGTCACTCTGTCGCTAATGAGCGGATAATGAGATGCTAATGAGCGGAATATTGAACGTTTTTCGGATACCGCTGGCGCGATTTTCATCCGGCCGAAACGTAAATACGCTTACCAGCATTTCGGAAAGGTAAGCTTTCTTCCGACGTAACGCACGCGTAGGTACGCCCTGTAACTTTCGAGCGAACAACCGGACAGACGCACACCCGAGGACAGACAGACAGAAGGACAGATAGACAGACAGAACGATCCATTTATATATATATAGATATACTAGCTGGGGGAGCCCGGCTTTGCCAGGGCTGTTTTGGGCCCGGGGCGGTTTAAACCGAGTCCCAGGCTTTGGGGCCTCTCTGTATCCCTCTGTGAATCTGGTGTGCCGGGCAACATTTTAAATCGAGTCCCAGGCTTTTGGGCCCTGTCTCTGTGTCCCTCTCTCAATCTGCTGCCGGACAACATTTCTACCTTTTAATACCTTGAAAGATGAAAGTGAAAGTACTTATAAAACGTTTTTGGTAAATCTTATGTTATTTTTAAAAAGAGATACTAACTTTTTTGAAGCTGGATGAGCAGATTTTGAGCTGGAAGTAAATGGGGTTTTTAGCTTGAGGCAATGGCTGGCAGATCCCTGAGATGAAAATGATTAGTCTCGCCCACAGACGCAGCGATTGGCCAACCATCAGGCGACTGAACTGTAGGATTGGTCAATCGTGATGGCACAGGATTGGTCGAACCTTGACGTCAGTCAATCAATGCTAATTAGCAGATAATGAGTTTAATTTTGAAGGTTTTTTGCATAAGGCTGCGAACAATTTTCGTCCAACCAAAAAGTAAATATGCTTACGACCGTCCTGGAACCGTAAGCTTTCTTTGGAGGTAACGCACGCGTAGGTACGCTCTATAACTTTCGAGTGCATAGCCGGACAGACGCACACCGGAGGACAGACAGACAGACAGATCGATCCTTTTATATATATATAGAAGACTAGCTGGAGTGCCCGGCGGTGCCGAGGCTTTTTCGAGGGCATGTTGTTGTTGGAAGAGAGAGAGCGACTGGGGGGGGAAGAGAGAGAGCGACTGGGGGGGGGGAAGAGAGAGAGCGACTGGGGGGGGGAAGAGAGAGAGCGACTGGGGGGGAAGAGCGAGAGCGACTGGGGGGGAAGAGAGAGAGCGACTGGGGGGGAAGAGAGAGAGCGACTGGGGGGGAAGAGAGAGAGCGACTGGGGGGAAGAGAGAGAGCGACTGGGGGGGAAGAGAGAGAGCGACGGGGGGGAAGAGAGAGAGTGACTGGGGGGAAGAGAGAGAGCGACTGGGGGGAAGGGGGGGAAAGGGGAGGGGAGGAGGGGAAGAGGGGGGAATTGGGGGAGGGGGGAAGTGGGTGGAGGGGGAGGAGAGGGGGAGTCCCCGAGCCCCGCCCCCCCGATCTCCCAATGTCCCGCCCCCCGATCTCCCAATATCCCGCCCCCCGATGTCCCGCCCCCCGATCTCCCGATGCCCCACCCCCCGATCTCCCACCCCCCGATCTCCCAATGTCCCGCCCCCCAATCTCCCGATGTCCCGCCCCGCGATCTCCCGATGTCCCGCCCCCTGATCTCCCGCTCCCGATGTCCCGCCCCCCGATGTCGCGAGCCCCGCCCCCCGATGTCCCGAGCCCCGCCCCCCGAGCACCGGCCTCCTGCTCTCCGGAGCCCCGCTCTCCCGAGCCCCGCCCTCCCGAGCTGGCTTCAAGACCGCCGATTGCGGCTGTGAGAGACGGCCGGCGGGCCCGGTTGCCGGGGTAACCCTTCCCGCTCTCCAAGCCCCGCCCGAGATCCGCACTCCCAAGAGCCCCGCCCCCCCCGCCCGAGCCGAGCGGGGAACAGAGAGGGACACTGCATCTCAGCTGCTCCTGCTGCGCACGCACCCTGTGTATGTCCCGTGACCCTCGTGGCTGACGCCGTTGCCCCGGGTAACGTGACAACGGGGCGGGGGGATGGGACGGGGGAAGCTTAGCAGAAGCCGTGGGACAATTACCTAGCTCGGGCATGGCTGGGCAGGAGAGGCCCAGGCTTTGAGGCCTAGGTTCTGAGGCCTTACAAAAACGGGGAAAGGTAGGAAAAAGAATCTTCAGGTTAGAGAAAATATTTACAAATGAATGAAGTTTTTTTTTAAAACAATTTAATAAAAGCAATTTTTTTTGCTGGAAATGTAGGTTTGAATAGAAAAACGCAGAAAGCGGAAAAAAGAATGGAATCAAGATAGCTGACACTCACCTCGGTTCAGAACAATAAGGCCAGCCCACACACGCACCGATTGGTCGACCGTCAGGTCACCGAAGCGTAGGATTGGTCAATCGTCCCGTCACTCGACTGTAGGAGGGCCCGCCCACATGCGCCAGGAACCCGGCGTACGATTGGTTGACCTCGACATCACTCTATCGCTAATGAGCGGATAATGAGATGCTAATGAGCAGAATTTTGAATGTTTTTTGGATACCGCTGGCGCAATTTTTGTCTGGCCGAAACGTAAATACGCTTACGACCGTTTTGGAATGGTAAGCTTTCTTTTGATGTAATGCATGTGTAGGTACGCTCTATAACTTTCGAGTGCATAGCCGGACAGACGCACACCGAAGGACAGACAAACAGACAGACAGACAGATCGATCCGTTTATATAGATAGATATAATCCACCATCCCTTCAAAATCTTTATTTTTATAACCCAAAAGAATTAACCTGTAAAAGATTTACAGTTTTCATAGAAGAATTGATAGAATCGCAGAATTTAGTCCCCAAAACACAGGTAAATATCTTAGAATTCCTTGTAGTAAAAAGGGAACTTCACTCCAGCCACTGTAAATCCATCGCCCTGACCACAGGCTATGATTCACGTTACAGGGACTGGACCCGGATTGGTCAGTAGGTACATTCCAAACTAATAAGTAACCAAGGTTACCTCAGCAGTCAAACCTCTTTGCTGTGAGGACAGATGGACAAGAGAGTCACAGGACATCACTTCACCACAGGTTGAAACCTTTTATGTTGGTTCAGCTACGTTGATTGATTATTTTACAGTCGTAGTTTTGAAAATCTGAAATTCAATTAAAACTGACAAAGCTTCATTTCTCTTCCCTCTCCCCATTTAAAGAAAAATTGGTCTTTCAGACCCAGCGAACTTAAACTTCTTGGCCCAAAATTGCAGTTGGCGGTGACCTAAAGAATACAAACGTACCTTGTGTGAGGCCCAGAACGAAGACTTGCTCTTTGACACTGCAGAACATGGAAGACACACCCACAAAATCTGTCAAAACTAAGCCATGCCCAGAGAAATTTCCTTCAGTGTCTTCCATTGAAATTAAATATAAAAAGCTTTTAATTAAACTGGTACTTGGACTTATTTCATATATCAGCATTTTTTTAAAACCAAACTCAATGTATTAGTCCTTATGTATACAACTTCCTGTTTTGATACTCAGTAAAGGTCTAATCATGTTTTATATCTCCTACAAATAATGTTATTGAACTTCAGAGATTCCCAGCCATATATTCAATGTTAATTTTCAGTATTAAAATATATTATTCAGATCTAATACAGTATTTATCTCTTTTCAGAAGGACATACATATGAAAGAAACACATCTATTTCATTTTTTATAATGACTCGCTTGGGGTGTATATCATGTGGCAGGTAATGTGCTATTGTCATCTCCCACGCATCCACAAATGCCACGTTGATGCCTGTGAACATCTTTCTCAGCACTATATCAAGCTGATAGGAGTACCAGTCACTGTGGTAGAGACTAACATCTTGTGAAAGGTCCCGGACATTGGCAGTCTTTATTACAACCAGTGTATCCGGACTCCTTCCTAGTAGCTGTAGAATTGACCTCCGGATATATTGTAGTCTTCGGATATACACTTCCACTGGAAAAGTGGTGAAATGGGCCCATAAGGTGATGACTATAACTGTGTTTTTTCCTCCTTTAATTTCATCCAGTTTATTTGAAATGTAGTGTAGGTGCTGGCTCAAAATGGTGTTGAATTGGATTGGTGGGCCTTGCGGACGATATTTCACCATGATGTTGTTTTCCAAGTCCAAAGCACACAGAGGGCCAACCTTTATAGGATTGCCAAGATCAAATATTTTGAGACCTAAAACAGAAAATATATCATTATTTAACATGAATCATAGAATAATAGAATCACAGAAATTTACGGCACAGAAGGAGGTCATTCAGCCCATTGTGTCTGTGCCGGTCGAAAAAGAGCTATCCAGCCTAATCCTACTTTCCAGCTCTTGGTCCGTAGCCTTGCAGGTTACGGCACTTCAAGTGCATATCCAAGTACTTTTTAAATGTGATGAGTGTTTCTGCCTCTACCACCCTTTCAGGCAGTGGGTTCTAGACACCTACCACCCTCTGAGTGAAAAAGTTTCCCTCAACTCTCCTCTAATCCTCTATGAATTACTTTAAATTTATGCCCCTGGTTATTGACCTCTGTGCTAAGGGAAATAGCTGGTTCCTACCCACTCTATCTAGGCCCCTCATAATTTTATACACCTCAATTAAGTCTCCCTCAGCCTCCTCCTGTTCCAAAGAAAACAACCCCAGCCTATCCAATCTTTCCTCATAGCTAAAATTCTCCAGTCCTGGCAACATCCTCGTCAGTCTCCTCTGTACCCTCTCTGTAATGTGGTGACCAGAACTGTACACCGTACTCTAGCTGTGGCCTAACTAGTGTTTTATACAGTTCTAGCATATCCTCTCTGCTCTTATATTCTATGCCTCGGCTAATAAAGGCAAGTATCCCGTATGCCTTCTTAACCACCTTATCTAACTGTCCTGCAACCTTCAGGGATCTGTGGACATGCACTCCAAGGTCCCTCTGTTCCTCTACATTTATCAGTATCCTACCATTATTGTGTATTCCTTGCCTTGTTAGTCCACCCCAAATGCATTACCTCACACTTCTCCGGATTGAATTCCATTTACCACTTTTCTGCCCACCTGACCAGTCCATTGATATCTTCTTGCAGTCTACAGCTGCCTTCTTCGCTATCAACCACACGGCCAATTTTTGTATCATCTGCAAACTTCTTAATCATGCCCCCTACATTGAAGTCTAAATCATTGATGTATACCACAAAAAGCAAGGGACCTAGTACTGAGCCCTGCGGAACCCCACTGGAAACAGCCTTCCAGTCACAAAAACACATGTCGACCATTACCCTTTGCTTCCTGCCACTGAGCCAATTTTGGATCCAACTTGTCACTTTCCCTTAGATCCCATGGGCTTTTACTTTTTGACCAACCTGCCACTTGGGACCTTGTCAAAAGCCTTGCTAAAATCCATGTAGACTACATCAAATGCACTACCCTCATCGACCCTCCTCGTTACCCGCCTCTAAAAATTCAATCAAGTTAGTCAGACATGACTTTCCCTTAGCAAATCCATGCTGACTGTCCTTGATTAAACTGTGACTTTCTAAATGATGATTTATATTGTCCCTCAGAATTTTTTCCAATAATTTTCGCACCACCGAGGTTAGGCTGACTGGCCTGTAATTACTTGGTCTATCTCTTTTTAAACAATGGCACAATGTTAGCAGTCCTCCAGTCCTCTGGCACCATGCTTGTAGCTGGAGAGGATTGGAAAATGATGGTCAGACCCTCCGCTATTTCCTCCCTTGTCTCTCGTAACAGCATGGGATACATTTTATCCGGGCCTGGTGATTTATCTACTTTCAAAGATGTTAAACCTCTTAATACTTCCTTTCTCTATATGTTTATCCCATTTAATATTTCACACTCCTCCTCCTTAACTACAATGTCTTCATTGTCCCTCTCTTTTGAGAAGACAGACGCAAAGTATTCATAAAGAACCACACCCTTGTCTTCCGCCTCCACACATAGGTTTCCTTTTTGGTCTCTAATAGGCCCTACTCTTTCCATAGTTATTCTCTTGCTCTTTATGTATTTATAAAACATCTTTGGGTTTTCCTTGATTTTACTTGCCATAATTTTTAATTCCTCTCTTTGCTTTCCTAATTTCCTTTTTAATTTCACCCTGCACTTTCTATACTCCTCTAGGCTTTCTGTAGTATCGAGCTCTCGGTATCTGACAAAAGCTTCCCTTTTTTTCCTTATCCTACCCTGTATTCTCCTTGACATTTGTCCTTTTCCATAACTATGCTAAATCTAACCGAATTATGATCACTAGTACCAATATGCTCTCCCACTGATACCCCTTCCACCTGCTCGGCTTCATTCCCTAAAACTAAGTCCAGAACCGCCCTCTCTCTTGTTGGTCTTGTTACGTACTGGTTAAAAAAGTTCTCCTGAATGCATTTTAAGAATTCTGCGCCCTCTATTCCTTTTACACTAATTCTATCCCAGTTAATATTAGGGTAGTTGAAATCCCTTACTATTACTGCCCTATTGTTCTTGCACTCCTCAGAAAATTACCTACATATTCGCTCTTCTATCTTCCTCTGACTGTTTGGGGGGTCTATAGTATACTCCCAGCAGTGTGATTGCCTCTTTTTTGTTCTTCAGTTCAACCCATATGGCCTCATTTGATGATCCTTCTAACATATCATCCCTCCTCACAGCTGTAATTGTTTCCTTAACCAATATTGCGACCCCTTCCCTTTTTATCCCCCTCTCTCGTCTGAAAATCTTGTAACCAGAAATGTTGAGTTGCCATTCCTGCCCTTCTTTCAGCCATCTTTCAGTAATAGCTACGATATCATACTTCCACATGTCTATCTATGCCCTCAGCTCATCTGCCTTATTCAATAGATTCCTTGCATTTAAGCACTGCCAAACTCGTTCATTGTCTATTTTCTAGCCTTTGCTTCCTCTGCCTTCCAAACTCACTTACTAATTTACTGCCTTCCATTTCCAGCTTTGCTTCTTTCCCTACTAAATCTATGCTCAGATTCCCATCTCCCTGCCAAGCTAGTTTAAACCCTCCCCAATAGCACTAGCAAACCTCCCCACAAGGATATTGGTTCCGACCCTTTTGAGGTGCAACCCGTCCGGCTTATACAGGTCCCACCTCCCCCAGAAACGGTCCCAATGCCTCAGGAATCTAAAGCCCTCCCTCCTGCACCATCTCTCCAGCCACGTATTCATCTGCTCTATCCTCCTACTTCTGTACTCACTAGCACATGGCACCGGGAGTAATCCGGAGATTACTACCTTTGAGGTTCTGCTTACTAATCTTTTTCCTAGCTCGCTAAATTCTGCCTGCAGGACCACATCCCTCTTTCTACCTATGCCATTGGTACCGATATGGACTGTTCACCCTCCCCCCTCAGAATGTCCTGTAGCCGCTCAGTGACATCCTTGACCCTGACACCAGGGAGGCAACATACCATCCTGGAATCACGGCTGTGGCCGTAGAAACGCCTGTCTGTTCCCCTAACTATTGAATCCCCTATCACTATTGCATTATTGACCTTCCTCCTCCTGCCCTGTACAGCTGAGCCAGCCATGGTGCCGTGGTCTTGGCTGTGGCTGCTCTCCCTAGAGGAACCATCGCCCTCACCAGTATTCAAGTTAGAGAGTGAGATGCACTCAGGAGACTCCTGCACTACCTGCATGGTCCTCCTTGTCTGTCTGGCGGTCACCCATTCCCTATCTGCCTGCAAACTCTTCAGCTGCGGGGTGACCACCTCTTGAAACGGGCTAGCCACGTAGCTCTCAGCCTCGTGGATGTACTGCAGTGACGCCAGCTGCTGCTGAAGCTCCGAAACACGAAGCTTGAGCTCCTCCAGCTGATGACACTTCCTGCACACGTGGTTGTCCAGGACATGAGAAGCTTCCTGGACCTCCCACATGGCACAGGATGTGCATTCGACGGGAATGAGGTGCCCTGCCATGCCTCTATTAGACTACTAACTAAACTTTTTAGTTAAAACTCACTTAAAGAGAAAATGACGAAGCCATAATTTTGCTGTTGTTGACAGATATGGAACTGGGAGGGGGACATCATTTCACACATCAGAGCACCAAAATGGAGCCACAGATTTAGCAGTGTGCCAATGTAATAGATGAGGGAAGAGACATAAATCTTACAGTGGAATCTTGCAGTAAGTACAGACTGACAAACTGGCAAATAAGAGTGTACCACATATATTATATTGGTTTGCTTTGACCTATTCTGTAAGTCTTCTCTCTTCCTTCCATTGTGCGTCTCCCATGTTTTTACATACCTCTCATACATGCCACTTTACTGATTTATTTAATTTGTAAATTTAACCTTCTTTAAATCCTAGGACAAACTAGCTGACAACCTGGACTGGGTCAGATGTTGATAGCAGGACCAATCAGGGAGAGGGCGAGTCTGGATGGAGACAGGAGGTAGTGGCCTGAGAGCTACAGCAACACACAAGAATGAGAGAAATTGGAAGCTTGTGCTGGGAGGGGAGGCACTACACAGAGTGGGACAGAGCAAGGATCAGGGCCAGGGTCTGGGGCTGGGACCAGAAGATCTTTCTGCCACTGACAGAATGGTTCCAGAGCAATTGTCCCAACTGTTACTGACATGTGGGAAGCACTGCAAAGCATACAGGCAAAAGAAAAGAAGCTCGGGGCCTGGCATTGGGAGGAAGGTTGGAGCCAGGGACTGGAACCTGGGACTTTGAAGCAGTGGGGAGGCTGCCTCAGAGATACAGAAAGGTAAAGCTGCCGAGTGTGTTACCACTAACAAATCAGGTATTTGGAAAAGGACATAAACTTTTTTATTTGAATATATAGAACGTATTTCAACTAAATTTACAACTTTTTGCCTGAAACACTAGAATAGTTTGTAACTGCTCCCCAGTGAGCAACAGCACCACCTGGTGGAGTACTGAGTCATTCCAATCAGGAAGTTTTGCAGGTTCGAGCTCTTGGTTAACTGGTTGATCTGAGCTGGAGAGAATGGGGCACTACAATTAGACACCATGCCTTGCGCGACAGAGGGGAGGACAAAATGAATCAAACATGTTCAATTGCTATTCAATAATCCCCCTGCTGGAACGTTCAGCCTGGAGATTCCACAAATTGTGCCCAAAATTGTGCTAGTTTTGAGAAGCGTTTTTCTTTCTCAAGTTTCCGCTCAAACTCCTTTGCATATTGCTGAACGTAAAATCTGCCATGAACCAGAATTAGAATGTAATTTTTTTTTTAAATTTTGCTTTAAAAAATATTTCTTGATATATTTAAGATTGATAACCTGGTGCAGTTTGATTAATACATCTGAAAATGGGTTTATCTCAAAAAATAAGCACTTTTAATCAGAGTGTCTAGTCCACCACCTGTGAGTAACCTGATTTTAAATAACTGAACATGACTTTAAAACACTATACAGAACCATTTGCTTGTTACATTGGTGTACAGTAGTCAGTTTCTTAGTAAATTAAAAACATTGTATTCAATCACTTTTAAAACGTGCCTATTAGTGTCCTTGTGCACCAAAAAAAAGCTTAATTTTAATGGGCGCAATTAGCGGAAACTCCCAACGGTGATTAATTGGCCTGGGGCGTGGCCAGTTTTGTGGGCGGGGCCAGCTTCTAGCGCGATTTTTTTTTTTTAACCAGCACAACAGATTGCGGAAATTCGATTTGTTGGATGTAATTTGCGCTTGAAATTCTGCGATCTGTTGCACTGGTTTGGCTGATTTTGGACGAATTGTGCTGAAAAATACAGCGCAATCTAGCGGAAACTCCAGGCCTTCATGCGCACTGGATGTTGTACGAGGATAGTATTAGGTTTGGTTGTGATGCCAATCAAGTTGATTAGTTTCTCAACACTCACCATCTCCGCTAACACAGGAAGAATGATACTTGGACGTATTTAGTGGAGCGATACTAATGCCTTTGGAACCAAACCGAAACAGGAGAGGGAAGAATAGGTGGGGGAGGGAGGGGTAAAAACTAAAACACAGGAACACACACATCATGGCACACCCTACAGAAACAAAAGGTGGACATAAGTTTGCAGAAGGTATTTACACCAGTGGATATCTGATTTATGGGGATTTGAAGGATGTGCTGTTTTATAATGAGATGTTATACCATGGAACACACGTTAGGCTGGAATTTGCTGGCGCAGGGAATCTCACTTGGTGCCCAGTAAGTTAGACTTTCCTGCACCCTTCAGCTCCAAAAGTTTTTGCACTGGAAGTTTCTGGAAGTGCGAGCTGCTAACAGTGCAGCGAGGGCAACAGAGCATCTGGGACCTTGGTGAACAACGGGACCAACAGTATCTCTCCTTAAACAATGGGCCAGAAATTCGGGTCCCCACGGGTGAGTACGCGCTGTGTACTCACGCGTAGGGCCAACGAAAGTGCCGGTTTCGTGCATGCACTGTGCATGCGCGGGAAACTGGAACTTCCGTTCCCTTGAAGGGATTCACAGGTCAAACGCGTGCACCAGAGAGGCAGCGCGTACGCCTGGAACTTCCGATTTTTTTACAGGTTTCTCCGTGCGAGTAAGTCCTGAGCAGCTGCGCATGAAAAAAGCAGTCGCAAGGCCTGCTTTTAACAAGGTAAGAGGTTAATTAAGTAAAATTAAGACCTTTTTTCCACAGGTTTATCATTTTAAAATACTTTAAAGAAACATAAGTTTATTTTTAGCCCTGTTAAAAACTTTAATTACTTTTTTCAAAAATTTATAGTTATTTAAAAAATGTGATGTTTTTTAAAATTTATTTGAAGTTTTACTTGGGTTTTGGGACCGATCTCTATTCATAGATTTGACAGGTCTTCCTGTCAAGTCTATGAATAGAGATTCCCTGCTCCGATTGACTCCCCATGGCCCATGTGATCCCAGGGGACACAGCGAACTAACTTCGCCGCTGAGATACGTGAGCACTGCACACCGGCAGCTGGAGGAGGCCCAGGATTGGAATCCCATGCGGCCCCACAGCACAACGGCAGGCACGCTATGTAAGTGCAGGTCGGGGACTTGCGCCCGCGGGAAGCCTCCGACCCGAATTTCTGGCCCAATGAGATTTACTATTGAGAAATAAACAGAGGAAGGACTGAGAAGGAGGGTGAATCAGAGTGATGAATTCAACGTCAAATCAGGCACAGGAAGAGAAATAAAGAGATGGAAAGAAAGATTGAATTAAGAGAGAGAGAAAAAGTCAACAGAAAGAGGGTAGTTACGCTACTAATTACTAGACTTAGGTTTCTGTGGCGAGTCTAATGGGCAATTAATGTGCAAATGCAACAACTTCATGAAACTCACGGAAGGTTAAGGGTGAGAAGCCGTCTTTGCTAAGCTCACAGCGGAGCAACGCAAATCGTCCAGCAACTTGTTGTGATTCGCAATTCATGGGGTATCTCTTCCTTGTCAAAAGTTGCTGACCGATTTGCACATTAATAATGGCGTGCGTCATTCACCCATCGTTATTTTTTCAGCAATATCCGGCGTAATGTATTATGATGGTCATGGAGGCTGAATAAGTCAAATTGTATTTTTATTACATGGTATTCTAGATTTTTGCTGATACTCTGAGGATTGAACTCCACAATTCTATCTATTATTCTGTGAAAACTGTAATCCTCGAAGTGCAATGCTCCTGTCCAGTTCCAACACTGCTGGTATTTACTGTCCTGAGCCAGAAACATGACCCAGGGGCCTCCCTAGCCAGGCCCACACCTCAGGCAGACCGGGGCAGACCTTAGCTCTGTGTTTCACTGAGTGCCCAGTGAACATTCCTCCGGCAAAGGGAAATGGGAGGCTGGGAATCCCATCTCCCGCTTCATTAACAGGCCCATCGCAGATGTGCATTTCTGACCGCACAGACACAGCTCATAAGAACATAAGAAATAAGAGCAGGAGTAGGCCATACGGTCCCCCCAGCCTGCTCCGCCATTCAATAAGATCATGATTGATCATCGACCTCAACTCCACTTTCCCGCCCGATCCCCATATCCCTTGATTCCCATAACCAGGGAAGCCCTGGAAATCCTGGGGCAATTAAAGGGACAAAGATCTATCAAAATGAATCTCTGCCCATTGTTCCTGCTCTCTGCACTGCGAAAGTGGTCCTCCCCTCGGGTCAAAGGGAAAACCAATCTACCGTATTAAGTCCAAGCTCAGACGACACCTTCAAATAAAAGTATTAATAAAGATAATCAAAGACAATGTTATAGTTAAGTTTAAATCATGTTATTTTGCAATATGTATATTTTTATATTTCATACTTTATTTTTGAGCCCTTAGTCAGTTGGGTAAGGGGGTAAAATGGCAGACCAAAACAATTTTCTAAAAGTATTTTGATTTACTTGATTGGTTCACCTTCACCTTTCTCTTATTGGTAGGTGAGTCATTTAAGATTCGTTGTTTTCATCAGTCCTGAGAGGTTTCTCATCAGTAGTTTTCTAACTACTTTTCTTAGTTCAAATTCATACTTGAGCCAATTATAAAAACATAATTGACAAACTTCAAGTTTCTCGTGCAGTTAATATGTGATCCATGCTACATGCAAGATATAGATAGATAGACCAACTAAACAACCTAACCTGGCACAAATTCAGTCAAATATTCAAACCACTGACGTATAGTGGAATCTCCAAACAGATGAACTATTTTTCTACGAAGACAGTCTGTAATTCTTGCAGGAGTGTCAAAGCGGCGGATATTGCAGGTCGTTGACATCCACTGGTCCTTATAATAAAAGCCAGATGGTGATACCATAGGCTTTCCCCGGACACAGTCTCCCAGAACTGCGGCTGAAAATAAAGAGATCCAAGATATAGGAATCGTGATGCATTATACCTTAGGTTATCAATACATTTTCAATTAAGAGCATAAGAACTAGGAGCAGGAGTAGGCCACATGGCCCCTCGAACCTGCTTCGCCATTCAATAAGATCATGGCTGATCTTGGACCTCAACTCCACTTTCCCACCCGATCTCCATATCCCTTGATTCCCCTTGAGCCCAAAAATCTATCGATCTCAGCCTTGAACATACTCAATGACTCAGCATCCACAGCCCTTTGGGGTAGATAATTCCAAAGATTCAGAACCCTCTGAGTGAAGAAATTCCTCCTCATCTCAGTCTTAAATGCCTGACCCCTTATCCTGAGACTATGCCCCCTAGTTCTAGACTCTCCAGCCAGGGGAAAACAACCTCTCAGCATCTACCCTGTCAATCCCTCTTAAATCTTATATGTTTCAATGAGATCACCTCTCATTCTTCTAAACTCCCGAGAGTATAGGCTCAATCTACTCAATCTCTCCTCATAGGACAACCCTCTCATCCCAGGAATCAATCTAGTTAACCATTGTTGCACTGCCTCCAAGGCAAGTATGTCCTTCCTCAGATAAGGAGACCAAAACTGTGCAGAGTAGTCTAGGTGTGGTCTCACCAAAGCCCTATACAATTTTTAAAAATTTGTTTATGGGATGTGGGCGTTGCTGGCAAGGCCAGCATTTATTACCCATCCCTAATTGCCCTTGAGAAGGTGGTGGTGAGCCACCTTCTTGAACCGCTGCAGTCCGTGTGGTGAAGGTGTAGTAAGATTTCCTTACTCTTGCACTCCAACCCCCTTGTAATAAAGGCCAACTTGTCAATTGCCTTCCTAATTGCTTGCTGTACCTGCATGCTAACTTTGTGTTTCCTGTACGAGGACACCTAAATCTCTCTGAACACCAACAGTTAATATTTTTTTACCATTTAAAAACTATTTTGATTTTCTATTCTTCCTACCAAAGTGAATAACCTCACATTTCCTCACTTTATACTCCATCTGCCACCTTATTGCCCACTCAATTAACCTGTCCATATCCCTTTGCAGGCTCTTTGTATCCTCTTCACAGCTTACTTTCCCACCTAGCTTTGTATCGTCAGTAAACTTGGATACATTACACTCGGTCCCTTCATCTAAGTCATTAATATAGATTGTAAATAGCTGAGGCCCAAGCACTGATCCTTGCAATACCCTACTAGTTACAGCCTGCCAACTGGAAAATGATCCATTTATCCCTACTCTCTGTTTTCTATCCATTAACCAATCTTCTATCCATGCTAATAACCTTTTATGTGGCACCCATCGAATGCCTTTTGGAAATCCAAATATACTACATCCACTGTTTCCCCTTTATCTACCCTGCTAGTTACATCCTCAATAAACTCTAATAAATTTGTCAAACACGATTTCCCTTTCATAAAACCATGTTGACTTTGCCTAATCATATTCTGATTTTCTAAGTGCCCTATTACCACTTCCTTAATAATTTGATTCCAGCATTTTTCTAATGACTAATGTCAGGCTAACAGGTCTGTAGTTCCTTATTTTCTCTCTCCCTCCTTTCTTGAATAGCGGGGTTACATTTGCTACCTTCAAATTGACTAATCAGTTTTCATCGGCAATGACAAATCCCAGCAGGACCATTAGCTGTTACCACAGAATGCACACATACACAAAGAGAAAAATGATCCAAGCAGTATCCTGAACAATGTTGTGCCAATGAGTATAAGAGTAAAGAAGCCTTGCTGCAATTCTCTAGTGTTTTGGTGAGACCACACCTGGAGTACTGTGCACAGTTTTGGTCTCCTTACCTATGGAAGGATATACTTACCTTAGAGGGGGTGCAACGAAGGTTCACTAGATTGTTCTTATAGTTGTTGAGTATATTCAAGGCTGTGATAAGATAGATTTTTGGACTCTAGGGGAATCAAAGGATATGGGGATCAGGCGCGAAAGTAGAGTTGAGGCCTTCTCCTGCTTCTAATTGTTATGTTCTTATGTTCTTATTCCAGGGATTAAGGGATTGTCCTATGTGGAGAAATTTAGTAGAATGGGCCTATATTCTCTGGACTCTAGAAGAATGAGAGGTGATCTCATTAAAACATATAAAAATCTTAGAGTACTTGACAGGGTAGATGCTGAGAGGTTGTTTCCATTGGCTGGAGAGCCTAGAATTAGGGATCGTAGTCTCAGAATAAGGGGCCGGCCTTTTAGGACTGAGATGAGAAATTTCTTCACTCAGAGGGTTGAGAATTTTTGGAATTCTCTACACCAGAGGGCTGTAGATGCTCAGTCGACAAGTACATTCAAGACTAAGATCGATAGATTTTTGGGCACTAATGGTGTCAAAGGACATGGGGATGAGGAGTTGAGGTCGAAGATCAGCCATGACCTTATTGAATGGCGGAGCAGGCTCGAGGGGCCGTAAGGCCTACTCCTGCTCCTAGTTCTTATGTAAATGCACCACCTGGTGTGGCACTGAGCTATCTAGGTAAGGAGGACCTACTTTTGATTCTTGTTCTGTGCTGAGTTAGCTCGTCTCAGCTGGGTGGTCGTAGAGCCGTTACATAAGACATTATTATGTTGACCATATAGTCATGTCCCATTGAGTACAGCCTCTTCTATACATGGCTGTCAACTAAAATGTTTTACTTTCTACAGAAAAGATGAAGGAAATGAGGAAATAAAAATTTAAAGGAGCACCTCACCCTTGACCTATAGAATTACATAGAATATACAGCACAGGAATAGGCCATTCGGCCCAACCAATCCATGCTGGCCTTTATGCTCCACTCGAGCCTCCTCTCATCCTTCCTCATCTAAATCTATCAGCATAACCCTCTATTCCCTTCTCCTTCATATGCTTATCTAGCCTCCGCTTAAAAGCATCTATACTATTTACCTCAACCACTCTCTGTGGTAGCAAGTTCCACAGTCTCTGTGTAAAGAGGTTTCTTCTGAATTCCCCATTTGATTTTTTGGTGACTATCTTATATTGACAGCCTCTAGTTATGCTCTTCCCCACAAGTGGAAACATTCTCTCCGAATCTACTCCATCAAAACCTTTCATAATTGTAAAGGCCTCTGTTAGGTCACCCCTCAGCCTTGTCTTTTCAAGAGAAAATAGACCCAGCCTGTTCATCCTTTCCTGATAGGTATACCCTCGCATTTCTGGTATCATCCCTTTAAATCTTTTTTGTACCCTCTCTAGTGCCTCTACATCCTTTTTATAATATGATGACCAGAACTGTACACAGTACTGCAAGTGTGGTCTAACCAAGGTTCGATACAGATTTAGCATAACTTCTTTACTTTTCAATTCAGTCCCTCTAGAAATAAACCCTAGTGCTTGGTTTGCCTTTTTTATGGCCTTATTGTGTCGCTACTTTTATTGATTTGTGTATTTGCACTCCCAGATCCCTTTGCTCCTCTGCGCCATTTAGATTTTTATTTTCCAAGTAATATGTGACCTCCTTATTTTTCTTACCAAAATGTAATAACTCACACTTACCTATGTCGAAATTAATTTGCCAATTATATGCCCATTCTGCAAGTTTATTAATCTTATTGTTACTTGTTGCAGTTCTCCTCAGTACTGACTAACCCCCCCAATTTGGTGTGATCCGCAAATTTAGAAATTGTGTTTTTGCTTCCTAAGTCTAAATCGCTAATATAAATTGTGAACAACAATGGTTCCAGCACTGATCCTTGTGGGACCCCACTTTCTACCTTCTGCCAAGCTGAATAGCTATCCTTTACCCCTACTGTCTTGAAGCCAGCTAGCCATCCATTCTGCTACTTGTCCCGATTCCGCATTCCCTGACCTTATTCATTAGTCTATTGTGTGGCACCTTATCGAAGGTATTTTGGAAATCTAGTTAAATTACATCTACTGCATTACCCTTGTCTACTCTCTCAGTTACCTCTTCAAAGAATTCAATGAGGTTGGTCAAGCAAGACTCCCTTTTGAAATCCATGCTGATTATTCATTATTATATTTTTGGTTTCTAGATATTTTTCTATTTTCTCTTTTAGTAGGGATTCCATTATTTTTCCTACCACCGATGTTATGCTGACTGGTCTATAGTTCCCTGGACACGTTCTCTCTCCCTTCTTAAATATAGGTATTATGTTACCTATTCACCAGTCCTCTGGCACTACACCTTTCTCTAACAAATTATTAAATATGTGTAATAGTGCCTCTAACTGCTGGTTTCTTTGAAATAGTTTCCAATCCACATGTAGCCCGCTCCTGCTGAGAATAGATACTAAGCAAGATTCTGCTAATCTGTTATCCTTGCTATGGAATATAATTTAGAGAATATAAACTGTTCATGGGGTATCTCATGGATAGTTATGTATTCAATCCAAAGCCCAGGAGTGTCTCCCTTCCATTTATATTTGAGTAATCACAATTATCTTTTACAACCAAAGTTGTGTTCTGCATTCTGAATGCATGTACCCAGATCTGAATAGTAACAGCAGCAACAAATTCCAGGGGGGAATTTTAATTTTCAAGAGCAAGTGGGTTTGGGAGCGGGTGGGTGGGGTGGGGGTGGGGGCTAAAAGTGCAGAAATTGACAGTGCTTCGGGAAGCAGGCTCCAATCCGGCAACTATCGCATTTAACTGCAGTGCGTTAAGTTGCGTGCAAGAAACCCCCTCGGGAGAGGCGGGTTGCCAATTTAAATATGTTAATAGGTCATTAAGAGCTATCTTAACAGGGGTTTTAGGATTTAACTGTGGGTGCATGAGTTTCCCAGGCTTCCTGGAACTCGCCAGTGAAAGCAAGGCGAGAGCACAGTGGCAATTGAAAGGGTTGAAGAAATGAATTGAAGAAATGAATTGAAGAAAAATTCCCATCTGGTTTCTTGCCCAATTGTGTGAAAGGCTTTTGCTCATAGTACTTGTTCTGAGAGGTTACTTTCACTACTTTGGAGGTTTATACATCTGATCTGCACTCTGCAGCTGTGATCTATCAGATCAGCATGGGTGCTGCCTATGTTGTTTTAGCTTGGACCTCAGATGAGGACCAAGTTGACCATCAGCATCAACAGCAGCAGCAGGAGCAGCAGCAGGAGGAGCACCAGCCGCAGGAGCACCACCAGCAGGAGCAGCAGCAGCCTGCTCCCCACAGACCTGCCGCTCCACCGGAGAGAGGGGATGTGCAGAGAGGTGCAGCTCACAGGAGGTGATACCCGCAACACAGGGTGTACAGGCAGAGAGGATCAACTTCCTGGACATGTTGGACCACCAATGTCTCAGGAGGCTCGGAGCCTTGCGTCAGGTGGTGGCAGACATTTGCAGCCTGCTGGAACATGACCAGCTGCCAAGTGGACCTGGTGGCCACACTTTACCAGTGGCTATCAAAGTCACCACCACCCTCAACTTCTTTGCCTCTGGCTCCTACCAGGGATCTGCCGGAGACATTTCAGGATCTCGCAGTCGGCCGCCCACAAATGCATAACACAGGTGACTGATGCCATGTTTGCCAGGGCAGGCAATTATGTACACTTTGCCACAGATGATGCCAGCCAGAATGAGCGGGCACTTGGGTGTGCGGCTCTGTCTGGCTTCCCACAGGTGCAGGGCGTCATCGACTGCATGTGGTAATTAAGGCACCCCCAGATCAGCTAGGAATGTTCGTCAACTGCAAGGGCTTCCACTCCGTCAATGCGCAGCTGGTGTGCAACCACAAAAAGATGATTATGCAGGTGTGCGCAAGATTCCCAGGCAGCTGCCATGATGCTTTCATCCTGCGCCAATCCACCCTCCCTGATCTCTTTGCACCTTGAAGCAGATTTACCAGCTGGCTGCTTGGAGACAAGGGATACCCACTTAAAACATGGCTGATGATACCCGTGAGGAACCCAACCAATGAGGCCCACGAGCAATACATATGACAACCAGATGTGTCATCGAGCAAGCAATCGATGTGCTGAAGATGCGCTTCAAATGCCTCGACAGATATGGAGGCGTCCTTCAATACACACCAGCCAGGGTGTCCAGAGTGGTCGTGGTGTGCGGCGCTCTGCACAACATTGCACAGCAGCGACGTTTGGACCTTCAGGAGGAACAAGGCACAGAACACAGAGCTGAGGAGGAGCAGGAGGATGAGGAGGAAGATGAGGTGGAGCAGGAAGAGGAGGAGGAATGTGATGCGGCCAATGCACCAGCAGCAGGGCATATTGCTGCCCGGGATACCCTCATAATAGCAAAGTTCAGTTAGGTTGCACCAGTTCACCCATCTGACAGCCACATGCTAAAACCACTTGGCCCCACCCCTTCCTCCAACACAAAGCAGTCCTGCAATCAACCAAGCATTCCTTTCACAGCCTCCCATTGCTCGGCGTTAAGTTTTGTCTTACCATTCATAACAAGTGAGAAGGCCACTTGCCAGGCAGCAGGCAAAAATTGGCAACATGGGAACGTGGTGCAAACAAATATTTATGTGGCTCATAAATTAAACAGAAACTTAACAATCTAACATTGTTCAGCTACAGATCTTTACTCTTCCTCTTTCTAGCATTTCTACGTGGTGCAACCTCTGTGGCTTCAGCAGAGGTAGAGTCAGGCAGTTTAAGATCCCTGCTCTGACTGTTGAGATGCTCTTGGCTGATCTCCACTGGGTTCGGAGCCCGCAAGGGCCCCGCCAAAACACTGCTCCACCTGCATCTGTACAGGGGCAGCCTTGGCCATCGGGACACGAGGCAGCATGTGGGGTACTGACCAGGGCGGGGGAAGGGCACCGGGTGAGAAGTGGAAGCACATTGAGCAGAGTCTCGACTTCCATACCCCCTTTCACCATCTTCCCTCTCATGGCCCACCTGCACTTCCCTGCTAGCAATCAGCTGGAGAGCATTTTGCTGCACATCGGTGGGGTGCTGAACGGCCAAGGCTAGAGTTTCATCAATCCTATTGAAGGTGGCATTCAGAACGTGCAAGCCATTGGTGAGGGCCTGCATGCACTCGTTTGATTGCCGCGTTTGATGCTTCATGCAGGTGGCCATCTTTCCATGGATGAAGACAGAAGAGATCATCGCAAAGGCCTGCGACATCATGCCACTCATCCTTGAGACGGACTTCTCCAATCTCTCTGCAAGCGGCACAGTGCGGCTGGAACACCTGCCAGTACGTTTCACATTCTTTGCTGCTGCTGCAGAAGTATCCACTTCGTTGATGGTCCAGCTGAACAGAGCTTTGAGTGTCCTGCGGCCTCTGACATGAACTCTCCACTGCTGTTCCTGTCTCCACCATCTGCTCTTGCTCACTTGTGATGTGTGAGCCACCAGGTGAAAACCCAACTATCTTCCTTACCGGTCCCACTGAAGTGTGAGTATCTGAGCTGGTGCATGGTCTGCATGAGTCCTATGACGGTGCACCCTCAGAGTGTGTGACCTCATCTGAGGAGTTGTCGTCGTCCTCCTGAACCACCTTCTGCGTGATGCTTGGTGGTCCTGTTGCAGATTAAAGACATGAATTAGAACTGTCACAGTAAGAATGTTTTAAGTGAACATTATGCACATGATCATATTTCACTGACTGCTGACATCAAGTCAACATGAGCGAGTGTTGTATGCCATCGGGCTATGTGATATTTAATTCAGTCACCAGGTAGCTAGGAGGTTTCCATCTCCCCATCTCCAATGGCCAGGCATGCCAAGAATCCGCTGATCTCCAGCACCTCCTCCTCTGCGAATGTAAGTATTGAAATTGCTGGTGGATCACCTCCGGTTCTCTGCCTCTTCCTGGTGTTCTGTGCTTTCTTCTCCTGCAAGGAGGGAAAGAAAAGACATTTGAGTGACAGTAATGAAATGTGTTGAACGGATGGATGGACAACATTTGTTGAGGGTGACTATGAGGGAGAGGTGTGACATTGCATTAAGGTGAGGGTGAGTGTCAGTGTTGGATGCACAGATGGGGATAGGTGCACCTGCAGGGTAAGTTGGTGTGAGGAGTGATGTGCTGGAGTAGTCTTGAGAAGGCAGAGTGAGGGGGTTGGCGTGATACACACATCAGGATGTAGTTGAATGTGCCAGTGTATTCACCTTTCCTGCGCTGATTAGGTCATTAAACCGCTTACGGCGCTGTATCCAGAAGTGTGGCACCACACTCCTGCTGCTCACCTCCTGAGCCACCTCTAGCCACACCTTGCTCTCAGTGGCAGGCGTCTTTCTCCCGTCGGCAGGGAAAATGATCTCCCCGTGGGCCCTTAACAGTCCACAGCATCAGATCTAAGGAGGCAAGAGTGAAACGAGGTGTAGACTTGCCAAGTTGGGACTGCATAACAACACTTACCTCCTCTGTTCCCCCACCTCCACAATCCATCAACTGTCATCTTTGCAGTGTCCCTTTAAATAGTTCAATTGAAATCGACTCATGCGTGTCGTCATCACGCCCGCTCATGGTAATTGGTTGAGAAACCAGGAAGTCAGATGCAAATGCAGTAGTTGGATTAAAAAAACTCTGTCAGAAGCGCTACACTTCAGGGTTTGCCCCCGCTCCCAGCACGTTAAAATTCCCCCTCAAGTGTTTAGCAAAATACCTAACTGAAATCCATATTTTATTTTCATTGCACCACCCTCCCAGAACTACAGAGGGACTGTTGGCAGAAACTTTGATGCTGTTCTGCTGATGTCCCACATACCTGCTGCCCAGGAACAGACTCCTTGGAGATGATTTTCACTTTCAGCAGTGGCAGAAAATGGGTGGCACTGGATCGGCCAGCCATTATAAACCCCGGCTGATTTCACTTTACATTAACCTCAATAACAGGTGGCTGATCCACAACCAGCAGTTTTTCACCTGTCCCCAAGGTGAAAATTTACCCCAATAATCTTCTAAATATTGCAGCAGTATTTCTGCACCAAATGGAATCTAGAGATGTGGTTAGGAACTTTATGTAATTTTATTAATTTCCATGATTATAATTTGTAATATCCCACTTTATAAAGTTTAAGTTTGGATTTGTTACACTGCAGGAAATGCACGTAATATTTTGAAAAAACATGGGAGAAATTTGTGTGCGCCATGAGAATTGCCGGTATCACCGGCAACTCAAGTTAACAGCCACTGAAAATGGCCGCACCGCTACCGTTGAAAAATTCACACTGGGGGTTGGCAATGTGGACCGCAGCGCTAACTTACCGTGCAATGCCCTCCTGGTGGCGTTAATAGAGCCCTCCGGCCCGAAGTTCCCATACACAGTTGGCGTTGCAGCTTCTTACAGCCTATGGGAGCGAGGCTGTGGAGTTCGCAAGGCATTGTGGACAATTAAAGGGGCAATGCATTCAGAACTAAGAAAAATTACAAAGAAGTGAAAAATTGCAATTTTCAGCCCTTACTGCTGTTCAAAAAAAAAAGCATTAAAAATAATTCTCAAATGGGAGTCTTCAGCTCTTAAAGCTGAACTGTCTTCCACACCTTAAAAAAATGGGAAAAGTGCTTCAGCACTAATACAAATGTCTCAGCAAGCCAGGGAAGGGGCACCCAGGGTCTCACACGCAGAGCTCCAGCTTTGTGCAGGGGGTCAACACTGCAAGAGAGGTCCTCTACCCACAGGGGTCAGGAGGCCCTCCAGAAAGAAGGATGTGGGACCACATCACTGAGGCCGTCACTGCCACCAGTGTCGCCGCCACGACCTGGCTCCAGTGTCCAAAGAATTTTCATGACCTCAGACCAGTGGTCAAGGTCAGTGAATGCATCTTCCAGAGCTGTCTCCTACCAACTGCACCACTAGCCTCACACACTGCTCAATGCAGGACCCCGCCCCACCTCACAATCACTCAGCTACCAACAATCTGCACCAATCATTGGACACATCTCCCATTCCTAGCCTCCCCTCACCCACTCGGAGGAGACAGTGCAGGCCATTCTTGGCAGGGGCATGGCTGAGCCCTTGGCCAGCGGCAGGGCAGAAAGGATACACGATGCTGGTATCCTCATACGTTATCCTCCTTCTGGCATGCACCTCTTGCTTTCCCGCCCTCCCTTCACCAAAACTCCACCATTGTGCCTTCCTCATTTCACACACGCAAGAAATGAAGCCTGCCCAGCCAGTGGGTGACCAAAAAGAGGGAAAAGGAGATTGATTTGACGCTCCCAGCCACCAGCTCCTCAAGGTCGACCAGCAAGGCCATTTGCAGTGTCCCCCACAGAAAGTCAGCAGCCTTCCACCAGCCATGCTGCAGTCACTGGGGTAGCACTGTGTGACATCAGTAGGATAGGCAAAGGCACACACAAGACAGTCACAAAGGGAATACACAAGGGTGATGAGTTGATTCCTTGATGTTTTATTGGATGGATAGATGTATAAAGTTGGATAATTCCACCCTGGATATCCCAACCAGAAAGGGGCAGTCTGGGTTGCATCCTTCCTTCTGTTTCCTCCTCTTCTGTTTCCTCCTCTTCTGTTTCTTCCTCTTCTGTGTCTTCCTCTTCGCTCTGTGAGTGGATACTGTAATTCTGAAATGACAGCATAAATTGCTGGAACACTCAGCTGGTCAGGCTGCACCTCGACCTGAGATGTGAACTCTGTTTCTCTCTCCATGGTTGTTGCCTGACCTGCTGTGTATTTGCAGCATTTTCTGTCTTCTTAGAGGCCTTCCTTTACCATCCGAGGCCTTGGAAGCATCCAGCAGCACTCCTTACACACTTAAAAAACTTTTAACATCTATTGCAGTAACCCACTACTTCAATAAAATTTAAAAAAAACAGTCCAAAAGCTTATATGCAAACTTACCTGAAAGATGCGTGTATCCCTTTAAGAGGTGCTGACAGCACCTCGGTCAGTGTGCTTGCAGGCTAGGTTTACCTGACGTGCTTAGGACCCAGCACTGAACTCAGCACTAATGTCGAAGTTTACCGTGGTGACGTCACCACTCCGCCATTTTGTTTTAAGGGCGCTACTTCAGAATGGCAGCGCTACTGGGTGGTCAAAAATGGCGGATGCCGCAGGACTCGCCACCAGCTGGCGGAATTGTGCCACCGCCACTTTCTTCACTTAACGCCACGCTAATGGGTGGTGCTAAGGTAGGGAATTTCTCCCCCATAACATTATTCACATCACTTAAGAACAATTTAATAAAAATGTGTCCCATTTATAGGTAGAAAACGTGAATTTTCAGTTGAATGTTTTTTCCGATAAATGAGTTTAAAAGAAATCAACAGCGCATATCCGTAATCTCAGATAATCTTGTAACCTTTTGCAATGTGTTGAACGTGTAATCCAAATTAAACAATAACATCTGCACTGTCTTGGCAATGCTCACTTTTCATTCCAGTTCCCCACACTGCCTTTGCCTCCCACCTCCCACACTCAGAATGCACAACTATATTCTTTGAGACACCATTTGCTTATATGTTGGATATATTGCGGGGGGGGGGAGGAGGGACTAAGCAAAATATGAGATCAACATTGTTGGTTTTTCTTGATCAGATAGAAGTATTCCTGATTTTGTTTCAAAGAAAACACATTGGAAGCAGATATACAGACAAGCCGGGGGTTAAATTGGCAAACCCCTGAAAATGGGCATGGGGATTGCGGTATGCTGTGCCCGTTCATTGCGTTGCAGGCAGCACGGTAAATTGGTGCTGCTTTCTGTTTTAAATGATTGCTTCATGTAGCGAGCGCTACCTGCGCTGTTCATTGGTTGCACGCATCAGCAGGGAGATGGATATCGTGAGTCACTAGTGCAACTTAAAAGCAGCCTGCACCTCTTAAGGGGGAGGTGCATTGTGGCTGCAAGAAGTGGAGGGATTTTTTTCAAAACTAAATCTGGGCTCTGATACTTTGAGGAATGGCTGAACATTTTAGAGACCGAGCACCAAGGTTTTCCGACAATGCACTGGAGGTCTTGGTGCAAGAGGTGGAGAGAAAGAGAGATATCCTGAGACCGTGGCCACTGGCAGGGTTGGAAGGATCGATGATGAGGGTATCTGCATACCTAATCCTCTTTCTCTCATCCTACTTCTCCCTCATCCCACAATTTCTTTTGACTCACAAGCTGCAGATGGTATAAGCACGCACTTCTTACTTTCTCCTCTCCCCTCACCACAACCCAACCCTTGTCCATTTTTCATTTCAGATACCCAAGAACCTTCCCAGTCAGAGGAAGAAGACAGTGAAGATATAGAGACATCGTCACTCAATCTTACACTCGTGGCCACCAGCTCAGAGATTGACACTGCGCATATTTTAGAGGCTAGGATAGAGGAGGGATCTACGCATGGTGAGACACAGGGTACAAGTGCACAGGAGCGAGGGTGGGGGGAAAGGATAGCGCAGGTGCCAGCTCACCTAGCACCTCACCTCACAGGGCAAGGTCGCACACTAGTTCTGCTGCAGAGGAGTCAGATGAGGACTTCGATGGGCCAGGTTACAGAAGAAGGTGGATGGGTGTACACACCCAAATGCTTGGTGCACTGGAAAGCCTGTGCTCAATGTCAAGGAGCATGGAGGAATCGAGCACAGGGTTTTGCACAAAGCTTTGAAGGGATCTGCATTGTGGCTCCTGGCAGTCAGTTAAAACTAGCTCCTCCACTTTGGAAAGACCACCTCAAAACGTCTACGTTGTATTAACTAAATCATCTAAATCAAATCATTTATTCAGTATGTTAACCAGACGATTGAGTAGTTAGCTTGGTCAAAAGACATGTGATTACATTTAGTCATGATAGCTTGAACAACAAAATCAATAAGGTAGTTTGAATATGTTTTCAGTTCAGTAGCATAACGTTTTTTTAAATTCTTGAATAATGTAGTCCTGTATTTCTGAGAAAAGACAGTTCCTTCCCAAGAAGAGATAGGCAAGCAGCAGCTCAGCATGGCCTTGATGAAGACAATACCCCACAGAGACTCATGTCAATCCAAGTTGGAGACCTTTAACTTTTCCTTGTTCGGCTTCCTTGCCAACCCCCTGCCATTTTCGACAAACAGCCGATCATGTACCCACTTCTGTTCATATGTCTTTGTGTGTGCAGTCAATGGCACCCTGCACCATGGGGAAGCCTGCAATTCATGTAAACCCTTATGCTCACTCCGCCTGCTAACCTCTGGCAAGAAGGAATGAGATGAAGCTGTCTCTCTGTGTATAGAGAGGCTCAGTGACCTAGCTTATGCAGCAGTGCATTGCAAACTGCAAGATGTTGCTTATATCTGCAGCAACAATATAGAAGGAGCCAAATGCATAAAAGGTAAGAGTCATGGTCACCTTGACAGCCACAGGCAATGTTGTCCTTGCCCTGTTTTGAGGTTGCAGTTGTGGCTGCAGCAGTTGGCAGATTTCAGTCTCGACCTCTTTAGTGAAGTGAAGACGTCCCACGCATTGGTTCTCGCTGAAGTTAAGGTAAGAGATTTGCACCCTAAAGACCCTGGGCTGATACGGCCTCCTGCTGAGAGCCCTTCTTCCTTTCATTGTCCTCCCTCTTCTAGCAACTTGTCCTGCTCTGTGTGGCCTCTCTTCATTCTCCCAGTCATGTTCAATTTTCAGAGGAAAGCCTACCAGGTCATCCATGTCTGGAAGAAACTTGTTTCAGCACACGCATTTAAATGAACAGCAAAGTATTTCTGCACCAGCAAAGTCACTCTCTGTAGACTATTCAAACTGTAGCCAAGTATAGGAAAGTTCCAAAAACATGTACCATTGCACCAGCAGCCAGAAGAAATAATCCAGCAACTAACCTGTAAGTAGATTATGATCCCTTTAAATAGCGCTGGTGGTGGAGGCGGGGTCCTTCATTCCATTTAACGTTGTGTTCAGTTATGCGAGGTTAGGACAGGGTGTTGGCTGGATGTGGAGTTTGAAAATAAAAGTGCTGGCGTCAAATCAGCTTTGTACAGATTGACATCATAATCTGCCTGCTCTGCATGCTGCCACCGGTCATTAGGTATGTGCGCACAAACACCTTTACCAAGATGGCGTCCCGCGCACTTCCCATCAGAAGTGTGCACGCGCATCTCAGGCCCCATTGTTGAGCATTAGATGGCCGTGTAGCGCCTAAAAAATGGGTGACTAATTGAGCGCCTGCCATGTTTTATAACAAATGCTTCATTAGTGTCTTTGAAAGCTGTTTATTCTTAGGTTAGTATCATGTTTATCAATCAGCAACACCAATCCTCTCTTTCTTGCAGCAGGATTTCTGCATCAAATGCACCAGACAATTGCCAACAACGTGGTCAACAGCATTATATATTTGTGAAACTTATCATTATGAATAATAAGATGCAGATGTTCATCCTGTCGGATTACTTCATTCCGGCTAAGATCCCCGCCTGAACTTTAACTTCGGCGGGGGTGTATAATGGGCGGTAGTGGATTGACCGCCAGTTATACACCCCGTGCAATTTTCCTTTCTATTGAAGCCAACACTTATCGCTGCTGTTTCTATAGAGATCTGGTTAGGTGAAGTCAACGGAAGGAAAGCTCAGGCTGGGTGTATAATGGACGGCTAATCTGCTCCCACCAGGTTTACACCCACACTGAAGTTGGAATGAAAATTCAGTTGCTCCACATCTAAACACACAGAGTGAAATGACGTATCTCAGACTGCATTGAGGAAAAAAGGGATTATGTTTTCAATCATATTTTCAAACCACAAATGAAAATAGTTAAAATACTCCATAATGACCAAGTCTCCAGTATTATGCATGATGTCGAATGGCTTGTACAGTTATAGTTGCATTGGCCCAGACATTTAGGGGATGTGGGGAGGGAATGAGGGAGGGGGGCTTATAGCGGCCGGGAAACTCGGAAATGCGATTAACGAAGAGGTCCTGCCGAATTTAACGGCAGGGACTCGTGAATTTTTGCTCCATTTCCCGGCCAGCAGCCAAACAGATTGAGAGGCTGTCTGGCTGTTGGGCAGGAAAGCCTGTGCTGGAAGTCCACAGCTGGAGAGGAGGGTGGGAGGGAGATCGGAGCATGGGTCGGGAGATCGGAGCATGGGTCGGGAGGGAGATCGGAGCATGGGTCGGGGGGAGATCGGGGCGAGGGCCGGGGGGAGATCGGGAAGTGGGTCGGGGGGAGATCGGAGCATGGGTCGGGGCAGTTCGGAGCGTGGGTCGGGGGAGATTGGGACGAGGGTCGGGGGAGATTGGGACGAGGGTCGGGGGGAGATCGGAGCGAGGGTCGGGGGAGATCGGGGTTGGGTCGGGGGGGAGATCGGGACGAGGGTCGGGGGGAGATCGGTGCGAGGGTCGGGGGGAGATCGGAGCATGGGTCGGGGGGAGATCAGAGCGTGGGTCAGAGGGAGATCAGAGCGTGGGTCAGAGGGAGATCGGAGCGTGGGTCAGGGGGAGATCGGGGCGTGGGTCGGGGGGAGATCGGAGCGTGGGTCGGGGGGAGATCGGAGCATGGGTCGGGAGGAGATCGGAGCGTGGGTCGGGAGGAGATTGGAGCATGGGTCGGGTGGAGATCGGTGCTTGGGTCAGGTGGGAGATCGGAGCGAGGGTCAGGGGGAGATCGGAGCGTGGGTCGGGGGGAGATCGGAGCGTGGGTCGGGTGGAGATCGGTGCGTGGGTTAGGTGGGAGATCGGAGCAAGGGTCAGGGGGAGATCGGAGCGTGGGTCGGGGGGAGATCGGCGCGTGGGTCGGGGGAGATCGTAGCGTGGGTCGGGGGGAGATGGTAGCCTGGGTCGGGTGGAGATTGGTGCGAATGTCGGGGGGAGATCGGAGCGTGGGTGGGGGGGAGATCGGAGCGTGGGTGGGGGGGAGATCGGAGCGTGGGTCGGGGGGAGATCGGAGCGTGGGTCGGGGGGAGATAGGAGCGTGGGTCGGGGGGAGATCGGAGCGTGGGTCGGGGGGAGATCGGAGCGAGGGTCGGGGGGAGATCAGAGCGTGGGTCGGGGGGAGATCGGAGCGAGGGTCGGGGGGAGATCGGAGTGTGGGTTGGTGGGAGATTGGAGTGTGGGTCGGGGGAGTTCGGGGCGAGGGTCGGGGGGAGATCGGAGCGTCGTTAAATAATGGACCCGCTTCTCAAGAGCAGGAAGTTGCCCGTCCCTCAACCCAGCTCCGTTAAAACCAAAAGTGAGTGTATTGGAGGCGGGTTGGGGTCAGGTTTCAGATTTTTGAAATTTGAACCTATTCCCCCGCCCCTCTCCCGTATCTATATATATAAAGCGGTTCTTCTGTCTGTCATTCCGTCTGTCTGTCTGTCCGGCTATACACACTCAAGTTATAGAGCGAACCTACACGTGTGTTACATCAAAAGAAAGCTTACGATTCCAGAACGATCATAAGCATATTTACTTTTTGGTCGGACAAAAATTGCACCCGCGGTATCCAAAAAATGTTCAACGTTCCGCTCATTATCCGCTCATTAGCATCGAGTGACATCAAGGTCGACCAATCATACGGTCGAGCGACCCGACGGTCGACTAATCGCTGTGTGGCGGGGGCGGGTTCGTGGCGCGTGCGGGCGGGCCCTCCTAGAGTCAAGTGACGGGACGATTGACCAATCCTACGCTTCGGTGATCTGACGGTCGACCAATCGGTGCATGTGTGGGTGGGGCTTATCATTCTGAACCGAGGTGAGTCGCCGCCATCTTGATTCCAAACTTTTCATTTCTTTTTCCCACTTTCTGCGTCTTTAAAAAAGTTGCTTTTAAAACACAAATTGTTTTTTAAAAAAGTTAATTAATTTCTAAATCTTTTATCTAATCTCATTAATTTTCCTACCTTTCCCCGTTTTTGCAGGCAGGCCTCGAAGCCTGGGCGTCTGTTGCCCAGCCACGCACGAGCGACGCACCGGCCGTCCCGCTGAGCCCGATTCCAAACCAGCGGCCAGCCATCTTGGTAAAGGCTGGCTGGGCTCACTGCAAGCTCCTCGCGCTGCATTCGCGCTCGCGCTGCACGGCGCATGC